>NC_027748.1:33938078-33957676 GCF_000695525.1 Brassica oleracea var. oleracea | reverse complement strand
GATGAATGTGTACCCGGATTAGCCTCTCTCAGCATGTGCAAGTATTTCGGTATTTTTCCATAACTTCTCTCTGGTATACCTCTAACAGCATTAACCGCATATTCACGAGCATCCCATGCTAAAGATTTCGTGATCTCACAGCCATGATCCATAAGCATAATCTGTATTATATCATTGCATTTCGGCCCTTCCTTAACCCCTTCATACCTATGCATAATCAGACTACCTATAGTTTTGGCCGAAGCAGTCCTACCCGGTTTGGTTTTGCTTGAAGGTGCGCATGTATGTTCACCGACATACTTTTTGATAAAGAAATATGCAGAATCCTTCAAACACTCTCCTTGAACACACCAATTGCATGCATTATACTCACATCTAACATACCAAAGCTGTCTATCCGTTTTGATAACCTCGTAGTGAAAGTTATGCTTCATTGCACATATCTCGAAAGTCGCCTTCAGCAAAGTTTTGTTCTCAAACAATTGTCCCTTCTTAACAACATTGAGCACATAAAACTTTGACATCTTATGTATGTCCTCTTTGGCCGAGATCATGGTATCAGCATGATAGGCATCCTCATCAACTTCGACTCTGCTAATCTTTTCTTTCTTTTTCTCGCACTGCCTCTCAACAAACACAGGAGCTGGTTCGTTCCCCTTATCAACCGAGTTTCCCTCCTCTTGAGCAGTACTTGAATCAGCTGGCGACTTGTTAAATCAAAGTCTGGTTCATTCGGATTCCCAACTTTGGCTTTAGATGTTACACACAATCGAGTAGAAACACACTTTTGAACAAAACCAACAAAATTTTGAAGCTGTCGATCATTTGCAATGATCACAGGTGGACAAGTTGATGTATTGATCAACTCAGTAGGTAGATAACTCAACTCCAAATCGGGTAAGCTATCTTCTTCCATATCAAAATCCTCCAAAACCATTCTTTTAAAAACCTCTAAGGTAGAACTTGATTCCAATAACAATAGCCTAGCCCCTTTTCCCATTCCGTGGTTGCTCCAAACTCCCAAACACCACATGTTGTATAGATATGCATCATAGCACAAGAGTTTGTGAAAATCACAAGACAAACTGTAGAGAAATCATAGGAAAATCATAGATTGGTGAAGAAGAACATTAAAAATCGTTTTTTTTTAATTTTTCACGAAGCAAATCAATGAAAACACGTTTTAGGAAGTTAGAATATTTTTAGAATATTTTTAAAAGGGCAACTTCCTTAATTTTCGAAAATACAGTTTTTTTTTATCCTTAGAAGGCACCTTCTACACTGTGTAGAACATAACAAAATTCCAGAATGTAATTTCTACACTAAGTGGATCGTTCGTGTATGTTTTAGATTTTGCATTCCTGATAACTTAGAATACTCAATAAAAGTAGAAACATCTTTCTGAATAAAAGTAGCGATCATTACAAATAGTAGAATTCGTATTCCCCATATTTAGAATTATAGTAAAAAGTAGTTTGTACGTTCTAAAACAAGTAGATGGATGTTTTCATTCTAGAATTCACTTTCTACTCACCCGTTTTGTGTAGAAACAGAATTCTACATTTAGTAGAACGTAATTTAAAAAAATGATTTATTATGTTTTTCAACCCAAAAAAAATATGTGTTTGTGTAAATGGGTGTTTTATTAATTGTTTATATTTTTAATAATTTTTTTGATTCTTATAACTATTTATTTCATTAATTTTAACATATGGAAAGGGTAAAAGAGAGAAAAAATGAAAAAAAAATGGATTTATACCATAGGGACAACTATGCTGTTTTCTTGTTCTCTTTTGGCAATTTTCCCTTATTTTTATATTTATATACTACATAAAATAATGATGTATATCAGGGGTGTCAAAATGGGTTCAAATTAATGGATCAATCCAAACCAATCCAATCCATGGACGTTAATGAGTCAGAAATTTGGATGTTAACGGATAAATGGGTTTAATGGATTGGTGGGTTTAATGGATTGGGTTGAAATGGTTTGGATTCAAATGAGTAAATGGTCAACCCAATCCAAACCATTTTAGTCTAACATAAAAAAAAAAAAATCTAATTTTTTCCTACACGACTCATCTGGGTTTATGGCTTGCTTCACGATCTAATCTCCATCTTTCAAGTCTCTCTCTTCTTGATCCTTCTGTGATTTATCTTGGATTTATGTTTTGGGCTTGTGAACACTTTGATATCTTCAAATCTGTGTTTCTGTATATGGCTTTGATTGTTTGTGTTGATTATGGATCCGTGTATGTATTTTGAGTGATCTGATGGAGCTTTATTTTGGGATTACGTGGTTAATAGTTTTTTTTTAGCTGATTAATATCTAATGAAGAGTTGTTCATTTCCTTGTTGATTACTTGTTACGATGCTTTGTTCCGTTTCTCTTTGTTTAGTTGTGATTAAATAGTAAATCGAGCCTAAGATTGTTCTCCCTCCGGCTTTGGTTTTTCTCCAGAACTCTAAAAAGATCTCAAGTAACTTCTTTGATCAAATTCATGTAGTTTAGTTTTCTTACAATGCTTCTGTGATTCATTTAGTTTTCTTTTTTCTGAATTGTAAATTTGGCTTAATTGGGAGGTTTTTACAAGACAGGTGGTCATCATTGTAAGGAAGATTATGCTGTGAGAGGCAAAGAACCAAAGGATAGAGTTCAGATCTACACTTGGAAAGATGCCAATCTTTGCGAGCTAACATATTTGGTATGTCTTTGTTGTCTATAATCTATTGTCGTCCTAATCAATTCTTGTTTCCAAGAGTTTTTTGTTCCTTTGCTCTTGACCCAATTCCTTTCCAAGTACTTTTTGAACTTTTGTTATACAAGAGAACATAGTAAGAACCCGTGGGAAGATATTGTTCTTGTGATACAGACATGTCTTTACTGTTTTCAGAGAAAGCTCTGTTTCTTCTCTTGCTTGTTTGTACTAGAAAGTTTCTCTGTTCTTATTGTTTGCAAAGTTCTGATTCTTCTCTTGCTTATGTACTTGATTCATCCTTACAAGATCTGGTCCTTACTGTTGCTTTAGTTGTTAAATTGGATGAGTTGATATTGTTAACTGGTACTATTTTGTTGATATGTGTATTGTCTTGGATAATCTTTTGTTCTATGATCATATGATTTTCTGATGTGATATAATGATGTTCAGAAATAAGCTGAGTACGAAGAAGAGGTTGAAGAGGACATGATCTGATTTTCGAAGAAAGAAGCTGGGTACGAAGCTGATTCTATGGTTTTAATTTCACAAACTTGTTGATAATATAAAAATAAGTATGAGTTATGGATTATATATTATTGTGAAACATTTTCTCACATACATTTTCTTCCATCGCATTTGATCCTATGATTTGAAATTTTATAAACTTACTAAAAACATAAAATGTGTATGTGTTAGATTATATATTATTATGCAGTATTATTAATATATGATAATGAGTCAACTCATTAAAACCATTAGCCCATTAATTTAGATGAGTTGTGGACTCACCCAATCCATTAGGAAAATGGTTTAGGTTTATCCATAATCCATAGTTGGTTTGGTTTTTATGGATATGGGTTGGTTTGGATTGGTTTATACATTTTGACACCCCTAATTTATATACTACATAAAATAATGGATAGAAAACAATTTATAGAAGTTGATATAATGATTTCATATTCATATAAAATATAATTGTATCTTTAATAATTATTAATCTCTTATAATGTCCATATATATGTTTTTTAAATAATTAGGCTTTGAAGATTGGATAAATTATATTGAACGAACATGTGAGAATTTTGATTACAAAATGTTTTGCATTTAAATCAAACAATAAAGTGAATAAGGTAATGTTATGATTGAAATAATTATAAGATGGATTTTTGGTTCATTGATTGTATACTTTTTATTACTATTTAGACAGAAATAAATATTTGGCAAATATATCTAAAAAAATAGGAAAACATTAGCAAAAATTTAATAAAAATGAAATAATAACAAAAAAAAGCAGAAGAAGATGCATAATATATGTTGAAGAAGTAAATATGATAATTACATATTTAATTTCATATTTAATTTCACAAACATTTGTTACTATTAAATATTCATCAGTCATTTTTACATCAAATTTATGAAAATTTTAGGACATTCTATACATAATATATATTTTCATGCAATATTTATATCCGCGAATTCGCGGGGAACCACCTAGTTTACACTTAAAATGAACTTTCAAATTTATCAGAAATATTGGAAGTAAACTGACTAGAAATTATTTCATAAAACTGGCTACAAACCATACTACCAGAGATCTAATCTTATCAACTCGATAGAGTAATATGGAAAACAGATGAAAGCAATATCACAAAGTTGAATATAACAAGTTCAAAATCACAAAACAGATATGACTAAGGCGTGAAATTCGTAAAACCAATCTTATTTACTTGAAGATCTCTTGATAAACATATGAAATTGTTGCAAAATCGACACATTGAACATACAACATGATTTACAACGATTAATTTTTTAGGAAATGTTACATGTTACATGTAGTAATATCATCCAACAAGGGAGCCAGAACCAAAACTTCGAGACTTTACGATCCAAAAAAAAATGATTCAAGAGATCCCAATGGTCTTACCCAAAAGCCAGAGAACAAGCGACATTTCGATCCCAAATATTGTATGGAGAGTACTTCTATCAAGTGTAAACCCAAACACTGTGATTCCTGCTTTGTTGTTCTCAAAGTAATGCACTGAAAAGTCCAACAAAAATAGTGAAGATGAGTATAAATAACTAGAAATAGAAGAGGTATGTATATATGTTACCTAGAGCTTGTCGTTTTTGGAATGATATGGTGCTATAAGCATAAGCAGGAATGAGATCATCGTTATCAAAATCATCTTCTTCCTCTCCATAATCTTCACTATCGTCTGTGTCTCCAATTTCCACATCTGTTGAATAGAATCCGTGTCCGCTTGCTCTATCAACTAACCTTGGAGTCCCTCCATCCACCGTCTCAAATGATTCTATTGTCGCGCACACATGCCACTTTGCAGCAAGGCAAGTCACCGCCTGAGCCTTGTGTGTGATCTTTGAGGCACTTCGTAGTAGAATGAGCAGCGCAGTGACCAGCGTCATTGAACATAGCTGAGATCCAAAAGAGTTAGCATAACTTTCTCACTGAGATCTAATAGAAAGCAAAAAAAAAAAGAGAGATAAAACTCACAGCGAGTTCTCCAGCACTGTTGACATTTAATCCAGTATGGGACTTGGTGGTAATAAGCAACGAGTATAACTGACTTCCAGTGACAAGAATCAAGGACGACAATATGAAGATTCGGTAACGGTGGCTGATGATTCTCAGGTGACGTCTGATGCGGAGATGTTCAGACAAGATAGAACCAACGTCTGAATCCATTTGAAAAACCTGAGCAAAGTCTTGAAGCCTGAGGATCTGGAGATGGCAGATGAGACGGAAGAGGACACAAACCAAGAAGATCACTGTAGTACGGTAGAGCCACGAGCAGAGCTCCATCAGACAAGCGACTGTATCACTCAAGATAACGTTACCGAGGAAAGGAATCTGAGATGCTCCCGAAGCGTACCACCATATCTTGTATGAGCTCATTGCTAAGAAACAAGGAGCGACGAAGTAGAAGAGAATCTTAAGCGATCTCTGCATAACGAAAGCAGTTGTTATGTTAGAAAACAACTATATACACATTACACATACCTATGTGCTAATTCATAAAACCAAAGGCAAAACATGTGTTCCTTGTGGAACAAGTAAACAGAGGGTTTTCAAGATTCAAAATAGTTCGTTGTTTACACCACCAGAGGCCCTAAATAAGTTGGCTATGAGCTAATTCAATCATATATATATATGGATATATGCTAATTAAATTATATAAATATGGCTATGTGCTAATTTATAAAACAAAAGCAAAACATTATGTTCCTTGTATGGCAAGTAAACATAGGGTTTTCAAGATTCAACCTTCAAAGTACGTAGTTCGTTGTTTACACCACCGTAGGCCCTGCCCTATATAAACATGGCTATGTGCTAATTTAACTATATATTTATATAACATGGCTAATTCATAAAACTAAAGAAAGCATTGAGTTCCCTGTGGAGCAAGTAAACATAGGGTTTTCAAGATTCAAAGTAATTAGTTGTTTACACTCACATTGAGCTGATTGGTGTAGCCTCGGCGAACAGTGGAGCTCTCATCCCAAAGCTTATCGAAGAAGAGGAACCGTCGGAGACCAAACTTGCTGACAAATCTTGAGAGACAAAGAAAAGAAAGGGCAGCAAAGCTGCTGAGAGAAAGCTGAACCCCAGAATCGTACGGCCTCGAGTGATGGCTATCGCAGTTGGCGCAAGCGAGCATGAAGTGAGACATCGCCGGAACCACGAGCGTGAAAACGACGAACATCGACCAGGAGAGAACCGCTGTCCAAGGGCTCGACTGGTCCACGCACATCCATCTCAGATATTTCCTGAAACTATGGAGTTCGTCGTGCACGTTCGAGACAGAACGCTTGAACTTCTTTTCACGGTTAATCAACGGCTCTCGTCTTCCTCCTCCGTCGTCGTTTCTCTCTGCTGCGGTTCCGATGTCGATGTCCGTCATGGACGATCGCTCGGAAAATAAAAATATAAATGTGTGCGAGAAATTAGACGAGAGACTCTGTCTTTTCTCTCCCTCCCAGGAAGAAGGCTGAGAATCAGGAATAGCTAAAATTATGAAGGTTATTTATAAATGATTGATGCTAACGTAACGTGTCCTTTGACTACCCCATCTAGATACAACTTAAATTTTGTAATAAACCTATTACTATGATTATTACTTTGAAGATGTATAAATGTATATGTGTTTTTTAATATCCTTGTTTTAAGGTGCCTGCTTTTTTGTTTATGCATTATTATGTTTCCTTGGACAAATGCATCTATATTATTAAAAACGAAATACATTTTGATACTGTTTGAAAATATGAATATGAGCATAAATGAAAATTGTTTGAAAATATAGATAGCAATATAAAAAAAATATAGTGCTTTCTTAGTAATTTCATTAATATAATTACATTAATTGTTTTTTCATATTTTACTTAGTTTAACAATTTCATTAATTATATTGCCTTAACAATACATTACATCATTAACCATAATAATAATAGTGCAGACTTTTATTTTTAAGTTAATCAACATTAATTTTGTGCTAATTATAAAAACCAAAAATGTAAAATAATTGTATTTTGCATATGGTTAAATGATTGGTTTTTTTTTATTTTTTACTAAATGTTTTTTCTATATTTTAGTTTCAATCGGTGGAAAATTGTGTAGCCAAAAACATTATTCAAATACATATTTTTGTGAATAAAATAATAACTTAAATAAAAAAAAATATTATATTTATTGTCACTTAATTTTTCACTCTATAAAATTATTTACTAAATAATTTTTTTTAATTTCACTTAGTTTAGCCAAACAATCAGAAAGATTCATTTTTATTAGTTTATAGAATTAGGTAGGCATGAACATTGACTATCCATTTAGGTACGGGTTATTTTTTCGGATATCGTTATTTTATTTTTTTAAATTAGGTCTCCCTTGAATATTATAAATTTATGTGTGGGTTTTGAGTTGGGTCATTCTGGATCTGGATAAGTTCGGTTCTGATGTATAAGAACCTAAAAATATCTAAATAACAAATATATTTAAAACGGGTTCAAATATTTGTACCAAAAATAACTATATTATCCAATTCGGTCCATGTATTTTGAATACAATTATTTATATGATGATTTGTCTAAAATATATAGCACTAATTATGAAAAATAAATATCAATGAATAAAAATGTAAAAACTAATATCAGTGCGAGTGCACGGATCAATTTATAGTTGTGTTTTATAAATGATTCAATTTATGTAAGGTTCTGAAATGTAATAATTCAAATGCTTGTCGTGGCTTGTCGGATAAACAAAAAAAATTGATATTATTATTTCTTCAAAAAATAACTTTACCTTAGGAGCTATTACTTCCTTGGTAGCTCAACACATGTACTCTTTACCTGCTTATGCCTAATTTTTTTTTCTGTTTCTTAAATTTGGTTTATTAATAATTAATTTAACAGTTTTCAAGAGTTTTTATTAACTGAAATAAATATTTGAAAATTAGAGTACCTGTTATATACTATGAACTTTAGTTTAATTAAGGTTGCAGTTATAAACTTATCTAGGGAGACACTAAAAATATTAAATTTTGGATTTTGATGGTGCGTGACTGAATTTTTTTTTTTGTAACATATATTACACTGGTAGTTCTGCATATATTCTATGTTGCTCGCACCGTCTCTATTTGGAGCCAACGTATAAAATTTGGATTTGACAAACGAATTTGTGTAGTAGCATTGTAAGATTGACTATTGTTTCCTAATAAAACAAAAAAAAACAAAAAATGTAATTATGTCTTCATAAATATTATAGATATGTGTTCATAAAACAACAGAAATGTAGATATGTGTTCATGAGAAAATCCTGATTTGACAAATCACGGGATACTAAAATAAAATTAAAAAAAAAAAATCACGGGATACTACTGATACTATTTCCTACGAATTTTAAATATTGTCATGAATTAAAAGCAAGTCTTCCTTCTAGTTTTTTCACTGATAGCATGGATTTTTTTACCATATAGTATATCACTGAAAACAGTTTCAACTCCTACGGAACTTATTTACAGAAAGTTAATTTGCATGGTAAACAATAAATCGGTATTTGTTATTATTTCTAACAAAATTGATGTTATAATGACTTTTTTAACTCGTCCACATTTCTTAGTTGTTTAAAAACAAACTATTTTTGTCTTATAGACTAGTTTAATTTAATTATTATCATTTATCAGTGGAAAAATACGTGGCAGTAAAAAATATTATAAAAACATGAAGAGTTGCAAGCTTACAAGATGATAGTGAACAAAACAGGCTGTATGACAATAACATGCGATGTGTAAAATTTAGGTAGTAGATTACGAAATCACCGTACATACGGCGCCACGTACATGTTAAGCTGTTCCTACTTGCCATCTTAAACTAATTTGACATCTTAACCAAGAAACAAAATCCCCTATATGATTTTTTATATTTCAGACCAGATATTATATCAAACGCAACGAGTAAACTCTCAATGTGTTCCCTTAATTTTTAATTTTTAATTTTTAATTTTTAAGATTACTTAAGGGATTCTAAGTCCCTGGCGGCATGTCTTAAGTTTATTGGTTCAAATAGAACAAAAGAATGCAATACAATTTTAATAAGAAATTGTCAATTTATTTGAATAATTCATGGGCTTGGTTTTTGATTGCTTGGGACCTTGTGAATCGCCATCCATCTAGGGGGGCACTTTACTCGATACCCGAAGCCGCACTCGAACCCGACCCAAAAAACCCGAATCAAAATCCGTACCAAAGTAGCAAAATACCCGAACGAGTATTAAGTTAAGAGAGACTGGATATCTGAACCCGAACAGGTAATATCCGAACCCGAATGGATATCCGAAAATAACTGAACATATATATATACTTATCCGTATATTTCTAGTTTACATTTTTCACTTTTTTTAAATATTTATATTGATGTTACACATACTTTAAGATCATAAATATATATATAATTATGGAAAAAATGATTTGACATTCATTTAAAATGCATGTCAATTTTTTTGTTTCATGTATTAACAAAAGTTACATTCAAAATTTTAAAACAATACCCAAATTAATATCTATTTGTTTTTGAAATATTATCTCCAAATCTATTAATCTTTCAATCTATAAAAATATTTAAAAAAAATCAGTTAAGTGAAATCTATATGATTAAATACAAGAAACTTAAAAAATGAAAAAAAAAATTTCTTTTAAAATTTAAATATCCGAACCCGATTCAAAATAACCAAACCCGAACTAAAAATACCCGAACCCGAACCCGATCCGGAGTACAGAAATACCCGAATGGGTTTTCTATCCCTATACCGAAATACCCGAAAATCTGAAATATCCGATCCGAATCCGAACGAGTATTCGAACGCCCAGCCCTACATCCATCAATGTCTACGTAGAGAGAAAATTATAGAAGGTTTAAATGTCATCAACTGTAGTCGTTTTATTTAATTATATATATTATAAACTTTGTTTTTTTTTCTGAAAGCACTTATACCATAATACACACAATTTAACATATACACGAAAAACGAATGAACACACATTGAGATTCTTAGAAAAAAAAATGTAATAAAAAAAATGAAAAAAATAAAAATTAAGTGAATAAGGGAAGCATCGGTCTTCAAAGAAGAAGGGTTTAGAACTCGAAAAATTCTTAAATACTTATTTAAGAACCGGTTCTTAGTTTTTTTATTTAAAAATTAAGAAACGGTTTCTTATATTCTTCATCCTAAGAACCTTCCATTAATCATACTCTAAGAGCATGATTAATGGGGTTTCTTATGATATGTTCTTAGCGGAATATAAAAAACCGTCTCTTAACTTTTAACTAAAAAATTTAAGAACCGGTTCTTAAATATCTAAAGTTCTCTAAGGACTTCTCTCTATATCCAAAGCCCACCTATTCGTTTATTACTTGTCAGATTTTTATAAAACATCCAGACTTTATTATTTAACCTAATTCTAACTAAATTATTAATTTTTGTGTGTGTAGGACTCTAATAAATGTTCTAAATGGTTACAGCGTATTTTTTTTTTTTTGAACAAACAAGCATTTCATTTCAAACTAGAGTTTAGACTCCAAAAGTGGAGCTCCTTATAGACCCAGCAAGAGCAGTTTTTGCAAGCAAATCTGCTTCAGAATTAAAATTGTGAGAGATGAAACTAAAAGATATTACATCAAAGAGAAGGACAAAGTGATAAATATCAAACATGATACCGAACAGTTCAGGTTGATGCTCTCCCCTCTTCAACAGGTTGATTAAGGTTAGAGAATCCGAGAGAACTGCCAAGGATCGGACGTTTGAATAAACAGCGCTGGATACCGCGCGATGAACAGCAATGGCTTCTGCCAGTAGTGCTGACGAAACATGACTATGGGCTTCCGAGAAAGCAGGGGGGCGGATCGAAACTTCACCCGAGTAACTTCCACCAATGCCACACCTACCAGTCATAGCGTCCCAAGCCGCATCGACCTTAACCGAGAGAGTGCCCGGCTGAATCGGTGGAGGAGGGCAAGGCGAACGTAGTTGATGTGGTTGTAGCGATATGTTTCGAGGTATTAGCACCTCATTATCAGATTGTGCGCTAGCCCATTCCTTCGCATCCTTTATGTTCTTCAGAACAATCTCATTGGCAGTAAAAGCTCTGTTTTCATACAGCAGTTTGTTCCTTCCTTTCCATAAGTTCCATAGAACCCATGGCCATAGCGGGGTAGTCACTCCCGCTGGTGGTAAAGGAACAAAGTTGCTTCCTTGTTTTATCAGTTCAGCCATTGAGGTGAGGGAACTTGAAGGTCTTTGTGCGATCGGAGTTAAAGCCCATACTTCCTCCGCTAGCGTACACTTGAGAAGGACATGTAGGTCATCCTCTTGCCCATTACATTTTTTACAACTGAAGCGCGCAACTCCTCTTCTCTCAAGGTTGGCACTGGCAGGTAGGGCTTGCTTTAGAATCCTCCACAAGAAATCCTTAAGTTTAGGTGCCGTTTTCACGTTCCAAACATGTTTAAGCCAGTTAACCGGTGCTCTATCAGCATTCCTCATACACTCGTCAGACATGCCAATCCCATAACCCGTTTTTGTAGAGTAGCGACCTGATTTTTCATGAAGCCAGATCACCGAGTCTGGGGCTGATGTAGTACTGGTTTTTATCGACAAAATCGCATCCTCATACTGAGGTAACACCCTGCGAATCCTATCTACATCCCACATATTCGTAAGGGGGCATAACAGCGTACTGACCTTAATAGCTTGGTGTTCCTCAGGTTCTGGGCCTATCGGCTTGGTCGGGGTGGTGAAAGACAGCCAGGGATCAGACCATAAGCGAATAGTCTCGCCATTTCCCACTGCCCAACTCAACCCTTTTCTCAAGAGTTCCCTCCCTGCTAAGATGCTTCTCCAACCATGGGAGGCTGAGGACGGGACCGGACAGTCCAGGAAGGTGGAGTCTTTTGCGTATTTTCCCAGTAAAACTTGGGCAAGAAGGGACCAAGGATCTTGTAATAATCTCCATCCAATTTTTGCGAGTAAGGCCTCGTTGAAAGTTTCAACATCTCGAAATCCAAGTCCCCCTGCATATTTTGGCAATGTCATTGTCTCCCAAGCGACCCAACACAGCTTCTTTTTGTTCGGATTCGCATCCCACCAAAACCGTGTAAGTAGGGACTGGATCTGTTTGCACAGCGAGGCAGGAAGCTTGAAGCATGACATGGAGTAGCAGGGCATCGCAGATAGCACGGACTTAAGCATGATCTGCTTTCCGGCGGCTGAGAGATATCTCGACGTCCAGCTGTGAGCTTTTTGCCTTATCCTGTCCAAAATGGACGCGAAGATATCTCTTTTTCGACGACCAAACTGCTCAGGTAATCCCAGATACTTCCCTATACCCCCTTCTATAGAGATAGCCATTGTTTCCTTTACCCAAGTTCTAATCGCTGCTGGTGTTTTGGCCGAGAACGTGATAGCTGATTTGTGTGGGTTAATCTTCTGCCCCGACACAGCTTCATATGTGTGTAAAATCTTCACTAGCGCTGCTACACATGAACTTTTTGATTGGCAAAAGAACATGGTGTCGTCGGCAAAGAGTAGGTGATTGATCGATGGGCTGTTGCGACACACGCGCACTCCTGGCAGTGATACGTCGGCCTGCCCATTTTCGCACAAAGCTGATAGTACTTCCGTACAAAGGATAAATATGTAGGGCGATAGGGGATCGCCTTCTCGGAGTCCTCAAGTCGGCTTCACTGATCCTTGCGGTGATCCATTAATCAAAAAGGAATATGACACTGATTCGATGCAGCTCATGATCCAGGAGATCCATAACGGATCAAAACCAAGTTGAGTCAGAACTTCTCTAACGAACCCCCATTCGATTCTGTCATACGCCTTGCTCATGTCTGTCCTTACGGCCATTGAGCAGTACTTTGCTGCCTCCGAGGTCTTCAAGAAGTGGAGGGTTTCGTGCGTAATAAGGACATTATCAGTGATGGCCCTGCCTGCAACGAAAGCTGATTGCGTGTTGGAGATGAGGAGAGGCAGTAGTGGTTTGAGCCGTCTGGTTAGGATCTTCGCAATGATCTTATAGTGTGTGTTACACAAGGGAATCGGACGGTAGTCAGCCACTGTTTTTGGTCCCGTAATCTTCGGTATAAGCCTGATATGAGTCTCGTTCTATTGAGGGTGCAAACGGTTCAAGGTAAAGAACTCCCGAACGTCCGTAATTACATCAGTCCCAACTAAATGCCAGTAGGCCTGATAGAAAGTGGCTGAGAATCCATCCGGTCCCGGGGCCTTGTCTCCATTGATCGATTTCACCGCGTCCCTAATCTCCGAATCACTCGGTTAGAGATCAACATCTCATTCATTTCTGGCGTGACTTTCTTTACCAGAAGACCATGTATCTGGGCAAAGGAGTCATTACCATTCGTCGTAAATATCTGAGTGAAGTACTAAGCTATTACTCGGGCAATTTGTTGTTCCTCATACACTGCCCCCCCTTGCAAGTCTTCAATAACCGGGATTGCATTGATAGTTCTTCTAGTTCTGGTTGCAGCGTGGAAAAACCCCGTGTTGCGATCACCCTTTTTAAGCCATTGTATTCTACTCCTTTGTTTCCAGAATTGATCCTCAGCTAAGTAGGCATGGCGGAGCTCAGCATTGAGGTTTTCAATCAGCAAGGTATCAGGAACTGGGTTAGATAAAGCTCTCTCAAGCTCATCCTGATTTCGCTTGATGACCAAGTTACTTTGCTTCTGCTTTTCTTTAGCCCAAAGAATGATGCCTCTTCTACACTTGTTGAGTTTCATAATGATTGAATCCAGCGGAGAGGAGTTCCAAGCCTTGTCCACGATGTCTGTCACTTCTTCTTGTTCCGTTAGAGCTCTATTGAACCGGAACATACCCTTCCTCTTCGGTTTATCAGCATTGAAGTATGTTATTAAGGGCCTGTGATCTGAGCCCTCGAATCTCAAATATCGGCTTCTACCCATAGGGAAAGCCTCAGCCCAAGCACAGTTGGTCATAGATCGGTCCAATCGAGATCGGATAAAGTGTGTGTGACGACTTCCTCTCCACGATAATTGCTCCCCTGAGTGTTTAAGATCCCAGAGTCCGTTATAGGCAACGAATGATCGAAAAGCCACAAAGGATCCCTCAGGTCTAACCGGGCCTCCCATCTTTTCAGAATTACTGAGAATGTCGTTGAAGTCCCCCGTCAACAGCCATGGTTCGTCTCGCCCCTGTCCCACGGTGCTTAATTTTTGCCAGTAAGAGGCCCTGTTTTCCGCTGCCGGCGCTCCGTACACAAAGGAGACATATGAGACAGATCCTTGATAAACAATTCTCGCATCCATAAGATTGGGAGAGGATTCGAGAATTGTTATATCGGTATCATCATTCCAAAAGATAGATAGGCCGCCACTTAATCCTATCGGTGGTACCGAGAAATAATGTGAAAAACGCTGAGCTTGCAACTTCTTATTGATAAACACATCGTCATTTTTTGTTTCCATAAGAAATATTACATTAGGAGCCATATGCTTATGGATCTCCTTGATTCGCCGGATTGTCTGGACACTCCCAAGTCCTTGACAATTCCAGCTAAGGAAGAGGATTTTGATGGGGCCGAAAATCCACCCCACCTCTAGTACTTCCCGGTATGAACACCGTAATCGGTTGGCCACTCTTGTTCCGTTGCTTGCTCGATCCCACCTTATTGCAAAGTAACTCATTATCCTTATCAACATTCAGCTTTCTCCTTGTTGTGGTGGAAGGATGATCAGCCGTTGACTTCTTTTGAGTAATTCCCAGTCGAGGGCTCCTCAGTACGCGTTTTCTGGTGGAGCTAATAACTCTGCACTTGCTTGCTACTTTGCTCTATGTAGCTACCGGTATAACACCTCTTCTACTTCTAGTTTCCGCACCCGAAGTCCCTAAGCGGAGGGATGCATGGACTCTTTCGGCTCCTATGATTGGCTCAACTGCCTGTTCCTCCTCCATATTGACTTCTTCCTCACCCCTGTATTCTCCTATCTGGAGTCTTCCAGATTCAAAGCTAGGGGCTATTCGTCCAGATAGCTCTTTTGTCGGTTCTGATGCCGAGAGGCGTTCTAGAGCTGACCTATGATCCTTCGAACCTGAGTTCGAGTTTGCCTTGGTTTTGGATGAGTCTCCTAACCGGTCTTTAATAGTTCTAGTAGGGGTGATTTTGACTTCCGCAATTGGTGGAACTGTTTTAGTAGTATGAGGTGGTAAGGTGGTCCTAAGATCAACTCCCTCTGCTTGCTGGTGAGGGGTCGAGGACGCAGAACTAGGTCTATTCCTTTCTACCACCCTGTACTGGAGAGTTGAGGCCTTACTTCTACCATATTCAGAGATTGGTCGTGCTGTTCGTGATAGAATAGATTGATCCCTCCCATGATCATCACGTCGAAAGTGGCTACTTCTTTCATCACCTCTGACTCTTCCCGTTTGAGCATAGCTGTCTTCAGGGTATCTAGAGAAAGAACGAGCTTCATCGGGTCTTCTGTACCCTCGTCTGTCATCGTGACGTTTCTTTTCTGCTTCAATCCTTTGGAGCGCAATACGCTGCGTAATTCCAAGAGCTCTCTCCTTCGGTGGCAGAGCATTATAGGGTCTATAAGGGCAAATACCCTCTTCATGGAGCAGAGAGAAACAAGTAAAGCATGTTTCTCAATCTTGATGTATTCCAGCTCCACTTCAGTAATCTCAGATGTTGGTAATTCAATTTCCAGTTTCATAATCAAAGGCTCGAGGCCATTCACCTCCACCCAGATCTTTTCTTCTTTGACGTCCTTTATGGTATAATCACCTAGTTCCTTTCCAATGGGATGAATGGTAACTTCAGACCAAAAGTGCAAGGGGATTCCATGGATCCTGACATTGAAGGAAATTTTTGATGGAAAGTTATCAGCCACAGTCGGCTCCCACCGTTGGAGCAGTAGCATCCATCGCTTGTAGTGATAGGGACCTTTCTCTAGGACTTGTAGTAAATCATATTCCGATTCAAATTTGAATTGAAACTTGTCAAGGCCCAGAGCTCTCCGACAATTCTACCTTCCAGGTTCCAAACTTGAGCCATAAAATCGATTACAGCTCTGATAGGCTTTTGCATCTGGGGATTTGTCAGCCTTCCAATGATCGTCAGTCGGTTGGCCTCAATGAGGTCTTCGTTTTCATTTAGCGGTATGCGCACCGGAGGACGTTTAGCTGGGAGCTCAGGGGGAGCCTGCCCTTTTCCTTTCTCAGCTCGACTGTATCTTCGATCTATACTCAGAGGGGTATGGTTTGTTGCTTGAAAACAGGGGTTTCTTTCCAGTGTTTCCAAAATAGGGTTTGTACGAGGTTATAGAAACCTACCAACCGTATTGTAGCTTATTTAAGTATCTCACCGCTTAGAATCGTTGGTAATCAATGCTCGGATAGTAAATGTTGTTGAGCGTTATGAGTAGTGGGGTAAGAGAGAGGTTATTACAACCAAAGTAACGATGTTCTTCTAGCAGAATAACTCCATAGAACCGAGATCTACTTTCAGAAGTAGACAGAGAAACGACTTGCAAGGCGAGTGAGAGATCGACGACGGCTCAGGGGCGTTGCACCTGGCTGACCCTCCGACGGCGTCGGGGGCTGAACCCGGTGGAGTTCCGGTCAGAAACTCTGTTTGCGTAGAGAAGCTGGCTTTGGACCGATGGGTATTACTACAATCAGAAATTTTTTTGAAAAGTACAGGGAATTACAGAGGATAAAAGGCTGAGATAGGAGGAAACACGTGGGGTAAAGGGGGGAAACAACTAAAGTCAACCGGTTAAACTTTTCTAGAAACTCGTGTCTGGGAGAGATATTTTCTTTGAAAACGGTTGTAATAAATGGTTACAGTGTATAAATTCGAGTTACGTGGTTTAAGCTTTGGTTTAAAATAAGTTGAATTTTTACTGATAAAAAGGTTGATTATCTACTCGTAATGATGCTCTTAACAGTCAAACATATATGGACCTAAAATTCGTAAACCAGTAAATATTGGAACGGGTGATATCGTGTAGAACCGTAGAAGAGGTAAAATTTGTGACTAAACTGAACATTCAAGTAAAAGAGTAGACAAGCTTTTTTATAGATTTTTGATAACCTCTCTCTAGAAACTGCTCCGTCTTCTCTCTAGAAACCTCCACAGTGATTGGATCTTCCGGCCGACGGCGTGGGCTTCCATAGCCACCTTCGGTCCGGCTTTGTTTAGTTTCTAGTTTAATTTCTTTTTTGTGCATGTCTTCGGTGGAAGGGATCGAAGTTACGTGATCCCTTCGTCGTTTGTTTTTCATCTGATCGAAAATCAGACTCCGGGATGGAGAGGCTTCCATAGCTCCGTCGTCGCCGGCTTTAGACTCTGGGGAGTGGAGGTTTCCTGAGCTTTGCTTCACCGGCTTTTGCAACAGAACCATCGGGTTCTGTTTTCTCTCTAGATTTTTGTAAGTTGTGGCTTGATGTCTCCGGATGAGTCTCGAAACAGATTCGAGGGACGTTCTCCGTGTAAAAGGCTCAGGCGTTGAAGGTGGATGAGGTGATCCAGGAAAAGAGATGGATGCCTTGATCGTGTGTGTGGTGGCTCCGCGGTTGGATGAAATCTCGAGGATACTCGATGGATGCTCTCCGATGGAAGGAGCAAAGATGATGAAGTTGAATGAGTCGGGATTCAGGTTTCCGGCGTGTTTTTCGGTGTCCCGGTGAAGCGTCGTTCGGTTGTCTCCGGGGGTGACTCTTGGCGGTGAAGACGCGGTGGCTTTGCGACGTGTGTACCTCGTTTGTTGAGGTTTCAACACGTGTTCTTTACTTACTTCAGATTCGACGCGTGTTCGACACGTGTTTTTAATGCTGCGTTTCATCCGTAAGAGTTTTGTTCTGAGCCAGTCTTGGGCTCGTTTGTAAGATGGGCCAGTGTTGAGCCTTTAGGGTTTAGTCTATGGTTGGATGTATGTTTGGAATCCGAGTTTGGGCTTATGTCTTCTATCTTTTGGGTTTTAGTCCCCTTGATAATATCAATAGATATGGAAAAAAAAAAAAAAAAGACAAGCTTTTATGGGCTAACAAAATTTCCGTCACAGAAACATAAGTCGTGCTGGTAACACGCAAGCCAACCAAGCCTATGTATATTGATTGTATTTAGACATATTTCAGACGTTTGTCAGAAAAGTCTTATTGATTTTCCAACAACTGATTTTTTTTTATAGTTTTATGCGTATGTTTTGTTGTTACACATCTTTGATAAGATATGTTTTGATGGTTAGGATAAGAAGGAATCAATTCGTTTCTGGTTTGTGAAAATTTAGAGATGATAAGGAAAGGCATGCAAGTTCGGTTTGTTCGAAGTTTTCGGGTAGCTTGGATAGCCAAATTAAAATCTATCAAAACAACCAAATTCAACTGCGGTTCAGTTGGGTTTAGGTATCAGATGGTTTAGATTTAACATTTTGATTAAATTCTTATAATTCGTTTCTTTGACTTGGAATTTTAAATAAAATTTATCTAAATCCAATATAATTCGGTACAAATAATTTTCTATGTCTATTTTAACCAATCAATTTAACTTAAATAAACAAAACAAAATAATCTGTCCGGCTTGGTTTAGAATTCCAGTTCGGAGCTTTTACTTTTTGGACCAGAATTCGAACCCCAAAATGAAAAGAGAAAGCGACTTAAGAGTTGAAATAGGTTCAAGTAATAAATCTTTGCAGTAAAGAACAAGACTTCGTAAATTCCACAATATCTTTCAAAGATTTTCCATAAATAAAGCCTACCCGACAACGGTTTAAAAACAAAAAAGCTCGTTCCTTCTTCAAACCCAAAGAGACTCACTCACTGTCTGAATCCGTGGCAGAGAGGCAAAGTAGATACCAAATTTGTGACGCCCCGACCCAGCATAGCTGAAATGGTCGGCGATATCATGACATTTGTCTTCAGCCACAAGGCCGAAACAATGTGTCTTTAGGATCCCAGGACGTCTTTGACAAAAACCCACCAATATGAGCCGAACCTGAAATGAAGGAAGAAGGAGGGGTGAGCATTTCGACAAAAGCTCAGTGAGAAAAGCTCCAGGAACCCCGAAATCAATCACCAACAATCATCACACAACATAGCATAAGCATCTAACTTTAACATTCAGTAAATCGAAAGCAATCAACAAGAAACGAGGATAAACCCCGGCGGTGCCAACAATGAGACCACGCCACCTAAATCGGTACCCGCGTTCCTCATGTTGTCGCGCGAGAACTTTCATGTTGCATTGTTTTCACGACATCACGCTGTCTAACGCCTTCACGCAATCAAGTTACCGACATTGGTTCTCGCTTGATCCGCCACCATGTTCATACGTTCCACGTTGTCTCCAC
>NC_027748.1:33937601-33937983 GCF_000695525.1 Brassica oleracea var. oleracea | reverse complement strand
GCCCGAGACATACATATATGTCATTCCACCACGTTACACCGGCACACATAGGACTTAAAGCCTTTCTCCTACTCATTTACATCTCCCAATTATAAAGATATCATCCTCTTATAATAAATCAATACAATCATCACATTCAATCCTCAAGCATCATCCAACCATATTTTAACAACCTTAGCAATACATCTATGTCTTTCACACGTCAAGCATCAAGATATATATATATCATATGAATATTTATTTATATTAATAGATCTATAGAAAGTAACAAATAGAGATGAATGATCAACCTAGACACTTCTACCATGATGAGATAATGATAGAAGGAGATAGATATTGCAACAAGCCCTCACCTTGGCCTTAGATCTGAGAATGGAAAAGA
>NC_027748.1:33921597-33937454 GCF_000695525.1 Brassica oleracea var. oleracea | reverse complement strand
TCACCAGCGACCAGATCTAGAAAGAAGACAAGGAGAGATCTGGACATAGAATTGGATCGGTTCATCGGGGATCTCCAACGGCTTGGCTCCAGCCTTCAGCAAACGGCGAACACCAAGGAGAGAGAGGAGAGAGAGAGACACAGGCGAGAGAGAACGAGAGAGGAGAAAAGAGAAACCTTGACGGCTAGGGTTTTCAGATCTCTCTGGAACTCCGCAAGGCTTCGCTCTGATTTCTAATGGGAGAGAAGAGAAGGAGGAGGCTCCTTTTTATAGGAAAAGAAGAGGAAACCTTAGGGTTTACTACACGGGCCAAAAAAGAAGGATAAAAGCTAATGGGCTTTGGTCTAAATCAAGTTAATAATCAAGAAAAACAAAACCATTCCGGTTTGGGAGAACCGGGATGTGACAACTCTACCCCACTTAACTGGGAATTCTCCCCGAATTCCAAACGGAGCAAGGGGGAAACTCAACCATTAAGTAAGAGATTAGGAACTTGTTCAATTTATATTGGTTTGAGTCGAGACTGCCCCTCTCGGTTAGGACTAGAGAGTCTTTCCTAGGCTCTGATACCACTTGTGACGTCCCGACCCAGCATAGCTGAAATGGTCGGCGATATCATGACATTTGTCTCCAGCCACAAGGCCGAAACAATGTGTCTTTAGGATCCCAGGACGTCTTTGACAAAAACCCACCAATATGAGTCGAACCTGAAATGAAGGAAAAAGGAGAGGTGAGCATTTCGACAAAAGCTCAGTGAGGGAAGCTCCAGGAGCCTCGAAATCAATCACCAACAATCATCACACAACATAGCATAAGCATCTAACTTTAACATTCAGTAAATCGAAAGCAATCAACAAGAAACGAGGATAAACCCCGGCGGTGCCAACAATGAGACCACGCAACCTAAATCGGTACTCGCGTTCCTCATGTTGTCGCGCGAGAACTTTCATGTTGCGTTGTCTCCACGACATCACGCTGTCTCACGCCTTCACGCAATCAAGTTACCGACATTGGTTCTCGCTTGATCCGCCACCATGTTCATACGTTCCACGTTGTCTCCACGACATCACGCTTCTACGTTACTTCATTTACAGGCACGCCGCATGCCCGCTTCGGCGATGAATCATGCCAACTCAAATGATTGCCACATAACCTAACAAGAAACGATGCAACGCCCGAGACATACATATATGTCATTCCACCACGTTACACCGGCACACATAGGCCTTAAAGCCTTTCTCCTACTCATTTACATCTCTCAATTATAAAGATATCATCCTCTTATAATAATAACCTCAATCAATACAATCATCACATTCAATTCTCAAACATTCAACCATATTTTAACAACCTTAACAATAGATCTATGTTTTCACACATCAAGCATCAAGATATTTATATATATCATATGTATAGTTATTTATATTAGTAGATCTATAGAAAGTAACAAATAAGGATGAATGATCAACCTAGACACTTCTACCATGATGAGATAATAATAGAAGGAGATAGAGATTGCAACAAGCCCTCACCTTGGCCTTAGATCTGAGAATGGAAAAGAGAGTAGAACCAGATCTGAAGCTTATTGCTTTCCACGAACCAGATCTACAACAAAAAGGATTGGTGCTACCACCAAAGAATCCGGGATGAGAGATCCAAGATAAAAGAGAACAAATAGATGGAGGAAACGAAAACTAGGGTTCCTTACCTCACCAGCGACCAGATCTAGAAAGAAGACAAGGAGAGATCTGGACATAGAATTGGATCGGTTCATCGGGGATCTCCAACGGCTTGGCTCCAGCCTTCAGCAAACGGCGAACACCAAGGAGAGAGAGAGAGACGCAGGCGAGAGAGAACGAGAAAGAAGAAAAGAGAAACCTTGACGGCTAGGGTTTTCAGATCTCTGTGGAACTCTGCAAGGCTTCGCTCTGATTTCTAATGGGAGAGAAGAGAATGAGAAGGCTCCTTTTTATAAGAAAAGAAGAGAAAACCTTCGGGTTTACTACACGGACCAGAAAAGAAGGATAAAAGCTAATGGACTTTGGTCTAAATCAAGTTAATAATCAAGAAAAACAAAACCATTCCGGTTTGGGAGAACCGGGATGTGACAAAATTGGAGACAACTCGACCAGCAAACTTTAATCAAATGGTCAAAACACACACAGTGAAATTCTACCACGCAACAGCATTTACAGATCAACATCATCTCAGCCACCAAACTTCAACCTAAAGAGTTGGCCTTTGCCCATCGAGCTTTATCATTCACCTAAAACACCATTGACCATGCCCATCTCCAAACATTTGATGAGGTACACGAAAGGGAAAGCCTTTCTCGTCTCCCTGCTACACCTAACAAGATGAATGAAACACTACAGAAGCTTAGCAAAGGAGCAGCTTCACCATCTTTCTTTCTTCAAGCTTCTTACTACCACAAAGTGAAGCCAATCAGATCTTATGCATATATGTCCCCATAGCTTGCTTCAATTTCAGAGCCAAACGCGATCACAAGGACCATTAAAATTTACTTGTAGAATAGAAACCCTCAGATTGATCAAAAACCAAAGACAAACAAGTAGTGTCTGTGTCCTGTGTGTTTGTGAAAATGCAGCTCATACTCACCATAATAATCAAAACTGGGGGAAATCTATAAAATCTACAGATGTTGGATTTAGAATCATTCATCATCATCAGCTATAGAAATGTTACATGTAACAAAGGGTTGATTTTAAATAAGAAATAGACAAACGAAACTCAGATCTGGTTCTTACAGTTAACAGATCTCAACACAACCTCTCTCTCTCTCTTTGTATCGTCATCATCATCTTCGTGGTAATAAAATCATCGTGCTCACTTTTTTTTTTCTTTTAATAAAAGAAAAAAAAATGCAAATCAAAGACGTAGATCGGTGCAGTGGAGATCGTCTGCGAATAAGTTAGCACCATCCAACGGCGGAAAATTAAGATCAAACATAAACGGCGCTTTCCGCCGCGAAGACGACGACGCTATATCGTCTCCGTCGTCGATCACCGACGACGACGAATCGCAGTCGCTGTGGCAATCTTCCGGAGCCACCGGCGGAGTCCGCGGATGATACCTCTTCGTCGCCTTCGCCGCCGGTCTCGGTCCGCTACACGATTTCACGGTGCTGCTCAAGCTGCTACTCGCCGGCCGGCTGATAACCTGCTGCTCCTGGAAGCTACCACCACCTCCGCCGTATAACCGGTGGTCCATAAACGGATCCATCTGGTTCTGATTCGGAGCAAGATTCCGATGATGATTCTGGTAATTGAGTGGCTGGAGAGGAGAGGAAGGAGAGCAGTCGATGGGGAAATTGGTCTTGGCCTTGGAGCCACGGAGGTTACGCGCGGCTGCATCGTAGGCGCGTGCAGCTTCCACGGCGGAGTCGAAGGTACCGAGCCAGACGCGCGATTTCTTCAAGGGGTCACGGATCTCGGCGGCGAAACGGCCCCAAGGTCTCTTCCTGACGCCTCTATACCTCGGCTCCTTCACGGATCCGTGAAGGGCGGTTGGAACTGCGGAAGAGCCTCTCCCTTTCCTCATGGTGAAGAAGAAGAAACCAGAAGTAATGTGATTTGAAGAAGAGAGATCTGTGTCTGAAGTTGGAGAAGAAAGAATGTTGTAATGAGGAAAGATGGTGGAACTAGGGTAGGAGTTGGAAATTTTTAAAAATAATAATTATTATTTATCATTTCTTTTAGAAAATTTACTCAAATAATATTTTTATTTAATTATTTATGGTTGGAATAGCTTTTTTCTTTCTCTACCTTCGCGCCCGTCCAACAAGACCGACCATATCGTTTCGCTTTATTTTTATTTATGGAGTATATCATTTTCCAAACTTTGATTCTTTTTTCCTTTTGCTTTAAACTTTTATTCGATATATTTATATTTTTATTTACAATGTTTAATTTTTTTGTTCTTCATTTTTCGATTTAAAAACAAAAATTTGAAAGTCTTTAAAAGAGTTCACAAGACAAGAGATATGTCTCGAAATGCGAAGAAAGCAAAAGAGGGCAAGCACTTGCGCCTTCTGTCCTGACCCCGACCATTATTATTAAATTAAACGCTTAAAAAGACCAAACTGTCCACATGTCATGACCAAAACACCCTCGTCTATTTTTTTGAATTTAAAATTATATAATATATAATAATAAACCTCTCGAAATTATTAAGTGAGAGAGGTCTTCCTTCTCCTTCCTTGGGAGACCCTACAAAGAAAACGAGACGCGCTTATCGTCATCATCGTCTCTCCCGTGTGAAAAGTAAATGCTGTTCGTCTAAATGCATTAATGCAGAAAACACACACATTTAAAAAAAAGAAAAATATAAAAGTTGCTCACCTTGATGATCATAATAGCCTACTGAGTGATTTGATGAGTAGTTTAAGGTTCTTTCTTGTGGCTTCATCGCCTGTGAATCCTAGAATATCTGAGCTTATGCTCTACAATGAAACAATCAAAAACCATGTTAAACATGTCTTTAACTTGTTCAGAGCTCTTACTTTTGTTGTCTAGCAAAGTTACCTCGACGTTCTTCAAAGTGTAAACCAGAGTGTAGATTGACTTCTGTATTAGTTCTGTATTCTCAGGTGTCAAAATCGATGAATGAACCTTTCTGCAATGTAACAAAAATAAAAGGTCAAGAAGATTTACATTCTCACAGTCCTCTACCATATTATCTAATCACAGAGTTTATTTCTAAGTAAGCATTAGTGTATGTAAACGAGCTTTGACATATATATATATATATATATATGTGGCCCTAGTACTGCTTTAATATTGCCACAGACAAGTTTCCAATCCATACATTAACTGATAGAAGCAGCACACTTTGGTTTCAGAAGATAAGAACATGCAAAAACGATCATCAACTAATGCAGATTGTAAAAACAATAGATCAAATCGGACACTTCATCTGATATGGTGCACGTGAAGGCTATAAACTGGGATGCAATTCAAACTTGACACTTGCACTGTGAACTTCCTCAGAAAGACTATCTAAAGTGTGGCTCTAAGGATTTACAGTCAATAATGCCAAGATTATTACTAATAGTACCTAAAGCCTAATTTTGGTCACTAAGAGTAAGATCCATTACCTCATATCATCAGAAGCTTGGGTCAGGCTTCGAGTCAAACCCTCAACTTCCTTGAGCAAGCCGCTATCACGGAACTCAGACAGCAAAGGTTGAGCATCTTCAGCCATGGCTTGAATCTGTGACATCACTACATCAAAACCCAACGGTCACGCATGAGAAATACATTATATATATTTTTTATAATAAACTCTTCTCAATCTAAACGATTCACCAAAACAAACTCATATCACCTTTTTGAGCAACGGCTTTGCATCTTCAATAACCGACACAGCTCTCTCAGCAAGAGAAAACGCATTGGCAACACCAATCTCCTCCACATCACGCCCCATACGAGTGAATATCCCAACTAGTTCATCTAAACTCACTCCTTGCTCTCCCTTTATCTTCTCCTTATCACATACAATCAGACCTTCTTTGCCGCACTCTTGATGCAGAGGCCCTACCGAAGGTTCCGGTATCGGATCCTTCGGCGTAATGTCGATCATGGTCTCCATTAGAAGACCAGACTGATTCACCTCAACCAGTGAGTTCCGAGGGATAATAATCTTATCATCTTCAATCTCAGCAACAGCTTCAATGTTCTTCAAGGACGGATTAACACGGATAACCGAACCAACGGTCACACCACGGATCCTAACCGGTGTTCCCGTGCAAATGCCAGAGGCTTGACTAAGCTCAAACACGGTCTGATACTTCCTGAACTTGGCACGCATTTGAAACCCTCTTAACCAAGCCCAGCTAAGAGCAAGAAGAGTAGCTCCGGAGACAAGAAACAAACCAACCCCACCTTCCCAAACACTTCTCTTACCAAACCCAAAATCACTCAGAGGTTTCAAAGTCTGTCTCCATATACTCCTCGGCACATCCAAAACAACCGTGAGAGGGCTCTTCCCTTCTGGTTGACTGGAAGGGGATGCAGCTCTGACCACTAGACGCCTAGTTCTAGGTTTCGGTGGGAGGTTAGGAAGCCCATTGGGAGAAACTCGAGGGCAGACGATCATGGAAGACGATGACATTACAGGGCTCCCAATCATCTTTTTATGTAGTAGAGTTGCAATCTCTCCGAGCTGCAGCTGGTAAGAACATGTGAATTGCGTGAGACTTCTACTTTAATCAATTGAATTACAAGTCGAAATTAGGGTTTCTTGAGAGAGATTAGATAGAGATAGATACCTGCGCTCGAAGTTTAATTACCGAACTAGTTGTCCTGAATCTGAGATTGACGTCAATGACTTTGCTGATGATCCCCCATGTGTTTATTTGTTATTTCTTTATTAATAAAAAAACAATAATTTAATTAACTAATTCCGAACTGTAAAGGGAGGGGTATTTACGTAATAATTTAAAAGTATACAGTGAAACTGAACTAAAACTCTTTTTTATCTTCGCCCTTTGGAGGAGCGTTAAGACACAAAAGTGTTTGCTTTTGACCGTAAATGGTGGAAGAAAGCTCAGAATCAATTTTATTCATAAAGTTCAACAAAAAGACTCTTCCTCATATGAATTGATTAATGTAATCTCAAAGACCAACAAAACAACTGCTTTGACCATATTATGTTCTTTTGAGTAACATCAAGATCACAATCTTGAGATTCTGTTTATTAAAGGGTGACCATCCATCACCAACCAACAAGCAGTAGCTTCAGAAGAGCCATTCTAATGAACAAACCGTTCTTCGCTTGTCTGAAGTAAGCAGCTCTTGGATCAGCGTCCACATCCGCAGTGATCTACGCATATATAGAATTACACAGAGTGAGGATTTGTGTCAGGAAAAAAAGAAGAGGTTAGTTAGATATAAACTCACTTCATCTAATCTCGGTAAAGGATGCATGATAACAGCATCTTTCTGCATCACTCCTAACAGCGCCTTGTCTACGATATACTTCCCACGAGCCGCCTCGTAAAGGTCAAGCCTTTCTCCAAATCGCTCTCTCTGGATCCGGGTTTGATACACTACGTCACACTTCGATGCTACTTCCATCAAATCGGAGCTTTCTTCCCATTCCACCCCGTTTAATGTCAAATAGTCCTTTATATCATCCTAACCATTACCAATAAAAACATTTAAGCAACACAAACCAAATAATGTTTTCTTCAAGTTTAGTGACACTAACCTTCATCTTAACAATTTCAGGAGAAACCAAGTAAATCTTCACGTCTTTAAATTTGGCAAGCAGGTATGCAAGGGACCTGACTGTTCTTCCGTTGGCAAGATCTCCAACTAAGGCTACACTGATGCCATCTAGTTTCCCAATTTCACTTTGGATTGTATACACGTCCAAGAGAGCCTTCTCAACAGCAACAAAACCAATATGTTTGTTCAGGATAACTAAAAAACACTAAAGGTCATGATGAACACAAGCACACCTGAGTAGGATGCTCTCCAGGACCATCACCTGCATTAATGACAGGTATATTGGCAGTAGCTGCAGCTTTTTTAGCAGCGCCGCTTTCGAAATGTCGCATCACAATTATATCTGAATAACCCTCCACCGTTCTTATGGTATCTGAAAAAAGTGTCCCACACAAATTCAATCTAAACATAATCAAACATGTTGGATACTTTAGCTGAGAAGATGACATACCTTCTAGTGTTTCCCCTTTAGCAGCAGACGAGAACTCTCTAGCGTTCTCGGTGGTTAAGACTTCCCCTCCCAAACGTTTCATGGCGGATTCGAAGGAGAGCCTGGTGCGAGTGGAAGGCTCGTAAAAGAGAGTAGCCATTAGATAGCCCTTGAGTATTTCACTCTGAGAAGAGCTCTTTTCTATCTTCTCCATTTCTCGTGCAACGTCGAAGATGGCACTTAGCATCTCCCTATCAAACTGTTGTCCTTCGATCACATCACTGAGTTGAAACTCCTTCCCAGCTGTAAAGGCTTCCCTCGTCTCAACTTGCATAGCATGACACCTGATTCCTTGGACCGGAGCAATACTTTTCTTGGGATTTGCAGTCAAACAAAGCTTTGAGCTTTCGAAAGGATTCGAGAAATGATTGCTTGGGAGCGCATTGCTGCAGCCTAAAGCTTTAGGAGAAACCAAGCTCCCGCAAAGTGTGGCTGAAGTAAATGATGATGTGATAGACATTTCGTTCGAGGGATGTGCTTAGATACAACAACCTCAAGAACAGAACCTGCAAAGATTACATTGGTTTACTTATCTTACACATCACTTTACAGAAACTCCAAAAAAAAACAAAACAATAACAAAAACAGCCAAGTGCTTTTACAGTTGTGTCCGTATGATGTGTCTAAGAAACCAAACATGATCCAGTCCTGAATGCAAGTGTATAAAGAAAATATATTTTCTTTCACGGGTAGACTCAAAAACCTTCATTAATCTATTTAAAGTAGCGATAATCTTGATTAAGATGATAATGACTGTGCTTTCTCTTATCATAAACTTGCACAGACCTTAAGGATCGTTTAGAGCAGTGAGGTAGAGAGATGGTCAATCTGTAACGCCGGGAGAGAAATTACAGCTTCTTAAGTCAGAGAACTGACGACGGGAAACGCAGCGGCGGCCGGAGGAGGAGCTAGGGCTGATGAATTCGAGACGTTTTTTTTTAAGAATAGCGGAGGGAAAGAAGAAAAATAAAGCTTTTTCTTTTTGTTTCTGTTAATGGGCTTTATTAGGCCCAATACGTTTGCTTTTCTCCTTCATGTGAAGCCCAACTAGATTTATTATATTTCATATTTACAATCTGACAACACAAAAATGGAGAAATGTTGTGTACTAATTCGGAAATTTACATCAAAATCCTAACCAACCCCTAAAGAATATACAAACATGGTCTGATCATCTCCCGGGAAAATATTAAATTAAACCTCCGGTATGCTGTGCAGAACCGGTGTCCATAACCGGTGATGGTTGCCTTCTTCAGTTTTACGATCAGAACCGGTCAGGTCATGGACGTTGACTTGATTCAGTAGATCCTGGAGTTGCTTCTTCGTGAGCCTGATCTTTATCTCATGATGAGATGATTTACTGTCTTGCGTGACAATTACTGTTTTACTAGCCTTAATGGATGTCGTCTTGGAGCTATGATGATGATGATCTTGTTCTTCTTCATGTTCTGTGATGAAATCATCATCCCAATCTTCACCAGACCAGTGCGTTTCTGACTCATGCCTTAGACAATTCCCCATTCTTTCTTTTTCGTTTCTTTGGAGGTAAAGTGTCTGGTTTACAGATGATGATGGTTTTATATAAAACGTAGGTAGAAAGGTGGTGGGATATTAAAATCATTAAAAGGAGATAAAGATTAGATCAAATACCACGTCAGATTTTATAGTACTTTTATCCTACGTGGACATGTGTTTGTTGAACTCATCGTCACCAGCTTTTGCCATTTTTTTTTTCTTTTTCGGCGCTTCGTTCCACGTGTCTTTCTCGGCTAGTCAGCTCGGCTTGGATATATTTGCTGGTTTTTGTTTTCCAGTGTGCCGGTGAAAATGCAGTGCCAACCGAGCCCATGAATAAAGGAAGAAAGAAGAACTGAATGCCTAACGTGACATCTAAAGATAACAGAAATAACACGAAAAGTTTGTATAGGACATGACTAAAGAGAAACATGTATAGAGAATAAATAATGACAAGTACTCCATTTTCATTATCCAATCCTCCATTTTTCATTATTGCAGGAAAATTATTTGTTTATGAACAAAATTTCATGTTGTCCGTTTCTTAATGTTAAATTTAGTCATAATATATAATTTCATTTTGTCAGTTTCTTAATGTTAAATTTAGTCATAATATATAATTTCCATCTAATTTTAGTAAACCACTAGCACTACTACTTAATTTATAAAACGTATTTTAAAAAATATATCATTTTTTTAGAAATATAGATGGAGCCGAGTTAAGAGGAAGCCGAATGAAGTGAAGTGTGAACACGGCACTTGGGGAGGGATCTTCAAAGTGTGAACGCAACCAAAGGGAACAGAATCTCTGAGGCCAAAGATGCTCACCCCACATTTTCAATTACTCGATTAAGCCATATGAGTAAACGCACCCACGTCTCCCACCTTTAACTTCCCACCCATGGTTTTTCTATTACCTTTAATAATTCGGTTTACATAAGATTTCCTGCTTTATATTACTATTCAACTCCTGTTCTACATTAATCAGTACTATTATTTGTTTTACCAAAGACGATCCTTACAATTCAGACTAATCACAAGTTTTGTATATTATTCGTGGGAACATATCAACTTTCACAGACCAACCGATCCTAGCATCAGTTACCCTACAAATAAATACATATTCAAACGTAACTCAACAACTAATATACCATAATTATTATTTCTTGAAAGTCAAAATCTCGAAGTTGGTGTTATGGAGAATAGGAAAGACTCTATATTTGGGTGAAATCTGTATTACTCTGGATAGATTACAAAGTGAAGATTTACAATGCTTTATATAACTTGACAGAACAATCTAGATGGATCAGAAGCAAATCTTATCCCTGAACCTTAATTAGTTGTATGTGGTGAGTCATCAGTCAAGGTTTGAATGAAATCAAATCTGTTTCGTAGAGGGAGAGTTCTCTCTTTTGTCAAGGCATAGCCGTTGAGCTTTGTCTCCTTGTGTTAAGAGTGTGACCCTTCAGCTCTCATAGTTCCATTTGGGCTATCCTGGCTGAGGTCCATTGCACTATCACTCACATCCCCCCCTCAAACTCGTCATGGGTGGAACAATCAAGTCGAGTTTGCTTCTCAGTTCAAGGAAGGCACGTCGAGGAAGAGACTTTGTAAAGGTGTCAGCAAAGATATGTTGTGTCTCGATGTATCCAAAATCCACTTGTTCTCTGATATAGTGAAAATCAGTGTCAAAGTGTTTGGAACGGTTGTGGAGAGTTGGATTTGTTGAGAGATAGACGGCAGATAAGTTATCGAAGTGCACCTTTGTAGGTTGATGTTGAGAAATGCCAAGGGCTCTTAGAAGATTTGAAATCCAGGTGAGTTCTCTAGCGGTGGATGACAGAGCTCTGTACTCTGCTTCTATAGAGGAGTGAGACATAGTCGGTTGACGCTTGACAGACCATGAAACAAGATTAGGACCAAGCAGCGTACAAAAGCCGGTTGTTGAGCGACGTGTCTCCTTACAACCCGCCCAGTCGCTGTCGCAGAAGGCAGAGAGAAGGAAAGTACTGTCCTTGCGTATTGCAAGACCCATCGTAATGGTGCATTTGATGTACCTTAGGATTCTCTTGAGCAGGCCAAAGTTAGAGATTGTTGGTGAGTGCATTCGTTAAGAGACAAAGTTGACAGAAAACTGAATATCTGGTCGTGTGATCGTTAAATATTGAAGCTTACCGGCGAGGCTGCGAAAATAGGTAGGTTCAGAAAACAACTCTGATTTGAGGTTCTCTAGACTTTGAGGTAAGGGTGTTGGCATAGCATTACAGTCTGACATTCCAGCTTGATGAAGAATATTAGACCCATAAGAGTTTTGATGCATAAACAAGCCTTCATGCGATGAGGCAATCTCTATGCCAAGAAAGTATCGAGGCTGTCCCAAGTCTTTCATGAGGAACCGGTTATGAAGAGCCTTCAGAAACTCATCAAGGAGAGCTGAGTTGCTTCCTATTAACAGAATGTCATCAACGTAGAGAAGAAGCACCAGAGTTTTACCAATATGATGATACACAAACATAGACGGGTCTGCTTTGCTGCTGGAGAAGCCAAAGTCAATCAAAAAGTTACTAAACGTGTCAAACCACGCTCTTGGAGCTTGTTTGAAACCATAGAGTGCTTTGGTAAGCCGACATACCTGATTAGGCTTCTCAGGATCAACAAAACCAGCTGGCTGATACATGTAGACTGGTTCTTGTAACTCGTCATGTAAAAACGCATTGGACACATCAAGTTTCTTGAGAGGCCAACTTTTAGCTACTGCAACCTCCAAAACAAGTCTGATGGTAGCTGTGCAAATGACCGGACTGAAGGTCTCCAAATAATCAAGGTTTTCTTCTTGATGACATCCTCTGACCACTAAACGAGATTTCCTTTTGTCTATTGTACCATCGGGGTTGAACTTAATCTTGAACACCCAGCGAGAGTCAAGAATGTTCATGTCCTCTGTTGGAGGAACTAGAGTCCATGTGTGGAGCATATGGTATGCGTTCCATTTCTTCACCAACTGAGGGACACCATCCTGGATGTTTCATAGCTTCAGTGATGTTTTTCGGTTCATGAGAGACAAACTTGGAGGCAAGCAGAACGTATCGAGTGTTGGGTCGTTGAATGCCTACTTTGAGACGTGTTATCATAAGATGTGAGTTGACCAACATTTGTATTATAGGTTGAGCTTGATCATTGTTGTCGTCTTGAGAGTCACTATTGGTGTCAGTATCATGATTGACGTCATGATCTTGATCAGGGGCTACAAGTTGTTGCTCTGTCTTGGGCATGGGAGTTGGTCTTGGAAAGAACTGAGGTGGTAGTGATGTGGGTGTGGAGGTGATAATCTAGACCATTGCCAAGCCTTGAGAAGAGGTGTCTGAGCCGTAGGTATCAGCATCTTAAACTTGTCTTTGTAAGGAAACAAATGCTCATCAAATATAACATGTCTTGAGATCTAGACCTTCCCTGTGGGAGGGTACAAGTAGTGGTACCCTTTATATTGACTGTTGTAACCAAGAAAGACACACTGAAGCGATCTTGGATCGAACTTATGTTGCACCACTGGTCTAAGGCATGGATAGCATGCGGAGCCAAATACGCAAAGGAAGATGTACTCGGGTGGTGTTGAGTAGAGAGCTTCATGAGGACTTTTGTTGTTGAGAACCGATGAAGGCAGCATATTGACTAAGAAGTTAGCTGTAAAAATGCCTCGACCCAGTAGACCAGAGGTGTGTGACTTTGAAACAGCATTGATAAACCAAGCTCAGTGAGATGTCGATGTTTTCTTTTTGCGGTACCGTTCTGTACAGGAGTATACGGACATGACAGGCGATGACTTATACCGCAAGCAGAGAGATGTTGCTTCACTTTCTGACTTGTGAACTCACCACCCCCATCGCTTTGGAATTGTTTGATGGTGATGTTTAGTTGATTCTCAACCAATTTTTGAAATGCAGTAAACACAGTGAAGAAATCAGACTTGTTGCACAGAGGATAGAACCAAGAGAATCTTGTGAAATCATCAACAAAAACTGCATAGTATTTGAAACCCTGATTCGATACAACTAGAGATGCCCCCCAAAGATCACAGTATATACGATCTAAGGGTTTACAAGTGACAGAATCTGAAGCTAAAAACTCTAATCTACTGTTCTTCCCCATCTGGCAAGGCTCACAAATGGAGGTATCTCTGCTCTTATTCACCATTATCTTCTTGCTGGATTGAAGTTGTTGTAGAACCTTGAAGCTTGCGTGACCCAACCTTTGATGCCATGTATCTTCACTTGCTGCACACTGTCGTGACCCAACCTTGAAGTAGTAGGCTTCAAACTCAGTGTTCTTCAACACACAAAGACCCTCATTGCGTGGTCCTTTGGCCACCACTTTCTGAGTGGGTAAATCAATAACACACACCTTTTTAGAGTCAAAGTACACACCACAGGGATAATCATCACAGAGCTTTGAAACAGAGCGTAAAGATTTTTGAATGTCAGGGCAGACTAACACTTCATTCATAGGGAGAGTACCTTTAGAAGAAGCGATGGTTGCAGAACCAACATGAGTTATCGAAAGGTACGTACCATCACCGACCAGAACCGTATCATTACCTTCATAAGTTGTGACATCTTGGAGACCATCTGTGTTGGAGGTGGCGTGGGTAGAGGCACCAGAGTCAGGGTACCATTCTCTTCCGTTGGAGTTAGAGATGCGTAGTGAGGCAAAAGCTTCAGCATTGTAGTTGTTATCAAAGCGGTTGTAGCACTTGATAGCTGTGTGTCCCACACAACCGCAAATCAGATAGACATGACGCTCTCCGGTGGACTGAGTGGGGCTCTGGTGTTGAGAGAAGCCACGACTGCGAGTGTTGTAGCTTCCTCTTCCTCGGTTCTGATTGAAATGCCCACGGCCTCTGTTGGTGGGGACATACTGAGGAGCTCATGTGTCATACCTTTCAGTGTTAAAGGCGAGGTGAGGGGTTACCGAAGTTGTGTGTTCAGAGGATTGAAGCTTGTTGGCAAACCCTTGAACCTCTGAAACGACGTCGTTGAAGGTCGGTGGTGGTAGCTTACTCAGGGAACTCTGTATCACTGTAGTTATCGGATCATATTCGCGACCCAAGCCGTTGAGAAACCCAAAGATCTTCATCGATTCATCTATCGGCTTTCCAATCGAGCTTAACGAGTCGCAGGTTGACTTGAAATCGCGACAGTAGACAGTAAAGGTCTTGTCATTCTTGGACAGAAGTTGGAGATCCCGACGAAGTGAGAACTCTCTAGCAACACTCCTCTTGTTGAAGTTTTCAGCAAGAGACAACCAGATCTGACGCGATGTATGGAGACTGCAAACGTGAGCGAGGACTTCCTTAGTTAGAGTGCCGAACATCCATGAGCAGACTAGCTGGTCCGTACAGAACCATGACCACGTACTGTGGGTTTTGAGCTTCAACTTCAGTATCACTGTTGACGACGACACAGGTCTGAGCCGGAGCTTCCACATCACCATTGATGAACCCAATGAGTTTTTGACTGGACAAGAGGGACTCAAATTGGGTTTTCCACAACAGATACTTGATGTCGTTCAACTTCAGCGTGACGCAACTGGAGACGTGAACAACATCAGGAAACTGGTACGGATCGGCCATTGTATTACCTGTTAAGGTTTACAGTGGCTCTGATACCATATGGAGAGTAGGAAAGACTCAAGATTTGAGTGAAAACTGTATTATTTTGGATAGATTACAAAGTGAGGATTTACAATGCTTTATACAACTTGACAAAACAATCTTGATGGAATAGAAGAAAATCTTATCCCTAAACCTTAGCTGCATGTGGTGAGTCATCAGTCAAGGCTTGAAGGGAATCAAATCTGTTTCGTAGAGGGAGAGTTTTCTCTTTTGTCAAGGCATAGCCATTGTGCTTTGTCTTGTTGTGTTGAGAGTGTAACCCTTCAGCTCTCATAGTTACATTTGGGCTATCCTGGCTGAGCCCCATTGCACTATCACTCATGGGTGTTGCATCGAACTTATCCCACTATACTACAACTTGCCTTTTCTGTAATATCGACTAAAACCTCGAAGTTGGTGCTACATCGAACTTATCCCACTACTGCAACTAGTTTCTTGTTTTTGTATTTGTATTGTCAATCCAGGACCGGCTTAGATAGGGAGACAGACGATGCGACCACCTTGGGCCTAATCCATTGTCCCCCTGTTTCTTAATAGATAAGAGCTCGTTTTATTAAAAGAAACACTACAAGAAAACACATACTTTACGAGGAAATTTAACAAGGAAAAACAATCCTCGTAAATTTACGTCGATTTTACGAGGAACTTACGTGGAAAACTAAAGTCATCGTTATTTCCTCGTAACGTAACGACAAAGGCGTTTCGTCGTAAAGTGGATGTAATTTGACGAGTATTTTACGAGGAAAAACTATTTCCTCGTAAATACGACGTAAACTTTGCGTGTTATTTACGAGGAAATCGTTTACGTGTATTTAGCGAGGAAAATTTGAATCCACCAACTTTTTAGGTGTTACACGTTTTTTTTTTGCCACCTAATTAATTTTCGACGTAAATTCATAGGAAAATTACAACTACCAGATTCGAAATTTCCTAT
>NC_027748.1:33918326-33921235 GCF_000695525.1 Brassica oleracea var. oleracea | reverse complement strand
TTTTCAGGAAAAAGAACCGGTTGATCATCATTTGCATAATGAACATAGTTACCATCAGGAGGAGATGGTAGATTATGATAGGGTTCATGATATGCTAGCTGATGCATTCGTAGCTCATGATGAAGATGAAGAACCTAATATAGATGCAAAACAGTTTTACGAAATGTTAAACGCGGCGAATCAACCACTTTACAATGGTTGTAGAGAAGGTCTCTCTAAATTGTCATTAGCTGCTAGAATGATGAATATTAAAACTGATCACAAACTACCTGAAAGTTGCATGAACGAATGGGCGGACTTGTTTAAAGAGTATTTGTCGGAAGACAATGTGTCTGCTGATACTTATTATGAGATTCAGAAACTGGTTTATAGTCTTGGGTTACCTTCGTAGATGATAGATGTTTGCATCGACAACTGCATGATCTATTGGAGAGATGATGAGAAGCTAGAAGAATGTCGATTCTGCAAGAAGCCACGATTCAAGCCGCAAGAACGGGGACGTAATAGGGCACCGTACCAAATAATGTGGTACCTACCAATTACAGACAGATTGAAAAGATTGTATCAATCAGAGCAGACTGCTGGAAAGATGAGATGGCATGCCGAGCATACTCAGACGGATGGTGAGATGACTCATCCATCAGATGCAAGAGCCTGGAAACATTTCAACAAAGTACATCCGGATTTCGCTAGCAATAGCCGGAATGTGTATCTCGGACTATGCACATATGGATTTAGTCCTTTCGGAATGTCAGGGAGACAATATTCATTGTGGCCAGCCTGCAACGGGAGTTGTGCATGTGCATGCAACGGGAGTTGCTATTCTTGACCATATTAATACCTGGTCCGAACCATCCAAAAAGGTCCCTGGATGCTTTCCTACAACCACTGATAAAAGAGTTGAAGGATTTGTGATCAACAGGGGTGAGGACGTATGACTGTTCAACGAAGACGAATTTTACGATGCGAGCGATGCTTTTGTGGACCATAAGTGATTTTTCTGCCTATGGGATGTTGTCGGAGAAGAGCTCCAAGAAGATATGATGATGGTGGTGTTGCGCCAACTTATGCAGTTGCTGGTGTTCCAGACATCTTTAGCCAGATTGGGCGACTCGGTGGGAAGTGTAAAGAGGTTTGGTGGTCGAGTGAAGAAGACGCTCATAGTGCACACACCTATATTCTACTCAATTGCGAAGATCCATTGATTCGTTATTTTGAAAGGTAACATATATTGACACTTCGAAACACATATAAGTATAATTAATTGTATAATTGCGAGAGATTCATTCCTATAAAATGTGATTTTACAGCCTATTTGTTTCTCAAGTCGAAGAAACATTTCCTGGTATATCCACAAGTGACGTAGACAAAAGGAAAGATCAACACTTCATTAAGTGGTTGCGGAATCAGGTATTAACTAAAACTTTTTTTTCATACATTATCTGTATTTCATTAACATTCTCTTTATTTTTGCAGGTTGATTATGACGACGACGATGCAGATTATCCTAAGTGGTTACACGAAGTAATTCAATCTCCACTTGTAAAGGTCACCACATCACAGATGTATTTCACACGAGGCTATACTTTTCATACATATGACTATGGTAGACAGCGGGCGACCAGTAACTATGGAATATGTGTGAAAGGGGAAACAGATTTCTACGGGATCTTGACGGAGATTATTGAAGTCGAATTTCCAGGGATACTGAAGCTGAAATGCGTCCTCTTCAAATGTGAATGGTTCGACCCCGTCGTCAACAGAGGTGTTCGGTCTAACAAATTCGGTGTAATTGATGTCAACTGTGGACGAAGGTACAACAAATTCGAGCCTTTCATCTTAGCTTCACAAGCAGACCAAGTTAGCTTCCTTCCATACCCTCGGATGAGAGATTCAGGTATAAATTGGTTAGCAGTAATCAAAGTTGCACCTCGAGGACGAATCATCAGTGGAGAAGAACCACCTTTGCAAGAAGAACAGATAAATGAAGTTGAGGAACCTGAACAAGAAATTTATGACATCCTTCTCATTGATCCGCATAATCACGAGTACGAAGATCTTACCGATGATGCCACAGACGAAGCTGTTGAAGATGAGTTTAATGAAAATGATGATGTTTCTAGTGATGATGAAAATGTCGATGTATCCGATTGATGTATTTGTTTTATGAATAAGAAGTGGGAGTTTGTTTTATGAATAAGATAATGTGGGGTTTGTTTTATGAATAAGGTAATGTGGGAGTTTGTTTTATGAATAAGCAAATGTGGGAATTGTGGTTTGGAATGGAAATAAAGATGGGGTTTGGAATATATAAAGTAGAAAATAAGGAATATGGGGTTTGGGGTTTCGGATTCAAGGGATTTAGACATAACACTCGTTAATTCCATGTGAGTAAAAATCGTCGTAAAGGACTCGTAAGTCCGTAAGCCAACGAGGAAATAACGACCAATATAAAAATAAAGAACGCGGGGCTCGTTATTTCCACGTAAACACAAATCGTCGTAAAGACCACGTATGATAAATCGTCGTAAATACCACGTATGAGCAATCGTCGTAAATACCTCGTAAGCCAACGAGGAAATAACGACGAAATATAAAAATAAAGAACGCGGGGCTCGTAAATTCCACGTAAGCGTGAATCGTCGTAAACACCACGTAAGCAGAAATCGTCGTAAACACCACTTAAGACAACGAGGAAATAACGACGAAATATAAAAATAAAGACGGGGTTTAGAATATATGAAGTAGAAAATAAGGAATATGGGGTTTGGGGTTTGGGGTTTCGGATTTGGAGTTTAGGGTTTCAGGTTTATGGTTTGTGGTTTGTGGTTTGGGGTTTGGGGTTTGGGGTTTCGGATTTGAGGTTTGGGGTTTGGGGTTTTGGATTTTAGGGATTTAAACATAACACT
>NC_027748.1:33917330-33917744 GCF_000695525.1 Brassica oleracea var. oleracea | reverse complement strand
TTTTTTAGGCCAAAGAGACGGGACATCTCCCGTCTCTTATGGAACTTTACGAGAGGACCCACAAGAACAAGGCGGGCGTATTTGTAGATGGCAAGTCCGAGCAAATCTACAACGACGTGGTTGCTTGGGTTGAAGACCGACAGACCCAGCTGACCCACCAGTCTACCGACTGATTACCCGTGACCTTATCCACACTTGAAGTGGATAAGATTTACGAGGATGTAAATTTTCAAAAAATTTAATTTTTTATTATTCATTTAATATAACTTTAATTTTTTACTAAAATTATTTGTTTTTTGTTTTTAAGGTTGTCCCTAAAAAAAAGGGACGGACGTTGGGGATTGGTTCCATCAACGATGTTCCGAGAGCGACATCGTCTTATGGTCAGCGACGGGATGATGAAGTCACTGAGCT
>NC_027748.1:33884871-33917156 GCF_000695525.1 Brassica oleracea var. oleracea | reverse complement strand
AGGCGATGAACGACCCTTAGTTTATTTTTCCGGCTGTTGTATTATAAATTCAAAACTTATTTATACATAAAATATTTTCGTAATGATTTTTATTTTAAATTATAATTTTATTAATAAATTAAATAATTTTAATTATTTTTTTATTTATATTTTTAAATTCTGTAAAATAATAAAAACGAAGTAAATTCGTAGCTAATGTACGACCTATTTACGTGGAAACCTTACGAGGAAATGACGAGAAATAATAAACGAGTATTTTACGAGAAAACATTTACGAGGAAATAACGAGGAAAGATAAACGAGTATTTTACGAGGAAATACTTTTGTGGTAGTTACGTGTATTTTGCGAGGAAACACTTTCTAGGTATTTACGTGTAGTTTACGAGAAAATCGTTTCAAGGTATTTACGAGGAAATATAGCGACCTCCTTACGTGGAATATTTACGTGGTCTTTACGACGAAATGATTTACTTCGTCTTTACGACGAAATATATTCCTCACTAAGTTACGACGAATTAGCGAGGAAATATATGTTACGACAGATGAGTAACGAGCAAACGTGGTTTCTCGCTAATTCGTCGTAAAGCCTCGTTTACGACGAACTCACGAGGAAAACCGCCCTCTTTAAGATTATGTTTTCTTGTAGTGAAATTTAAATGTATTTTTTAATTAAAAATAAGAAAAAATGTTCAAATTTTTTTATGTGAAAATATTTTTTTATTTTCACAATTTTATTTTTAAAAATACTACTGGTATTTTTTTAAAAAAAATATCTATCAGATTTTTTTTTAAAGTAATATTTTGGAAATTAAATTTTTTTTTAATCCCAGAGCCTATAATATTATTGAGCCGACCCTGTGTCGATCACACTATCTATCGACTCGAGATTTATTTTTCTAAATGAACTAGTTGTAGCATATATTGGTTGATCTATCGATCTATCGCACCTTTTAGGCTCTTGTTCTTACTGATTGTTAATTCAAATCAATTTAACCGGGCCTCGTGGTCTGGTGGTATAGGAACCTCGGCTGAGGTGCCCGCCATCACGACTTCGAGCCCCGGCCACAGCGGATTTAACATCCCTTCCGTTGGGGCGCTGGACCCCCTACGGGGGGATAGTTGGGAATGTGGCTGCCCAGATACCAGAGTTATCAAAAAAAAAAATTTCAAATCAATTTGTAAATAAGATATAGAATCTTGGTGTTCATACCACTATACAGATACGACAAACTTAATCATCTCATTATTTATATGCTTTATTACATATCCGTATATATTCAGATTCTTATTTTAAGATTAGGTACTACAATTAATATATGTCGGCCATTGGATTAACGGATCTATACAATGGGTCAATCAATTCAATTATCTATTTTCAACTTCTATGTGTTACACCTTTTAACACATAACTTATTAGTTTATAACAATTTGTATGATTGTTCAATCATTGATTCAAATAAACAACTCGTTAACATATATCCTACAAAAATTGACTATTCAAACTGAAATTTTTGTTATATATGATTTATATTGATTGGTGACTAAGTCCACTTGAAGACTTATTGTTGGATTACTAATTAAGGTCTAGTCTCTAGAGTTTCGACAAAATAGAAATGTGAGTTAAGAACTTCCCAGGCGTAAATACAACATTTCAAGTTATAATCAACGCCCCCTGTATTAATCGAGAATCTTTTAAAAAATTATAACCTGAATTTTGTAAAAATTAAAAAAAAATTTCATCCTATGTGACACTTGTGTATGTCTTCTAAATCTTATTTCAAAGAATTCTAGAGTACCTTATATAAACTATAGTCTAAAAATTAAACTCTCTGGCAAAATAGTATTCCGCAGGCTATAGTTAGTCGCATATATCAAATTTTTATTGTTTTGCAGACTTTCCTTAAATAAAACGTGCGGAATTACCTAATATGATTAATATATATATATAATAATTTTAAACAATAAAGATTTGATAACAATTTGTATACTTTTTATCATTTTTGTTTATTTCTTTATTAGTAAAATAAATTACATAATTACATTAATCATATAATAAAAATCTAGATTTTTTTTGTATATGTTGTATTTTGAATTTTTCAAAACGACTATAAATTACTAAAACTGTTAAAAGTCTCACATAAACTTTTATGATCAAAGTTTAAATTTTTTTCTATATTTTTATGTTAATATATATATATATTTTATATCTTTTAAATTGAACTATACATCGTATGAAAATGTATACTTATATTTTGATATTTGCATTGAACATATATTGAAAAGTTAATATTTTAATTTTGAAATCTTCATTGTTTTTTAAATGATTTAAAAACAAATTCGTTGGTGTAAACTTTTGATACACATATATGCAAATAATCATAAAATCATATGAGTAGAAACTTCATTTAATAAATATCCATATTAGCAGTGTCCTATATATATGTTAATAACATTTAAATTTAATTATATATCATATACAATAGATAACATTGATTGTTTTGATTTATTTACCCTAAAATGATTGCGAATAAACAAGAGTGATAGTTTGATTTATATGCACACGTCAATTTATTACATAATAGTAATTGATTTCTTAGTTATTTAATATATATACTTATTATACAAAAAAATATAAAATAAATATAAAATGTTTATTCTGCAAAAGGTGCAGATCTTAACCTAAGTATGTATCTCTTTAATTATTTTAAATCATAAGCATTTTCTAAATCTTACGTCAAAACAAACAAACGAAATGAGAATAAACTTCAAAATCAATATTTATATCGAACAATAACCAAAATGAAAAAGAGAAAAATATTGAAGATAGATAGGATTGACACGTGAACGTAAACTTCTCATAACCATAATTAATTTTTAAATTACTAAATCATGATATAATGCCGATCTGGTATAGTTTCATTGTAATCAAATAGACCCGAGATTTTTCAACCTAAACGTTAGGTTCTTATGCGGTAAGTGATTTTTTGACGTATTTTTTTTAAAAAAAGGGATCAGTTCATCTGTAAACAAATTATGTAATTAACAAAAAATTAAAAAAAATTGTTTAAAGACCAAAAAATTAATTCAATCAAGAATATAAATTTATTTTTCGGTATAATATTTTTTAAATAATTTTTATTTAAATTTATCTTATCCTAGTTTATTTATTTAATCAAAGATCCACATAACATTCGCGCACACATCGGCACGGTAAACACACATAGTGTATTTACATATGTAATGAGCAATGGCAAAATGTAAGTAACAGGTAAAAATCAATTATATTTGATTCTCTGAATATTTGCAACGTACATACTAAAAAGTCACTTAAAACCCCATAATCAAATCTAGTAAATTTAAACGAACTAAAAATACAAAGCTAAGACAAACTCTAATGATTAAGTCAAAGATAAAGAGTTAGTGTAATGTAGATCTGATTTTCGAAAGAAAAATTATGCAACAAAACATTGGATGGATTGGTTGAGTTTCTTCGGTGGATGGTTTGTTTAAGGTATCCCATTTTGTCGGCATTGTGATAAGTGATCTACTTGTAGTGAGGATTGCCGTCCCAAACATTTAAGGGGCTTAAAGCTTTTCAAAAAAAAAAAAAAAATTGTGGCCCTTATAAACAAAACTACCAATGAACAAATATATAAATTGGTTGTGGTAACTGGTATGGTTTGAATCAGAGATAGAGAAGCCTAGCTTCTTTGATTAACCATTTAACCTAGATTTAATTCTTTGAAAGTGTAGCCCATATCTTGTTATTATATTGTGTGGCCTAAAGCCATTGCTTCACCTGCTTTAAAGCAGGGACGGAGATGAAGTTTTAAAACTGTTTTTGAACTAGTAATATCTGCCCATTGGCCAGTTACTTTTTGGTAGGAGTATGACATAGCTTCATAGCTTCAGTATAGTGTTTTCCTGGTCTGAAATATTTTACTTTTTTGATGTTAATACTAATAGGAGCCTTCATTTTCATCTCCACATTCTGTGATCGAGAGGGCAAAGAAATGGGATCATATTCTCTGTATCGTGATCGAGCGAATCAGATTGGTGTATTGTTGGTTGCAAAAGGCAAAATGATCTTTGTGTTTTGATTGTAAGATAAACAACTTATAGAGATATGTTGAATCCTAAATCCGGTGACAGGGGATTAGAGGACTAAACAAATATTGAGTGAGATTAAGAAGAGGCCAAAGGTTTCATTTATTGAAGTATTTAGCAAAAGCCGAAGAAAAAAATACAAAGAAGAACTCGTCGTCTTGAAGAAGAGCTTGAGAAATAATTCTTTCTACTTTATCTCTCTAACCGTTCTCTCTCTATTTTTTTGCCCCTTGTTTATTGAGCATCCCTTCTCTTTTATAGACTTTAGGTGCGTGGCTTGTGGGTGCGTCATGATTACTTTCTGACTCGCTACAATGATCGGCGGAGCTGTCAGCGGGTAGGTTCGGCGCCGCAGTAGGGGTCTCGACCTATTCCTTCCTGCTGTTCGGTGGCGTGTGTTAGGTCGTCCTGGGGAGTTGGTGAACTGCTTGTTACGAAGCGATGATGACGCTTGTCTTAGGCCGTGCTCCTTCTCCGGGCCTTCATGTTTCGTGAGTGGGATTCTCCTTCTTGGTCGGACCGAGTTGAATCTTGGGCCTTGGTACTTTGACGGGGCCCATATCCAACAAGATATATAATTTAGACCATCACTAGGTAATAACTCGCGTCTTGCGCAGAATGTGATTATTAGTTTCGTTATTTTTTAATAAGGAAACATTAATCTGTTTAATATGGATATCGGTTCGGTTTAGGTTGTTTTTTTGTTTTTTAATCTCCTAAAATATAACTATCATTTTAAATCAATATTTATTTGGTTTGTTCGGTTAAAATGTTTGATGTTTTTCTTTTTTTCTGTGATAATCAAAAATTACTATTATTTTTTTGTTTTCATGTTATGAATCTTAGATAATCATGATGTCGAACCAATGGTTTCATATTATAGTTTCTAAACGGATAATAGTTAAAAAAAGAAAATTATTAAGACAAATCATTTTACTACAATTTGGTCGATAGTGAAAGAAGCATTAAGAAAAAGAATATTTTAACTTTCAAAAAATTAGATATTTCAGTTGTGGTAAATAATTAGTTATAAGGTGCTCACGTCAATGTGCACATGTATGTGTATGTAAAAGTATATAAATATGGTTGATAAATATATAAAGATACTGTTAATTAATATTAAATGACATTTTTTTCAAAATAATACATGAAAAAAAATTCTTAAAATAAAATTATTTAAAAACAAAAATATTGTAAAATTTATATAAACTAAATATATAACTTATATATAATTATTTAAATATATGTATATATATATGCATATAACGGATCAAATTGGATATCCGTTCCTATAAATATTGATATTTGTGATTTGTTTTTTTTTTACGGATATTGCATTTTAGTATTTGATTTGCTTCGTAGAGTAACGGATATCCAGATTTTTCGGTTCGAATCAAAACGCATAACGAATCGAATCAAAATTTATGAATAATTTGTCCAGCTCTATTCGTAAACAGTAAAAATAACGTAAAGAAGAACCATGCATGTGAGTTTTGTATTAAAAAAATGTAAAATATATAGTGTGAACATATTTGTGTGGAGTTTGACTGAAAAACTCTCTACATGTGACATGTGTCCATTTTAGTGTGAACGCATTTATTACAATACTTTTACATGTGACATGTGTCCAGTTTAGTGTGAACGCATTTATTACAATGATTCACCTTTATATAATATATATGGGATAAGATAACTATCTCTCCCCCATGTCATTCATGCTTCCATATGTCAGGTGAGAACGTGGTCCTAAATACTGACTGTAATATCAAAAATAATTGTTTTAGATAGTTTATCTTTTGAATTCTAGCTAGTTTGGGTTATTATTATTATTGACAATGTTCGTTAACGTGTCGTGTGACCTGCGATCTATGACTAAGATTACGTTCGTCTACGTGTCGCGCGACCTGCGATTTGCGACCTGCGACCAAAAATATGTTCGTTTACGTGTCGCGTGACCTGCGATCTGCGACCAGTCGCGCGATTAAAATTTTCTTAATTTTTAGTCGCTGTTTTTTTGGGCGACTTGAATGGGAATCCGCGACTGGTCGTGCGATCAGTCGCGCGACATCAAAACAAACAACAACCTGCGACTTGCGACCTGATCGCAGGTCGCAGGTCGCGCGATAGGTAAATGAACAGGGCCTAATTGTTTTGTCGTCTTAAATATACATTGTTCTGTTAACGACAACAAATTTTATATATAGGCCTTGTTCGTTTACGTATCGCGCGACCTGCAACATGCGACCTGCGACTAAGATTACGTTCGTTTACGTGTCGCGCGACCTACGACTAAACCTGCGACCTGCGACTAAAACTATGTTCGTTTACGTATCGCGCGACCTGCAATCTGCGACATGCGACCAGTCGCACGATCAAAATTTTCTTAATTTTTAGTCGCTGTTTTTCGGGCGACTTGAATGGAAAACCGCGACTGGTCGTGCGATCAGTCGCGCGACATCAAAACGAACAACAATCTGCGACTTGCGACATGCGACCAATCGCAGGTCGCATGTTACGCGACAGCAAAATGAACAACAACCTGCGACCTGCGATCAGTCGCAGGTCGCAGGTTGATCGCAGGTCGCAGGTCGCGCGATTGGTAAACGAACAAGGCCATTTTTTTTCAGAAAGAATGACCTTTTGTCTTATTTGTTTAACTACAATGAATATATAAGTTTTTCTTACCTCAAAAGTAAAGTTTAAGGAGGAATAACAATTAGGAGACAACAAGATAAATGTTTGCATTCAAAAGACTTAAACACAAAGCATAAGACCCATATAATCCAAGTTTAAACACACAAGGACAAGAAAATTGCGCATCTCATGAAAGAAAACTCATCGATGCCTCTCATATCCCTTTATTAGTTGCCAAAATTTTATACTGAGTACTTAGTTGAAGAAATGGCCTCCATTTCGACTTGAACAATTAGCATATCATGCACAACTAAACCCTATGCTGTTTCTCTCAGATTAGAAAGATGCACAAAAGCATCAAATCCCAACCCGGTTATCTGGGGACTAAACCAGTTATCAACTGCTCACTAAAAAAGAGAACATATATGCAATGTATTAGTCTCAGCACCAAGATGTTAAAAATATTAATTTGTTTTGGCTTCAACCACACTTACGTTGACCAACCACATCATTATTGGATTGGCGTTGGTTAGGAACACGAAGCTTGGCTCGAGCATAAACCTTCTCATAAGGCTTTGCTTTTAGTAGCTCTTGTTGGCTAAGGTAAAGGTAAACTGACAAAGCTTTGCCTTCTTGAGACGGTTGGAGGCGGCTCTCCGACTGTCCGTTTGGTTCTCCCTTGTCGACGGTGTGTGCGTGAACTCTTGGTCTGGTCTCGTATTTTAATTGTGTTGGCAAGATTTGTTGGTTTGTTCTCGGAGAAGCTGTAGGTATTGCTGGATTGAGGTTTTGAGGACTGGCCTAGTCAGCTATTGCTTGTGGCAATTATGATGAAGTCTGTAACTTGTTCAAGTTGGGACATAAACCTGCATCCTTGTCTTTCCTTTTAGAATGGTTGTTTCATCCACGCACAATGCACAATGCATATTTTCTCCTCGCTTGGTTAGTCTATTGTTGTAGTTTTTCTTTATTGAATTGTAATTTTATTTTTACTTTTCTGTTTTCTGTGTATCTCTTGTATTTCTGTCAAAAAGAAAAGTTGGTATAAAATTTAACATTTATAAAGAACACTAATCTCTTTTTTCTACTATACAGTTATTAAATTACCTTAGTTAGCAAATATCGTCGTTATTCTTTCATGCAATATTCAACCAAGATTGTCGTTCTCTCCGATATATCTCGGTCGTAAAATAAACGTTAAAAAGTAACGTTAATAAACGTTACAAGTTTTTTCATTGCTGGTATTTTTAATTAGATGGGTGCATGGTTGTGTTGCATTTCTTTGTAGTTTGAGGATCAACAAGAGAAAACATAGTTTGAGAGGTATATTGCAATGTGAGGTATTTGCAATGTAAATGTAACCACCACCTTTTTTACCAAAAAAAAAATGTAACCACCTTATCATGACAATGAACTTTTAATTTTTGCATCACAAACACGAGGCAAAAATAAACAACAGTTAGGTAATAAAATAATAATAATTGAATCAACAGTGCCATGCAATAATTTCGCGAGTATCTGGAGTTTTCTAATCATGCACTAATCATTCAAAAGCACCTATCCCCAGAGGCGGACCTACGTTCACTTCGCCCCTATAAATATCAATTATTTTCTGGTTCAGGCAATTTTGTTGTTAAATGTTAATTCATTTGGTTAAATTGACAAAGTTGAACCCGGCTATATTAAATTTGAATTCCTTTTTTTATTAAATTTGAATTCCTTTTTTTACTTAAAGACGATTTTTTTTTTTTTGAAACCCACTTAAAGACGATCTCAAATCCTCTCTTTTGCACCCACATTTTTTAAAATCTCTCTTTTCTCTTTTCAATATTTTTGTTGTAATTTTATTACAATCACACTAGTTTACAATTGAACGGTTCTGCATGTACGTCGACCCCGATGGACTCTCTCTCTCTCTACAACACATGACCACAAGAAACAACTCTACTTGTAAATGACCAAAAGAAACAACTCTACTTGTAGTACTCTAGATATCATATAAGCATTGTGTTCTTTAATCTGCAAGAAATTAACAATCATACGAAAATCGAACTTCAAACCTAATGCAGGAGCCTTTAAACTCTTGATCACTAAGTCACGTCGCTTCCACATATAAAAAGTTATTCATGTGACTGTGAAATGTATATAATCACAGAGACTAAAATAAACATAAATCATGTTTTGAAGGGATAAAAATATACTAGAGAAATTATTTCAAATACCATAAGTTGTCTATCACTTTTTTAAAATATATTCAATTAAAATACATTAACATTTGTGTTTAGAGTTTAGTGATTATTGTTAGGATTTGGTATTTAAAGGGTTGAATTGAGTTTATAAATTTTTAAAAATGATTATTAAACATTTATAAATAATTTAAGAGTGTCAATTTAGTATTTTCATCAAAAATTTATGGTATTATGAAAATAGTCATCTTACAAAGATAAATTTTAAAATGGTATCAAAGTTGTGGTAAATTAGAATTTGCCCAAAAATTTATTGGAATGTAAAATCTTTTTAAAAAATTAAAAGGATAAATAGCGGTTAAGATCCTCTAAACTTATAAAACTAAAATCATAAAAATAATAAATGGCCTACATCATGAATACATATTTTGTTTAAAATCAGTTATTAAATAATATTTTATTGTAAAGTAAATATAAAATATTATAACCAATAAAAAATTATGGGTCCATCACTGTCTATCACACTTTGCTATATAAAGTCTCACCAGGCTATGTTCTCTACACTTCATTAACTAGATACCTTAAAATATGAGTAATCACTACACAAACACCGTTTCTACTGTTTTACTCTTGTTTTTCCTCTTCATATCCTCTGCCTCTTCAAGTTCCTTCATACGACAATACACTGATGACTCCAACACAAACTTTCAAGGTATGCAATCTCTTTTGCACTTAGATCTGATCCGATACTTCCATATAACATTGTTATTTGAGTGTTTAGACTCTGTACTTTTTAATCATTTGTGACACATCCTCTGGTGTGCATCTTATAAGTACTATGTTTTCTGTCTCAAAACAGAGGAGAATGGAGCAGTACCAGACGCAATCCAGGGAGAAGCGCATTACTTACGTCAACATGAACAAGAGATCTCATCACGTGACTATAAACTCTCAGTTTCAAACACAGTGAAGGGTCTCAGAGATCGTCCTCCATCATCTTACTCTCTAAAGATGGAGTCTTTTAACACGCTCCTAAAATCAACCAACGCAGACAAATATGTATCACGTCCCTTCTCAGCCGCTGGCTATAAGTGGTACTTTTGATAATCTGATTTGTTCTTCACTCAAATTGAGCTGTATATACTAAAAAAATCTTCTACGGGGTCTCAAAAACAAACAGGACACTTATTGTGTACCCAAACGGGAACAAGAATGATAATGGTGCAGGGTTCCTTTCGCTTTACGTAGCCATAGACAACTCAACACTCTCTCCACACCAAGAGGTTTTCGTGGATCTCAGGTTTTACGTGTTCAACAGGGTAGAGAAGAAGTACCTCACGATCCAAGGTCTTTTGCTAATTCTAAAACCCTCTAAGAAAATGTGATCTTTTAACAAGACATGTGGTATTTAAGCATAGCGGGTTTGAACCAATATGAAACATTAGCTTTGCACCCAAATCATTAAAAAAATTAATAGCCATATATACCATTAAATTATTAAAAACAATATTAAAATTTCTTATTAAATTGTGGTTTCTAAAATCTCAAAATGGCCATGTATTTTGTCAGATACCGATGGATGGAGGTTTAGTTACTTCAAAACGATGTGGGGGTTCTCTCAGGTTCTCCCTGTTAATACATTTAAAGACTCGAACAACGGATACCTCTACGATGGAGATCACTGCGAGTTTGGTGTTGATGTGACCACTCCCACTGTCTTTAAAGAATCAGAACTTTTCACTGTTACTGACAAGTTCTATAACCCCAAGTACACATGGAGTATTCAGAAGTTCTCCACCTTGCTCGAAGATAGTTACTACTCTGATGTGTTCTCCATCGGAGGAAGAAGATGGTGAGTCCACAAAATTTCAAAACTAAAGCTCTTTTGCTTTACTTAGTGTATATATATAAAAGTGACATTCCATATGTTGATCAGGAATATAAAAGTGTATCCGGGTGGTTCTGCCACGGGAAAGGGAAAAGCTGTGTCCATATTCCTTATCCTTAATGCGAACGAGAAATTCAGACCCTATGAGAAAATTTATGTTGGAGCCAAGCTTCGAGTTCTTAACCAACGCAACTTCAAAAACATCGAAAAGCAAAGTAAGCAGATGATATGTATAAAACCTACACATATTCATGACTATGGATAGATACATTAGGATGACTAATGAGTGCTTTCATGTGATTTTTAATTTTTCTTTTGGCAGTTGATAATTGGTACAATGGTCCGGGATATGGAGATGGATCTGGTTGGGGTTATAATGAATTTATCCCATTCTCTGATCTCAAAGATTCATCAAAGGGTTTTCTTGTGAATGATGTGTTGATGGTTCAAGTGGAAATTGAAGCCATTTCTTCAACCAAGTATTTCCCTAGTTAGATTTTCTCTAACCATGGATGGAACTTTCAACTCCATGTGCGTTTGCTTTGTCATCAAAACCAAATAAGAAGTTTGTGTTTGCTTCAATAAATGAAGTTTGTATTCTTATGCATATATCAAAACATCATCTCTCCTCCTCCATGTACCAATAATTTTAAAAGAAGTTTTACTATATAAAAGAAAATTTAATATATGCTTTTTAAATATTACTTGTGTTCATGGAAAGATCGTGTAATATTATATAAACAATGGTGAAAACAACAACTCGAATTTGATTCTACAAAATCTGAATGATTTGTTTTAGTGAGGAATAAATAATAATATCCAAAGGCTTATCTGTATAAACATCTATTTTATGATTATGAAACGTGAGAGAGACACTTTGAATTTGCCATTGCAAACTAGGTCCAAGAAATATAATTTATTAACATTATCATGTGAAACTTTTTTTTTTTTTTGAAACACAACAACTCGAATTTGATTCTACAAAATCTGAATGATTTGTTTTAGTGAGGAATCAAATAATAATATCCAAAGGCTTATCTGTATAAACATCTATTTAATGAAACGTGAGAGAGAGACGTTGAATTTGCCATTGCAAACTAGGTCAAAATAATAAAATTTAATAACATTATCATGTGAAACTTTCATTGATTAGCTTTAAGTTCCCATTGCATCTCGAAGCATTGACCTCTCACTATATATACAAGTGTCCCTAGTCTCTGTTCTGCACACCTCTTTCACAACAAAACCTTAAAAGATGATAAGTCACTACAGAAACACCATTTCTGCTGTTTATCTCTTGGTTTGTATCTTCATTACATCTTCTTCTGCAAGTTCCATCCTACGACAATTCACAGATGACTTCAACACAAATCTGCAGCGTATGCAATCTTCTTTGCTCTTTGATTTTGATCCATTTTTCAAGAAAATCCATTTATGTCATTTTGATTCTCTATTGAAACATTTTAAAGTAACATTCTCTATTTTCTGTCTCCAAACAGAGGAGAATGGAGCAGGACCAAATCCAAACGTGGGTGAAGCAGATCACTTACATCAACATCAAGAGATCTCATCACGTGATCACAAAGTCTCAGTTTCAAGTACGGTGAATGGTCTAAGAGATCGTCCTCCATCTTCATACTCTCTCAAGATGGAGTCTTTCAACAAACTCCTTAACTCACCTTACACAGAGAGATACCAATCTCGTCCTTTTACAGTTGGTGGATACAACTGGTAATTCAATATTTTAATTTGCTTGAATCACATCTTATATACAGGACTGGTATGTGCATAACCAAATAAAACATTCATTTTAATCCCTAAATTTTAAAGAATTAATAAACCTAATCTCCAAATTATATTAAAAATTATTGAAATCTATACTAAAATGTTTATAACCTATAAAATCTTGGAACTGTCCCTACTTATATACTGATGGATCTCAAAATGCAATATGCATACAGGACACTTATGGTGTACCCCAATGGTAACAAGAAGGATAGTGGTTCAGGGTACCTTTCACTTTACGTAGCCATAGACAATTCAACTCTCGTCGCTGGACAGCAAGAGGTTTACGCAGATCTCAGATTTTACGTATTCAACAACAACGAGAGGAAGTACTTTACTATCCAAGGTAAATAATGTAAATCCTTTTACCAACAAAAATTATTTTCTTTACATTGGAACCGGATTAGACACGGTCAATTTGGTCTACTGATTCAACTGCGGTCCGGTCGGGTATAAAAACAATGATGCTATGTTACTTCAGATACCAATGTGTGGCGTTTTAATGTCTTCAAAACGATGTGGGGATTCTCTCAAGTCCTCCCTGTTGCTACATTCAAAGACCCTAAAAACGGATACCTCTACGATGGAGACCACTGCGAGTTTGGTGTTGATGTGACCATTCCCACTACGTATCAAGTATCAGAACTTTTCTCTATTGCTGACAACTTCTATAACCCCAAGTTCACCTGGACCATTAGGGGATTCTCCACGCTGTTCAAAGATACTTACTACTCAGATCTGTTCTCCATTGGAGGGAGAACTTGGTGAGTGTTCATCATTTCAAAAAGAAAAGCTCTGTTTTAGATTCTTGAGTAGCGGTACGTGTAGTAGTTAACAAGTATTAAATGTGATGATCAGGACTATACAAGTGAATCCAAGTGGTCGTGGCACGGGAGCAGGAAAAGCCTTGTCCATGTATCTTAACCTTGATGTGAATGAGAAACTCAGACCCTACGAGAAGATTTATGTTCGAGGCAAGCTTCGAGTTCTTAACCAACGTGGACTCAATAACATCGAAAGGCAACGTAAGCAAATGATATATGTATATCGATGTGTAGACATACCATGACATGGCGATAACTAATTGTTTCTTTTTATTTTTGGGCCAGTGGATATCTGGTACCAGGGTCCAGGTTATGGAGAATACAGCTGGGGTTACCATGAGTTTATCTCTTTCTCCGATCTCAGAGATTCAGCTAAGGGTTTTGTTGTGAACGACGTGTTGATGGTTCAGGCCGAACTCGAGGACATTTCTTCAACCAAGTACTTACCTAACTAGATTGTCTCTAGCCGAGGAACATGTGCCTCCATGTTTTTGCTTTCTCATGAACCATCTAATAATAAAAAGAGTGTTTGTTTTGTTTTGTTGTTGTTCTCATAGAAATATCAAAACATCAGTTATTATTATTCTTAATTATCTCAAAATATTCAACATTTAAGCACAATCCAGTCTTCTTTACCTTTAACTGGAAAATGAAATAAAGTTTTAATTCTTTTTCTTTTTCTTTTTTTTTTTATTAGAAAGGATACAGAGTTATTCATGATCATATCAACTCTGTTTAGTATATTGTCTCATCAAGCATACAGAGAAGTCACCTTTTTAAGAATTATAAAACAAAACAAACCATGAGTCCACCTTCCTAACAAACTGGGTTAACTCTAAGCAGATTTTAACCTCCTCTAACCGAGCTGACTTCAAACCTTGATTCCTTTTGACCGAGATCACCACTTAACCAACTCATCAATGAGCTTAAATCAGCACCTTGGCCTGGTTAGGTATACGTCACTTTCTAATCGAAGAGAGATGTAACCAGCTCCAGTTGGATCACATAATCAAAACTACTGGTCACACTTGGCGTGGTATACGTCACTTTCTAATCAAAGAGAGATGTTACAATTCTAAATTAAAAACCATCTAAGAACTCAAATAATTTAAAGGGTTTCTTATCAAATAATGTACTCAAATACATATCAAGTCAACAGGAAATCACTTATTCTTGATTAAGCCAAAGGGGCTTTAGATTTTGCAACCAACCTAATGGTTTATAATCCGCAACAAAATAAAAAGTACGTTAAGAATGAATTGATAAAGATAATCCCCCCCAAACCATGGTTTCCTCTTTATTTATTTTGACAGAGATTGAGGCTGATCTAGAGTACTGCAATACAATCGATCTCGATCTTGGCTTTTAGTGGCAAAGCCGCCACTTGATATGTGGATCTTGCTGGAGGATCATTTCGGAAGTCTGCACCAGAATGAAAAATAGTTCAGAAACCACTACACAACCAGTAACTACGCATGTAACACTAAAGTATCTTTTTAAAACAACTCACATTTGCCGTATATGTCGTTCACTTTCTTGAAGTCAGCCAAGTCAGCAAGCCTATGACAGAAAAAAACAAAAGATATCAATAGTTGTAACTGTAAGTATTTAGATTCAAAACTCAAATGGATAAATGATCTTTGTTTAAACAAAAACGTACATGATGGTTGTCTTTACCACGGCGCAGTAACTAGCACCACCAGCTTTCAATATCTCCCCCATGTTCTTGAGTACCTTCAATATTCCAAAAACAAATGCAATTTGAAGACTAATATTACGAAACCAAGCAGTTCAAAAGTAAAACCTCATAAGTTCCAGAAACTAATCCCAACTTGAGTTAGGCACATTAGTTATATTATTCATTTATTATATTTTCACCCTTCATTTGTCAGACAACATTACTAAACACAACAGATCAGCTGCAAGTGGGAAAGTACTGTATACAAAATCAATCTTTAAAGAGACCAATGTGACAGTTTAAAAGCTACTTTACCTGGTAAGTCTGATCTTCAACGTCGTCCGATATAAACTCTCCAGTCTACGCTCAGAGAAGAAAAAAATGATTTTCTTTATGCAGGTTATACAATAAAGTGATAAACTAAAGCCGAGCGAGTAACAAACCTCAGGTATAAGTCCAAGAACACCTGAAACAAAAACGAAACCGTTGGCTTTGATGGCCTGAGAGTACGGTCCTACAGCAGGTGGTGCTTTATCTGTAGACACAACTTCCTTCTTACCTGAACATTTTTTAGATTCAAAACTATCAAACACAGACCCAAGACTAATAATAACCAGATGAATTAACAATAAACGAGATTAAAAAGTCAACGCTTTTGATCCGGGCATTCAAAAAAATCAAACTTCAAGAACGTACGAATGATGGGTAAGTGGTTATCATCAGAAGCAGAAGCTGAGATAGAGAGTGAAGCGAAACGAGGAGAGGTAGAAGACATTCTGAAAAGGGAAACACCAGCGAGTGTTGCACCTGCGGCGACCAATGGGGTACGAGTAGAAGAGCGAAGTGCGCCGGAGAGGTCAAGAGTTGGAGCGTTTATTGATCTGAAGAGCGACCAAATTATTTAACTTTCTCTGCGTCAAGAGGTACAAAAAGGACTCACGCCAAATAGTACAAGAGAGAGAGATTTAGAGAGAGAAAAAGGTAGGTGAAGACGAAGAAGAATAGTATTATCTTACAATAAGACTTTATGCCGATCGGAATTAACGCAGATGATTCTCGTGTCGTGTCTTTTACTCCTATGTCTTCTTCCTCGCTGTCCGAAACGTTTTTTTTTTTATATTTCTGAGTTTACCAGCATTAGTTAGGTTATATATAAAACAGTCTCTTGACCCACTGGGCCATGAGTTTATCCATGCCATGTCCATTTTATTCTCATCGATATGTGAATTCCTTAGAGCATCAACATAGCAGATCATTAGCTGGGTTTGTTAAAAAAAGTAAAGTTGGGGGCCCCACAAAACAGCTAAAACCGATCACAAAAGTCGCCAAAGAAGGATCCACTTGTTTCTTGTACTGTTTTCGGACCCCACTGATATGTGGCAGTCTACGATTGGCTCTTTTTTTATTTTTATTTTTTAAATCAGAGAAAAAAAAAGAACTTTAAGAAACCCAAAAAAGGTTTACCGATAATCATGGCCTAAGGTCATCTCCAACCCAACTGCAAAACACTATTTTCGTGTAATTTTTAAACCAAATCTTCTCCAATAGAACTGCAAAAATCACACTATTTCAGTGCAACACTAAAATTTGACCCCAAATTTAGTGTGATACTATTCACCACACTAAAATACTATTCATCCCACTAAAACACTATTTACTTATTTTATTACTAAAACATACAATTAAATAAATGGCAAATCTCCAAAATAACACATTTTTAAGTTTATGTCACAAAAATAGCCCTCAAAAACTAAAATGACCAAAATACCATTTTATCTTTTGAAATTTTTTTTTTTTTTTTTTTTTTTAAAATTTGAAATCTTATCCCAAAACTCCACTTCCCAACTCAAAATCCTAAAACCTAAGCTTGGAACATAAGTGATGAACTATAAACCCTAAACTCTAAACTCTAAACCCTAAATCCTAAATCCTAAACCCTAAACCCTAAACCCCACCCCTTAACTCTAAACCCTAATGTCTAAATTAATTTACCATTGGGGGTATAAGTGTATATTTATCTCTTTTGATAAAACATTAAGTGCTATTTTGTTCATTTTTATTCTTAGAGGCTATATTTGTGACAAAAAAATTTTTAGTGCTATTCTAGTCATTTTCTCTTAAATAAATGATAAATAAAAAATTTAATACATATAATATTATAAAATAGTTTTAGTGCGAAGTTTAGTGTTATGGTTGGAGAAGACCTTGACTTTAGTGTTGAAATTATACTAAAATAGTGTGATTTTGACACTAAAATAGTGTTAGTGGTTGAAGATGCCCTAAGGGACAAATACATGTTTGATTCCTCATCGATATGGAATATGTACAAGTGTGTTATGAAAGTCGCTTGCCTAAGAAACCACTCATCTTTGCAAAATCATATGAAGTATGTGGTATGTGGCTACATATCTCTAGTTTTCTTCTTGCTTGTCTTTCTTTCCACTCCTTCACACCCAAGAAATGTATATTAATCAGCGGTGAAACCACAAACTTTTTGTAATGGGGTCAAATTTGTTTTATGGGGTCATATTATCATTTTTAATGGGATTAATAAAAATTTTCTTAAGTAAAAATAAATATTTAAATTTTTTTAAGTAAAAATAAATATTTTTTTTAAAAAATAGTGGGGTCAACTGACCCCACTCCTTAAACATGTGATATATGGTGTTTTTGACACCATTGTGTATATGCTTTTTAACTTGTTTTCAATGTTTTATCGAGTTAGTTCAGTCCTTTTACAGTCATTTCAGGTCTGGAGTAGACTGAAGAGCTGAAGGAAGAAGCGTGAAGAAAGGAGCAAGAATTGGAGTCTTTCCCCGCGGAACAATCAAGCGGAGCAGTCTGACGGTTGATCCCACCAGGAACAGCCAGACGGTTGTTCCAGACATTTATGGAAGTTTCCATATCTTTCAAAGATTTTTCTTAATCACCTATTCTCTCCTCTGAAGTCGATGGCGCCTCCATATAAAAAGTCATCCTTATCTTATTTTGTTTCTAAGCTAGTTTTTGCAAGAGACCTAGACCTATTCTTGGATAATTTGCTATTGTAAGGGTGACGTCTCCTCTTCTTGACAGAGAAGATCATCATGAACCTTATTGATTTATCTTTGGATTTATATGCAGTATTATTCAGTTATCATGTCTGTCTCATCTTGTTTAATGGCTGAGTAGTCGGCTAGCTTGTCTAGGGTTCTAGGGTGTTAATCGCAATGTTAAACATAAATAAGCAACACTATTGTGTCTTCACTCATCTCGGCTCTTAATGCTAGCTCTAACCTGATCACTTACTGCTAGATCTTAGGTTTAATCTGCTCATTAACCGTGTAGTAGGTTGCTTGATATTGAATGAATGAGCCGCGCATCCCTAGTCAGCGAAATTAGATACTTGGGTGCTCGGTGAACTTATCATAATTGATCTCTATTGCTTGTAATCGATCCTTGATCCAAACGACGGTTTAGGCATCAAGGTCGAATTGCAAAGGGAACAACACCACGACAGTGGGCTGTTCTACTTGAGTAATCCGTGTTCTAGATTATGCTTCAAAGCGCTTGAATAAATGTTTGGTTAAGCTTTGACACCCGATGAGAAACCCTAGATCGGCTTATCTTTAATATTGAATTTAATCATCTAAAATTATTTACTTTACTTGCACGTCACCACTTAATTTAAACCCCCACTTTTAGTTTTAGCTAAGTAGAAAACTTATAAGAATAAAGTGTAGACTGAGCCTCTGGATTGAATCTCAAATACTACATTTACCACTGTTAACTTGCCAGTAGGAAAGGTTCAGTTTTAGTGTATCAAGTTTTGGCGCCGTTGCCGGGGAACAGGAGGACAGCTGGTCGCTCCGAGAACGGGGAGTCAGACTGATCTCGCCCCATCATCTTATCTCATTGTGTTATCCATCTGAAAAAAATATTTTCCTGCTTTTCATTTGCTTTTATTTGGTTTGTTTTAGCCTTCCTCGAAATTATTTTCACAACCAGTGATGGTGTGAAGTAAGTCTGGGGGAGGCGATTGTGTGAAACTAATCTCCCTTTTGTTTCTTTTGGCTTTTATGTTTGAGTCAGTCCTTCTGTATTGAGTCAGTCCAAACTCTTTTGGGAATTATGACCCTATTCTGTGATGATCTTTTAACCACCTCGTGCTTTAACCTCCTTATTCAGTGACTTTAGTAGTGACGAAAGACCCACACTTGGACCTGGAACAATCCTTACTTATCTCACTTGACTCTCTAGCAGTTTTCAGCCGATCAGGTTACACTGGGTAGACTTAACTCCACCTAACTTGAACCTAATATTGACTGCAAGTTTCCTCTTGTTATGGGCATTGGATCAGGGAAACGAGACCTACACTCATGACTTCTTATTCTTTTTACCCATCTTGCTGATTCTGAGTGGCTAGGTCATCTTTAGCTAGTTCCTACCTTGCACCTAAGCCTTTATTTCACCTTCATGCATTATGTTTTCAGTTTCATATGTGCAGATATGTGCAAAAAGGTTGGGGAGCAAAGGATCGACACAGCCTCTTACTCGTTATCGTTGCAAAGCTTCGAACAGAACAAGGAGAACAGTCCGTTTAAACAGTCGGAACAACTTCTCTAGAACAATCAGTAGAGAACAAGGGAGAACTAGCAGAGTCGCCATTGGCACCGATCATTTCATGCATCATCTCCTTCTCCGTCACACCATCATCTTGATCTCATCTTTTGTTTCAAAAAACTATATATTCTTTTATATGAGATCACTGATGGAGAAGGATGACTAAAACGAGCAGACGTCAACAGCTGGTTGGACGTCGACCCTCTTGAGCAAATTCAGTTGGAGCTAGACGAGGAAGGAGTTTATGCTTGGCTAATTTCTCTCTGATGAGATCGATCGCAACTACTTCTACTTGTTTGACATGCCGTCTCTTTTCAGACCGAGATTTTGAATGAGAGCTCTCATTTAGATACCGTGATAACTACGGCAAAAAGACCAAGAAAAGAGAACTGCTGGGCGATAAGGACAAAGAGAGTTGGTACCAATGATAGGGAGCAGGGGAACAATCGGAGCGATAGCTCCAAAGTCAGCAAAACGAGTAAGGGGTTGTGGACATCAATGGATCCGTCCTCTCTTGCTATTTTGCACGATATCCTCCATCCACTACAAACATTGGTAGCCCCTAAACACTCTTGAACTCCACTATAAATTAGCATGTTCGAACCTAGCCAGTCTACCCTGAATGATGCATGTGATAAGAGGATCACACCACTTTTAAATGAATGTAGGGAGTTTTGTCTCGATAGTGTGCTTTTTCAGGTTTGAGATGTAGAGTATGGAGCCGATTAGGCCTGGGCATTTTAACCTGGACCCGAAGACCCGAACCGGAACCGACCCAAAAATACTTGACCCGGAACCGGACCGAAAATTTACAAGTACCTTTTGGGTCTAAATTTTTTTTACCCGAAAGAACCAGAACCGAAAGGAACCGACCAGAATAGACCCGGACCCGGAAAGAACAGACCCGAATAGACCCGACCCGATAAGAACCGATTTGTACCCAACTTAAAAACATGTATATCTAAAACTATGATGTTTTGTGTTCTATTTTATATATATATATTATTTTATGATTTAGTTGAAATATCTTTTGTTAACAACATTTGTTATTATTTTTTAACATTTTTTAAGTAATATAAAGCTTTAAAATGAAAAATTTAGAGTTTAAAAATGTTTTATTTTAATTATTAATAGTTTCATTTAAGTTATTTTGTAAAATTTTAGATATATATGACAAAGATCAACTAAATGTGATGGAATTGGTATGTCATGTCTTTTTCAATACCCAAACCCGACCCGGACCCGATATGGACCCGAATAATTACGGGTATTTTATGGGTATTTTAATTATAGACCCGAACCGACCCAGACCCGAGAAGAACCGACCCGAACCCAAACCGAACCCGAACCGAAAATTTCTATGTACCTATTGGGTCTAAATATTTAGGAGGAACCGGTCCGAACCCGACCCGAAGACCCGAATGCGTAGGCCTAGAGCCGATCTTTGAACAGCGATCAGTGGAGGTTATGGTAAGAGTGTGTGGTCCTAGTTTCATGCTTGTATGTTTCAGAGATTCATGGTTAAGGTATCGTTATTGAGAAATAGGAGAGTTCCCACACTTTCAAACATTTTCCCTGTTCTTGATACTTGCCTTGTTCGAGGACTAATAAGGATCTATGTCTGGGGAAATTGATATATGGTGTTTTTGAGACCATTGTGTATATGCTTTTTAACTTGTTTTCAATGTTTTATCGAGTTAGTCCAGTCCTTTTAGAGTCATTTCAGGTCTGGAGTAGACTGAAGAGCTGAAGGAAGAAGCGTGAAGAAAGGAGCAAGAATTGGAGTCTTTCCTCGCGGAACAATCAAGTGGAGCAGTGTGACGGTTGATCCCACCAGGAACAGCCAGACGATTGTTCCCGACATTTATGGAAGTTTCCATACCTTTCAAAGATTTGCTCTAATCACCTATTCTCTCCTCTGAAGTCGATGGCGCCTCCATATAAAAAGCCATCCTTATCTTATTTTGTTTCCACGCTAGTTTTTGCAAGAAACCTAGAGCTATTCTTGGATAATTTGCTATTGTAAGGGAGACGGCTCCTCTTCTTGACAAAGAAGATCATCATGAACCCTATTGATTTATCTTTGGATTTATATGTAGTATTATTTAGCTATCATGTCTGTCTCATCTTGTTTAATGGCTGAGTAGTCGGCTAGCTTGTCTAGGGTGTTAATCGCAAGGCTAAACATAAATAAGCAACACTATTGTGTCTTCACTCATCCTGGCTCTTAATGCTAGCTCTAACCTGATCACTTACTGCTAGATCTTAGGTTTAATCTGCTCATTAACCGTGTAGTAGGTTACTTGATATTGAATGAATGAGCCGGCATCCCTAGTCAGCGAAAGTAGATACTTGGGTGCTCGGTGAACTTATCGGACTTGATCTCTATTGCTTGTAATCGATCCTTGATCCAAACGACAGTTTAGGCATCAAGGTCGAATTGGAAAGGGAACAGCACCACGACAGTGGGCTGTTCTACTTGAGTAATCTGTGTTCTAAATTATGCTTCAAAGCGCCTGAATAAATGTTTGGTTAAGCTTTGACACCCGATGAGAAACCATAGATCGGCTTATCTTTAATATTTAATTTTAATCATCTAAAATTATTTACTTTACTTGCACGTCACCACTTAATTCAAACTCCCACTTTTAGTTTTAGCTAAGTAGAAAACTAATAAGAATAAAATGTAAACTAGTCTTCTGGATTGAATCTCAAATACTACAATTACCAATGTTAGCTTGACAGTAGGAAATGTTCAGTTTTAGTGTATCAACGTGCTTCCGCTCTTCGTATGAATTTAGGTTAGAGCAACTTCAACAATGAGTTTTAATAGAGTTCTTAAAATTAAAAGAAAATGAAAAAGAATAAAAACATGAAAGAGAGTGCAGAAAAGTTTTTAGGACCTCATAGGAACTCAATATGACAGATGTTACTGAGCTGTTTTTTCAATTGATTTAAAAAATTAAATCTTAATTATGTAATTATAATACTGATATTTTTTTTCTTTTAGAACTCCACACTGGTTCTTACTGATAAAGATGCTCTTACAAATGTGATGATGAAATTATGATTATGTCGTGTGATTCAGAGATGATTTTGATGAAAATTCATCACCTGTAAGCAAATCGAACAACTAAAAAATGTTTGATGACTTGATCAACTATATCATTGAAATCATGAACTTTCAAATTTTGTTGAAAAAAAAATACATAAACCAAAAAAAAATATTCAACTTTTGTTAACGAGTAATCATAATTTTTTTGTTGGCCGTACCATTCTAGTCATGACGTAAATCAATTGACTAACAATAATAAGCCTAAAATGGCTTTTAAATTTGTTGTTTTTCTTGGCACAAATATAAATAAACACTTTTCTCATAAAAATAATTTTAAATTTTGAAATATATTTTTTTAAAACTATAACACTAATAAAAATTAGAAATTAGAAAATATTCAAACCAAAATATAATTTAAAGAAAAAAACAAAATTTCCAAAGCAAAATTTTTATTTATGTTCTAAAATAATTATTTAACATGCCATTAATTAAGTAATTAGTTGTGAAATTATATTGAAAATCTTTCTAATTATTTATGATCAATTTACATAACTACTTATATAATCCATTTGGATATATTTATAGTTTTACTATTTTATTTTTGTGAAATGTTAATGATTCCCAAAAGAAAAGAGTTATTGGTGATGGATTATTCATGATTCTTTCTATTTCTAAGAAAAATCTTCAAAAAAAAATTATTTAATTTTGATAAATGTATTACATGATTCCTTCTATTTTAATGAAGAAGAAGTTTCACCGAAAGCTGTTTAAAAAAAGAAGAATTTCACCAAAAAAAACTGTAAGGACCAAAGTGTTACTACATCAACAGAATCATGAAGAATCCATGCAGGCATCTACTATTAATTTTCTTTGTATGAGAATCAATAAATAGATTATGATTTTACAAGCAAATTTTAAAATTTTGACAATAAAATTATGAAACATAATCCAATTAGTATTATATGAATATTTACAAAAGTGATTCATGGTTATTGTAAATAATTAGTAAACTAATGATACTTAAATAAAAAAATATAATATAAATCAAAATTATATAAATTTTATTTTGAATAATAATGATGATAGTATTTTTATTTATTCAATATTCTTATTTATAAAATGTTATAGTTGTTAATTAATTTATTGTAAAAGTTAAAATCTAATTTTTTAGAAAAAGCGTTGATTTAAAAAATAAATAAATTTTAAGCCATTTTAGGTCTATTATTAGTCAACTGTACGACTACAATGACATGGTAAACAAAAAGTTATATTTAATATGATTAGTCAACAGAAATAAAAGTGTTTGTTAGTTTATATAAAAATTGGTGTTTTATTTCAACCAAATTTAAAAATTTATGATTAAATGATATCTTTTTTACCGGCTAAAAGATTTTATTAATTATTGTCAGCACAAATGTTATTGTGAGTCAGTAGAGCCATTATGTTGACGATGAACATGCACAAATGATGTTGAGAGAAATCAAGACTTCCATGTAGTGATTGAGTTGACCAAATGTTGGCAACGGGAACTGTAGGCTTCCTCTTTGATGTATTAAAGGATACTGAGGTTATCTCCTTCGAATATGACTTTCCTATAACCTAAAAATGAGCATGCTTGCATTGACCAAATCAGAGCAGACAATTGTTACTCCATAATTGTTGATCGTCCTTCAAATTTCCCCATTCCAGCTTCGAAAAGAGTATCATGTTTATTACGAATTAACCAACCTATTCCAGAGTCTTGAGAGCCTTCACGATGAGCAGCGTCGTAGTTACGATTAAATGATATCTTTGAATATATATAAAATTCTAATTTTTGGTGAAAATGCTAATATTAAAAATCTGAGCGTATTAAGTAACAATCTGGTTTACTCTAAACAGAATTTAATCTCCTCTTACCGAGCTGACTTCAAACCGTGATCCGTTTTTGACCGAGATCACTTCTTAATCAGCTCCTTAGCCATCTCCAATTGGGAACACAATCAAAACTATTAGTCACATTTGGCGTGGTTACGGTTTTTGTCCACTCACTTTCAAAACGAAGGGAGATATATTTCTAAATTAAAAAAAACCATATAAGAACCTCAAATCTTAATGGGTTTCTTATCAAATATTGTACTCAATACATATCAAGTCAACAGGAAATCACTTATTCTTGATTAAGCCAAGGGGCTTTAGGTTTTGCAACAACCTAATGGTTGAAAAGTACGTTAAGATGAAATTGATAAGATAAGCCCCTAAACCATGGTTTCCTCTTATTTGTTCTGACGACAGAGATTGATGCTGTTCTAGAGTACTGCAATACAATCGATCTCGATCTTTGCGTTTAGTGGCAAAGCCGCCACTTGGTATGTGGATCTTGCTGGGGGAGCATCTGGGAAGTCTACACCAGAAAGAAAATAGTTCAAAATGTTTCCCACCAACTTTAAAACCATTACAACTATGCATTTTGAACGAAGTTTGAAGACTAATGTATCTTGTTAAGTTGTTAAACAACTCACATTTGCCATATATTTCGTTCACTTTTTTGAAGTCAGCCAAGTCAGCCAAGTCAGCAAGCCTGTGACCAAAAAAAAAGAAATATATAAATTTTGTATTTTTAGATTCAAAAATCATGTGAATAAATGATCTTTGTTGAAACAAAACGTACATGATGGTTGTCTTCACCACGGAGCAGTACTTAGCACCACCAGCTTTCAATATCTGCCCCATGTTCTTGAGTATACCTTCGATATTCCAAAAACATTCACAGAAGCAATTAGACCCGTGGCGGATCTAGAAAAATTATTTGACGGGGGCACACAACAAATATATTTAATAATATAATTTTATATTAAAAACTGTCATAAAATATTAATATATATTAAAAATCATTATAAAAAATTCTACAATTTTTATTAGCAAAATAATAAATTCTACAATCAAAACTAGTTATATATATATATACACATATATAATGTAGTATTTACATATGTATTATAGTATCATAAATGTCACTATATCATAAAGAAATAAACTCTGAAAAATTAAATACAAAGTAAATATATAGTTTACTATTTTAATATAAATAATTTTCTTATTTATTAGCATTTGTAATTTCAGTTGTAGAAAATAATTAATTTTAAAGTTGTTTCAGAAAAAAATGAAATTTAGAAACGTAAAAGAATGAAAATAATTAATAATAGTTAAATAAACGAAGCAGTTATGTTAATGGAAACAAAAGAAAGTAATTGATAATAAATCAAATTTTGTGAAGTGCAATTAATTGTTCCTATGAATATATGGAAACGTGACAAGCTAAAAATTTAAAAAGTTAGAACTGTAAAGCAAAATAAAAATAAAACTAGACCCTGATCCGCGTGCCAGCGCGGATATGAATTTACGGTTTATGGTTATTTATTTAACTAAATGATGTATTTGTTATATTTGATGTATTATATTCACCAAGTAAATAATTTTTTGGCATCTTTAACCCATCTATTTATGATGAATATTCGATATCATATACAAAATTGAACAAATAGACGTAATTAGAGAATTGTAGACAATATATAAAAACAATGGTTATTAATGTAAAATATGAAGAAATATTATATCATGACTTAGTATGACATAAAAGATTATAAATTAGTTATACATGTTTAAAGAAAATAAAATGATTTTTAAACTTCTATGAAAAATTTAACATATAAAAAAGGGTGATGAATTAGTCATCAAATTGTAAATAATTTCATACTTTTGTTAATAATAAATTATTTATAGTCTTTATTTTTCGTCAAGATAATTATTAAATGTCCATAACATTAATATGTTAAAAGGCCATATTATGAAAGCTCATGTTGTAACCGTTTTTTTTCGGGAAGTGTAACAAAAAAAGTTACCTTTAACTCTTCGTTTTGTTTAAGTTCTCTGTCGGTAAAAGATTAAAAAAAATCTCTCTATCTTTTTCAATGTTCAATTTGAAGCTTATTATGCGAAAATCATACGCAAATATATGCAATTGGTTGGAATCTCTATATCTTTATATTCTTATAAATTTTAATTTTATTGTTTCCTCTTCTGCAAGCAAATCAATTACCGAAGTAATAGATCAATTGGTTGGAATCAAATATATTCTTATAATTAGTGTAATTATGGTTACAGTTTCTATTTTTAATAGGTACATTAAAGATACGACTTTGAAGATATTTTGTTTTGAATAATAGAAGATATTGGATTTTGAGTTTGTATTTATTGATTTGTTTTTTTTATAAAGCTTAGAAAATCAGTGGGATGATTGGTTGATACATCTTATAAAGAAAACGAAAACTATAGGTGGTTTTACTATTATACATCGATCGATGCATGATGTAAGTTGACTATATAAAACTTGAGCATGATCATTTCAAATTAAAGTATAGGTAGGTTATATGCATTTGTTATATTGTAGTTAATATATTTTAAATATTACATAAGTCAAGTGATTCACGTTTTTGTAAAAATAAAATTCAAGTTCATTATTGGGCCGTACTCGTCCGTAATAAGCTACGTTAAATATGATGTATTTTTAGGTTTATTTAATGACATTAAGTTTAAATTTCATTAAGGAAAACTCATTAATTTAACTGGAAAAGATAAGCATTAAAATAGGTAGATTCATTTAATGACATTAAATTTAAATTTGATTAAGGAAAACTCATTAATTTAACTGGAAATGACAAGCATTAAAATAAGTAGTTTAATTTAATTCTCAATAGCATAGAAGTGTAAATAATTTAGAAAATTTAGGGGTATTTTTTAATGAGTACTTCTCTTTTAATAATATATATAACTGATGGGGGCACCTTTTACCAATTAACCTACTGGCGTGAGCTGTTACTTTCATAACTAAATAATTTATATAATGTAGTACGTGCCCCCGTAGTCTACACCGTGGATCCGCCCCTGATTAGACCTTTCTATATAGCTACGTACACACTAGAACTCTATTTTGAAAACTAATAGTTACCAAATCAGCAGTTCAAAAGTAAAACCTCATAAGTTCCAGAGACTAAACTCAGCTTGAGTTAGGCACATTAGTTATATTATCCACATATTAACCTTTCACTGGTCAAACAACATCTATGGCAAATCTAAGAACCCATCTACTTTGGATAAAAATCACTAAACACAACAAAGTTGAAAGTGCATGGGAAAGTACTGTATAAGCAAAAGTAGTCTTTAAAGAGACCATGGTGACAATTTAAAAGCTACTTCACCTGGTAAGTCTGATCTTCAACGTCGTCCGAAATAAACTCTCCAGTCTACACACACGGAAAAAAATGAAAAATTAAGAAGCCGGAGAGTAATGGTGAATTTACTTTACTCTATGCATGTTACATAATAAACTAAAAAGACGTGAAACAAACCTCAGGCACAAGTCCAAGAACACCTGAAACGAAAACGAAACCGTTGGCTTTGATGGCCTGAGAGTATGGTCCTACAGCAGGTGGTGCTTTATCTGTAGACACAACTTCCTTCTTACCTGAACATTTTTAGATTCAACACTATCATACACTGACCCAAGACTAATAATAACTTGATGCATTGAAGATAAACGAGATAAAAGAAAAGCCAACGCCGGGGAGTTGGGTTCAGCAATCTTTAGAATCGGGTTATTTTGTTCGAGTCAGTTTGTAATCTAATCCTAATTCCTTTGGGTTTTATTTATAAAATTTCTTTAGAAAAGAGTCAACGCATTCTATCAAAACTTTAAGGACGTACAAATGATAGGTAAGTGGTTATCATCAGAAGCAGATGCTGAGACAGAGAGTGAAGCGAAACGAAGAGGGCTCGACGACATTCTGAAAAGGGAAACACCAGTGGACGTTGCACCAGCGGCGACCAATGGGGTACGAGTGGAAGAACGAAGTGAGGCGGAGAGGTCGAGTCTTGGAGCGTTTATGGATATCATGACGGACCAAGTCATTTCACTTTCTCTCTCAGGCAGCGTCAAGAGGTACAAAAAGGACTCGGAGCAAAATAGTAGTATATAGAGACAGATTTAGAGAGAAATGTAGGTGAAGACTGAAGACGAAGAAGAATAGTTCGTACTCATTATTATTAGAAGACTCGATGGGATATTGGATTTAACGCACATGATTCTCGTGTCGTGTCTTTTACTCCTCCTTTGTCAACTTCCCAACTCTTTGTTCGAAATGTTTTAATATTATTAGGACATAATTAACCCTAGCACCCAAAATGGGAGGCCTAATTTTTATTTATTTTTTTTGTTTTTGTTTTTGTCTGATTAAAAAAAAAATTAAAAATGAACCAATCGCGGACCTCCACGTGTCAGTGGTGTCCGGGAACACTGGAAACAACCTACTCTTGTTGCGCTTAATTAAGCGTGCTTACTTTTTCCATTTTTTTTTTAAATGGTTAAATATCCCGGTTAATGGTGGCCTTATTAGGCTCGACGGGATCTCGGATTTAACGCACATGATTCTCGTATCATGTCTTTTACTCCTCCTTTTGTCTTCTTCCCAACTCTTTGTTCGAAACATTTTAATACCATGACATAAGACTTGATGGGATGAGGATCTCGGATTTAGCGCACATGATTCTCGTGTCGTATCTTTTACTCCTCCTTTGTCTTCTCCCAACTCTTTGTTCGAAACGTTTTGACATTTCTGATTCTAAGACCGATGCGATCGGATTTTTCATTTTACAGTTAAAAATTAATTATAGTCATTAGACCCACTGGGCCCATAAAGCCCATGACAGTTAAAAATTAATTATAGTTATTAGACCCACTGGGCCCATAAAGCCCATGAGTTTATCCATAACATGTCCATTTTATTCTCTACGTGAATTTCTTAGGACAAATACGTGTTTGATTCCTCATCGATATGGAATATGTACAAGTGTGTTTTGAAAGATGGTCTCTACCATATATGTACAAGTGTGTCACGAAAGTCACTTGCAGCAACTACTCATCTAATCAAAATCATATGAAGTGTGTGGGTACATCTCTCTATCTTTCTTCTTGTTTGTCATTCTTCCCAGTCCTTCACACCAAACCAAAGAAATGTATATGAATTAAGGTTACAAATGTGATGATGAAATTATGATTATGTCGTATTCGGAGATGATTTTGGTGAAAATTCATTACCTGTAAGCAAATCGAACAACTATCAAATGTTTGATGATTTGAACAACTATTAAGCGTCGGGATTGTCCTAAATAGAGTTCATCGAAAATAAATAGAGTTCATCAATACTCTTTTGTTTTTTGGTTACAATCACACACTTTTGATATCTCCATATAACTTGTGTCAAGTCCCATTGTCTCTAATTTATTTATTTTTGTTGAACTTTTTTATTTTAGTTTTATCACAATGACGTGTATATTGTTGGCATTGAATTGAGATGGTGACATAATGTCCCATGGCCATGATCGAGTTTCACAACCGAAAATTGTTAATTGAGACGAGGTGAAAAATTAAAAGAAAACAAAAGAAAAGTGGAGTGACTGAAAATTGATAGTATGTTTTTAGCACAGCCGGTCTAACCAATCCCATGATGCATTCCTTACTCTCCTCATTAAATATCACTTTCCAACTAAAATCATATGACTGATTAGCTTTATTGGTTAATTAAATATAGGGTGACAACAAGGTTGATCACCATGTTGCATCAGTCCAAAGAGTTGGTCTGTTGTGATGTGTGTGACCTTGGAGAAATCCAATGTCTGTGGTCTGTGACCTTCCTTGGCTCCTACAATGAGAGCTACCACAAAACTATAGCTACATCAGAAAAAAAATAGTGGTAACTAGTGATATTATAAAATAGTTATCCATAGAAAGTGGATGAAATCAAGCCATGTGACATATTAAACAATACATTACATAACCGAAAGTGTCTTTTGTAAAAGAATTTAGAAATTCAATCCACAAATGATATAACTTATTGAATTTAGTTAAGGGTAGGCATGAATGCATAGGGAATGTGGCATTATCACACACATTTTGGACCCTGCCAGCTTATGTACACTACGAATTAATAAGTTTTACTCAAATATACAATATTTTAGGACAATTGACTAGAACCATACATATATTTTTTTTATTACTGACATTTTTTAAATACCAAGTGTGCCTTTTTTTTACGTTATGAGAAAAAACGTATTTACAAAAATGCCATTACTTTTTAATGCCACGTAATCAAAAACTCGGCGCCACGTAGAAATTCGGGTATGTGTTTTCATTAAGTCGGCCGTAAAGAGCTATATATGTCGTTACGGTTGAGTTATTGCTACGTTACGGCTGAATTAAACAACGCGGCTGACTTAAGAGAAAACGGCTGACTTAAGAACATAAATCAGCCGTTAGTTACTGCTGATTTACAGAAATCTGGCTGATTTATGGGATAACGGCTGACTTACGTACACAAGTTACGGCTAACTTATACATCGGCGGTTTGATTTCTGTAAAATTTGGCTGAGTTGTAGTTAAGACACGGCTGAGTTATGTTTCCACGGCTGAGTTAATGAACATCGACGGGCTGAGTTATTGAATTTACGGCCGACTTATGAGATGTTGTTACGGCTGAGTTATATTTAATCAGCCGTCATTGGATGGACTAATAGTAAACTCAGCTTATTTACGACTGACTTATTAGCGAAAGATTAATTACTAGAATATCATTTGTTTGACGGCTGATTTATTTGACGATATGGCTGAATTAAGATTTTTCATCCTAATTACAACTGATTTATTAGCGAAAGATTAATTACTGAAATAGTATTCACGTTTCGGATGACTTGCATTGTACATGAGGGCTGATTTATTTAGGCTGAGTTATATATTTGTTTGGCGGCTGACTAACCGATTTTCCATGTTATCCGCCATGTCATCAATTCGGATTTGCCATGTCATCAATAATGTTACAACAATAAAATCAGGGTCTATGTTATTCTTCATTCTTCATCTTCTTTATCTATCTTCTTCAACTTATTCTTTATCTTTCTCTGAGATCTTATGGTTTTGGTAATTATTGTTTCCGCAACTGGGTCTGAAAACATGAATTTTTTAAAATTGAAAATCTAAGACAGATCTACTACAGTCGTCGTCGTTTTCGATGATGATCGGTTAAAGAAGAAGCTTCCTCTCCTCCAGTTTCATCTATGGCGGTCCTATATCCTGCTGCTCCCTCTCTCATCGGATTCGTCGTCTTGCAGAAGAAAAAAGACTCAAAGAGAGAGATGAAGAAGCTAAGTCCCGTAAATTGTAAGAAAAGAAGAGAGTTGAACAAAAAAAATAAGAAAATGAGAGAAGACGAAGAAAATGATGAATTTGAAAGCTGAGTTTATATGTTTGATGACTCAGATGGTGCGTCATCTGAATATGAGAACTTTATTTCATACACTAAGTCTCCAACACATACGTTATGGCTGAATTATCCTTACGTTACGACTGAGTTATGCATACGTTACGGCTGAGTTTATAATTTTTATAACCATATAGTTTTAGGGTTTGAAGTTCAAATTTAAGAAAAGATTTAAGTTT
>NC_027748.1:33879066-33883223 GCF_000695525.1 Brassica oleracea var. oleracea | reverse complement strand
TTGATTTTTTGATGTATGGTTTAAATATGAAGTTTAAAGTTTAGGGTATATAACTGAGTGAGTTTAGGGTTTAGTATATAGTGTTTTGGGTTTCGATTTAAGATTTAAGATTATATTTTTAAATAACAAAAATATTAGAGTTTTAACATTTGTAGTTAGAATTTATGGTAGATGATTAATTATTTTTTTTAAAAAAGTTTGAAGTTTAATGTTTTATGGTATAGGTCAAAGTATGTGGTCCAATAGATATAGTTTGAGATAATGTTTTGAAAATATTTAACTTTATAATTTTATATTTAATATTTGTAGTTTAAATTTTTATACATTATAAAATATTATAATTTTATATTGAAAATATTGAACTCTTAGACTAAAATCAATCAATGGTTATGAAAAAAGTAATATAATTTTAATTTTAGTTCTTTTCAATTTGTTTTAAATGGAATTTTAAATTAAAGATTATTTAAAAAATGATTAAAATTTGAGTTTAACTCTAGACTATAAACTTATTTTTTAAATGATTAAAATTTGAGTTTAACTAAAAACCATAAACGTAAACTTTAAATCTAAACCTTAAACTTTAAATAATAATAAAAATATTGGTTTTAATGTTCAAAGATAAACTTTAAATTTTTATAACTTTATAATTCTATAGTTTATGATTTGAGGTTTATATTTAAGAAAAGATTAAAGTTAGAGTCTTGTAAGTCAGAATTGTATAAGTGATTGTAAGATAACATATATCTCAAGATCAATTTAAAGTCTCAACTTGAAGTTTAAGAAACTATACACATTCAGTTGATTTATATTCACTTGATATTGATAAGATGATCTTCAATATAACTTCTTAATGTACTTGAATTCAGTTTTCCGATTTTAGGGTATGTTTGAGGTATTACTGATTTAAATAAACGATACGGCTGAGTTATCTAAACATTTTTTTGATTTTAGGGTATGTTTGAGGTATGGCTGAGTTATGTAAACGACACGGCTGAGATATATAAACGACACGGCTGAGTAGTGTAAACATAGCATAAATCAAACACACAATACATGAGTGAGTTATGTTTTATATATAGAAAACCAAAAATCCAGGTTTTCTACACCATTCTGTTATTCGTCCATGTATCCAAGCTTCAATGAACTCCTCTGTGTCGTCTCTGCTGAATATGTCACTTCTTTTCATCTCCTTCATTTTCCTTTTGTTCAATTTTCTCTCACTCAGATCTGAAAAAAATTAGAATATCCAAATATGGGTATGAAATCACAAACAAACCTAATTAAATACATCCCACAATTGTCGATCTGGGTGTTTTTTGGAATGTATTTGTCTTTTCTCCTCGGAATGCATACTTCTTATAGCTAGGTTTTCAGAGATTGGCGGAAAGTAACTCAGCCACAATTGCATATATAAACGAAACTGCATATATAAACCAGTCGTAAAAGAAAAGTAACTCAGCCACAACATAAATTAAAACTCAGCCAAAAATTCGAAAAACGCAGCAGAGAAGATGATTTCGGGCGATTACAACGAAAAATATTTCGTAAAAACGATTGGAGACGACGATTTCGGGGAAGACGATATCGGAGAAGACAAGACAGAGAGTTAGTTCGAGAAAGACGGAATAAACACAATGTCGATGACGATTTCGGGGAATAGGCGGTTAGGGTTCCTTTAGTTCTTCGACGAAGTTGTGCTGTGTTGTTGTGTTTTTTTTCAACGTTATGTAATTAAATAGATGATTGATTGTTCTCTATTACTGATGTGGATACTTAATTAGTGATGTGGATTAAAAATAATTTCAATTAAAAAAGAACTAACCAAAGACCCTTATTGTCATTTATTAGGGGTATCCAAACACTCTAGTAATTTTTAAAAGATGTATAACACTGTAGTAATAAACCAACTTTTCTTATACATTCTAGTAATTTTCTCTTAAATTTATCGTATTGTCCCGTCGAGTGGCTAGGATGGTGAATCGTCCCATTACAAGCTCATTTATCAATGAACCCATCTAGAATTGAAAAATAAAAACCATCCATTAATAGATAGTTATACGATTTATAATTTGATATCTTATATTATAAAGTAGAGCTTGACTCTCTTCTTGAGATGCCACCTCATCAAATAGTGCGAGGAGAAGCTAACACCTGTCCAATTTTTCAATACTAGGAGTTAATCCGCGCTACGCGCGGGGCTATTTTGATTTTTAAATGATAACTATATAGTTATTCATTTGGACGTTGTATTCTGAACAACAACAAAATTATAAATTGTATGTTTGTGTGAATTGTAATTTCTTTAGAAAAAAAAACAGAAAACTATATGTTTTTCATATAGATGTTTCATATAGTTTTTCATTTTTTATATTATATATTTACTTATTATTTAAATTTTCTTAATTTGTAGGGTAACTCTTTCAAATAGTCGTTTTTAAGTTTTTGTCACAAAATAGTCATCAATAAGGAAATGACCAAAATAACCCATTTTATTTTGAAAATTTTAATATTTCTTTTTTATTTTTTAAACTTTGAAATCATATCCACAAAACTCCACCCCATAACTCTAAACCCTAAGTCTAGTTTATTTAACCTTATAGCATAGATGTATTTTAACTCTTTAATAAATGTTTAATTCAGATAAATGTTTAATTTAGTTTTTCTATTTTTTATATTGTATATTTACTTACTGTTTATCTTCTCTTATTTTGTATAGTTATTTATTATAAATTTCATGTTTCTATATCAATCATAATATTACGATATATATTTAATATAATATTTTATTTCTTATATACTATATTTACTTATTATAGTATATAACATTTCTATATGATTAATATTACTAACAATAATATTAAAATATTACATAATATTAAATTATAAATCTATTATAATATTAGAATAAAAATAAAATATCATAATAATATTTCTTATTATTTATTTTTATACTAATATTTTTATGTCTTTTTTTTTACATCAATCATCTACAAACTCATGATGACTCTGTAAACCAAACTGGTAACTTTGTCCATGTGAACGACAAAAGAGGGTTGTTTCCTAGCACGGCGTGCTAAGCTATCCGCCTTTTGATTTTTTGTCTGAGGTACATGAAGGATCTCTAAGTTTAGAAAGCTTCTTTTCAGCAGTTTAATGTCTTCCTGATAATTGTCAAACGCTGGCCATTCTTCTGGTTCCGAAACCATCTTTATCAATTGAGAACAATATGTCACAAATGTGACCTGAAATTACCGTAAATTCCTCATGCATTCCATTGCTCATATTAGCGCTTGTACCTCCGAATGAAGAAGTGAAAGACTTGCCCGGACATTCCGTGCCCCTAGCAATCCATCAAAACCAGCTAAAGTGATGTACCAGCCTTGTCCTGAGAATTGTTCCTTATCTTTCTATGGGCAATCTATGAAACACCATTTTCCTGGTAATATTGGTACAATTCTTTCATGTACTTGATTTGCAACCATCTCATTATTTGTTACATGTGCCTCCGCCCAAAGTGTTGATTCTAATTCCGGTAGTTTAAGCGTATCTCTTGGATCAACATCCAAATTGCTAAAAACTTTGTTGTTTCGAACTTTCCAAATATACCATAATATCCACGCAAATTGGTGATCCTCCATTTTTGGATTAACTCTCCAAAAAAGATAATCCATATTTTTATGTCTTATTGTCTATATTTACTAATTATTTATTTTACTATACATTTTTCAGATAGATGTTTAATTTAGTTTTTCCAGTTCTAATATTGTATATTTACTTATTTTGTATTTTTCCTTATACTGTATATTTACTTATTCTAATATCACGGTAAATGTTTAATATAATACTTGTATTTCTTATATAGTATATTTACTTATTATTTATTTTACTATACATTTTTTCAGAGATATGTTTAATTTAGTATTTTCATTTCTTAATTGTATTTTACCTTTTTTTTCTTATACTATAAATTTACTTATTCTAATTTTCTTGTTTTTATAGCAAATGATAATATTATGATAGATGTTTAATGTGATAAAAAATATTATCTTATATTCTATGCTTATTTTTCTTATATTGTATATTTACTTACAAAAATATTTGAAAATAATAAAATGTTAAACTATACATTTTCAGATAGACTTTTAATGTAGTTTTTT
>NC_027748.1:33877075-33877887 GCF_000695525.1 Brassica oleracea var. oleracea | reverse complement strand
AAAAAACTTAGTTTTAAGTAATAAACGAATTTAATAAATTAAATTCATCACCTATAATGTTCTGTAAACTATATTTGAAAACTCTCTAAAATTATATTTTAAGCATAATATTACTATTATTTAATTTAAGTTATTTTAAGCATAATATATGCTAAACCACCTTAAATTATATTTACAATAGGACCATCCTAAACCGGTTAATAAACCAAAAACAATACTAAACCAACATGAACCAATACATGATTCGGCGAGGAAAGAAGTGTTCGGGATAAACGCTTGAATGGTTATTAACTGTAATGGTTTGATCATGAAAGAGTTATTATGAATATTAACAATAAAATTATGGATTAGATTAATTTAAATTTGTAAGAATACCTTTGAGTCTATGAAAATCAATTCAATTCCCATGAATAAGTTTGGCTTTTGGAAGTTGCGAGTTTCCCAACAATGAATCCACCTAACAAAAAGTTCGTTGTTATAAAAAATCTCCTTCAAAGTCATTAAATGTTTTTGGGACGGCAAGAGTTGATGGTGGAACCATTTTTTTTGCTCGAGTGCTTTGAAGTTTTCCTTGATAGTGTAAGGTTGATGTTGATGGAATAATGAATTTTATAGGGACTTTTTTGATGTAAAACTATACATGTTTTTTTAATGTGGTATTTTCATTTTTATATAATTTACTGCCATTTTAAGATAGATTTACATTTTAAGATAGATGTTTAAATCTTAATGTATTTTTTCCATTTTTAAAAATATTTATTTCCCTTTCTTATATTTTTTATTTACGTAATATCTATATTTTATATTTTAAA
>NC_027748.1:33858411-33876581 GCF_000695525.1 Brassica oleracea var. oleracea | reverse complement strand
AAATTATATATAATATTTTTTTTTACAAAATAGTAATGTTACATTATGGAGATAAGCCGTCTTTTTTTTAGTGAAAAATGGTAATCTTACATATGTTTAATGTAGTATTTTCATTTTTTATGTTGTATGTTTACGTATATATATTATTTTCGAAATTATATATAATGTTTTTTTTTACAAAATAGTAAAGTTACATTATGGAGATAAGTCCTCTTTTTCTAGTGAAAAACAGTAATCTTACATATGTTTAATGTTGTTTTTTCATTTTTTTTGTTGTGTGTTTACATATTATTTTTAAAAATAAAAATGTAAAATGGTAATCTTACATATGTTTAATGTAGTATTTTCATTTTTTATGTTGTATGTTTACGTATATATATTATTTTCGAAATTATATATAATATTTTGTTTTTTTTTATAAAACGTTAATGTTACATTATGGAGATAAGGCGTACTTTTTTTTAAGTGAAAAATGGTAATTTTACATATGTTTAATGTAGTTTTTCCATTTTTTATGCTGTATGTTTACATATTATTTATAATTTTCGAAAATTAGTAATATTAAAATGTAAAACTATATTTTATGCCACGTGTCATCTTTCGGAAGAAGTTTTTTTCGCAAGTGGACGCCCTATGGAGCCTAAAAGGTTCCTTTTATTAGTATAGATTTGGTTTGAAAAATATAATTGGATTTGTTTGTGTTTCATAACTCAGGTTCACATGGGCCTGCAAAATTAATAAAACCGAAGCACATTAGACGTCTTTCTAAGCTGTATCCGCCGTTAGGGGGTTCATCATTCTGCAAATCGACTTAAGATGTAGCACCTATAGAGTTCATGATATCCTCAGAGAGACGAGTCTTCGTTGATGGTCGATGCATCTGTATCTGTTAGCGTCGGTTCGTATTTGATTCTTCCTCTCACAGATGTTACAAGTTCATTGATTCAATATCAGTTACGAATCTCGCATTCAATGTCTATTTGCCCTCTTACCATCTATAGAAAGGTAAGGCCTCACCCATGAAAATCATTTTCACAGTTCCAATAGTGTTGGATATTTGTTTCTCAGTATAATGGCTAAGCAGTCTGTTCTACTTGCTGATTTGAAGGAATGTCGGTGTTCTTTCACCGTCGAGATGATGCGGTTGCTCAGATGCTGAGAAGCCATATTGTTAAACGCGGTGGGGAGTTGATGGGAGTTTACATGATCTTCATTCCGACGGTCTAGTGCGGTTGCTCAGATTCTCGATGTCTTTGACCATATTTCTTATCACCTGGTTTTAACTGAACGGAGATAAAGACATCGAGGGTTCACTTCTTGAGATTCGTTAACGACGGGTTGATTAGCAATAACGGTATCGTCCAAATCTAACGCTTTTGGCGACGAAGAAACCGATGAGAAGAGGATAGCTCCTAAGTCTACTCGCGAATGAAGTGACTTTATGGGTTTGTCTTCGATTTGCAGAGATGGTCGAGTGATCTGGTGGTTTTCCAAGGAGAAGGGAAAGGAGGGTTTTAGGTGTGGGAGATGAGATTATGATGTTGGATCTGAAGAAAATTGATTAACGTAGAGAGCTTTGAACCTGTGGCGTCTTTGTGAGAGAGAGGGAGAGGTATCAATGAGAAACATGGAATGAGAAATGCATCATTAGAAATGCAACATTCAATAAAATAAGGTAAACAAACTGAACAAAAAAAACCCATTGATTTGATTGTAGCAAGTAGTAACCAGAGTCTCTAATTTTATTGATGTTTTTTTTTTCCTTTGCTCAAAGCAATATAAATAAAGGATTTATTAAATTTTATTGATGTTATTTTCACAGGATGTTGGAAAAGCTGTAGTAGGGAGATATTCAAAAGTACTTTAGTTTCTGGCTTCTAATGTATTTGCTTGGATTGATCGTGTTCCCTGCGTACACAAAAACATGAAAGGTAGTGAAAAAGTGTTATATGCTTTCGTCTTAACTTCTATGTTTCTTCTTCACCACGTGTATTTAGATCATTCTAATGTTACGTTTTTGGTATGTCATAAGAGTTTCTTTGGTTGAACCTAGCAGCAGAAGATTCCAAGAGTTGAACAAGTCTGAGTGCAGCTGCAAGATGAGATGAAGAGACATGAAGGTCTAACAACAGCATATGAGGTGGAGAATAATACCAAAACTGATGAGAGGTAAGAACTGAGAGTAATCACTGATGAGAGGTAAGAACTGAGAGTAATCTTGGGAAAACAAAAGAAAATAATATAAGTTTAGAAATAGAGGTCAAAACGTTGAAAGAAAGGAAAAATGTTACGAGGGTGACATGGGGACATAGAATTTTCAGAGGGCTTTTGTTTGTGTATGTTTATGCATCATGTAATACAAAACTTTTGTGGGTATGTGTCTCTGAGATGTGATTAGTGTATGCTCTTTTCTGATCTAATATAATAAAACAGATAACGTTCAATTCATACAAACATTTCTTAGCCCATTTTATTTTTATTTTTAATACGGTTACTTTGTTATATTTTATCAAGCTATCGATGTAGTGGGTATGTTGTGAGTTTGACAATGATTTGCAATAACCATTACATGTTTATGAATCCATCATATAGTTGTATTAGATTTTAACAAATGCTATAATCGTGCTCTACATCAAATAAACAAGAAAATATTATACTGGCAATCCTTTTTTTGTCGACTAATGGCAATCCATTACTTTCCAAATTTTAGCAAAAAAAAAAAAGACAATCCACTACCTTAACAGATCGATGCAATTTCGAAGGTAAATTATATCTTAAAAAGTCATTTCAGTATCTGTTATATTTTTAATAGTTATTTAGATTTTTCAGTTATAAAATTTTGAACAGAAATTCAAAATTTATGTTAGGATATCAAATATAATTAATGTTTGGTACACACTACAAATTTTCATTCATGTGTTAATTTTTTTTTCAGTAGTATAATACAGTATTTTAATTTTGTAAGAAAATTATTTTTATGAAAACATTCGTGTAAATGTTATGTAATGTATGGTAATCAAGTTTTCGTTGATCTAAATTATTTATCCTATTGAAACGACATATATTCAAATATGTAAATAATTTGGCTTTTGTGTTTATATAAATAAAGGCAAAAAATTATATATATATATATATATATATATATATATAATTATACAAGAGTGAAGATAGGATAATTCATCTATTAAATATGTCTCACATTGATTTTTAAAATTTAGATGCTTTATGATAAAAGGGTTAATACATCCTTTTAAAATATAAAATATTTTATAATACTATTATTGTTTTGATTGACCACTTCCAAAACATAAGAACAAATATTACAAGACCTTAGCAAACACACAAAAAACTAAAACCTAAATTTATAAATATTTTTATGTGAAGATTAATATGATTTTCATGCATACATTTAAAATTTACGTACTATTTCATTTCTCGTAACATTTGATTACATAGAAATTAAATATTTTACTTTTGATAAATATTTTTAATGATATTAAAATTTGATAAAATAAATATTAGTATCTAAATTATGTGCTTAAATTTTGTTTTCATGCAAAAATAAGTGTATTTATGAAAGTATTGTGAAGAGAAAATGTAAGGTTATTGTACTTGATTTAATATGATTTTGTTGTTAAAGTTACTAAAATTAAAAGCTCAACCATAATTTTAATATTGATATGAAAATAAAAATATATACTGGCATAGTCCAACAAATAGTGGAATGAAATTAGATAACTTATACTAAAACAAAGAGATAAAAAATATATACCAACATAACAAAAATAAATTGAATTTCATTAATAATCGTAGTAATCGTACTGAAAATTAGTTAACTCCGAAAAACGAATGTTGAGTCTTTACAACAAACGAGATTAACATATAAGGATGATAAAATTACAAAATAATGTTCCATGCATAAATAAAATAAAAAAATCATTCAAGCTAAAAACAAATATTCAAAGAAAAAATAATGAAACAAAATCCCGCGCGTAGCGCGGACTTTCCCTAGTACGATATATAATTTGATATAGACATTTTTTATATGACAAGGTAGTGGAAAACTTAGTAGCGGACAGTTAATGTGAATCCATATACAGTACAACCTCTATAAACTAATACTCGATAAATTAATAATCTCTATAAATTAACAAATTTCGCCGGTCTCAACTTGGGCCGGTTCAAAATTTGACACAAATCGATAAAATAATAAGATAATATTTTTTTAGAAAATTCTATGTAAATATATAGTCCCATTAAAATTATAAATTAATAATTTATATATAAATATGTTATGTAAGTAATATTATATCTAAAACCACATTTAATTTCTATGAAATACATATTATATACACCAAATAATATAATAAATTAATATAAATGTCAAATTTCAAAAATTACAATTAATGCCTAGAACTTAAATCAAATATTTTTCTTAACTTAGAATAAATATTTCTTAATATAAAAAATCTAAATAAGGAAACTTTTGTAAATTAATATCTCTATAAATTAATAAAATTTCAAAGTTCTAATAATATTAATTTATAGAGGTTCTGATGTATATAACATTGATGATTTAAGGTTAAGACTAACTAGATTTTGACCCACGCTTTAAAAACGCGAGATAAGTTTATCGTTGACGAAAAAATTATTTAAAGAAAACTATATTTTATGTACTTAATTTTAAAACAATTTTGTAACTGATTTTCATATAAAGTTGTGAAAATGATTTATTTTAATTATAATTCCTATAGAATCTAAGATGTTGAGTTTTGAAGAAAATATTTAAAATTTAGATAGGAAATTATTTTTGAAATATGAGAGATATGTTTTATTACTACGTTAAAAATTGAGTTTTTAATCTTAAATTTGTAAATAAGGTAAACTTTGTAATGCGGTTCATTGTTTAGGTTTGTGAAGAGTAATTTTAAAAAAAGAATTCGAAAAATATTCTTACAGTTATATATGTTATGTTCTCACATATATTAAATATTTTTACCATAAATCTTAATATTTTAGTTTTATATTTTATGTTCTAACATAAATTACTTGTACGTTTAATATATATTATGTTAATTTATAATATTTTATAGATATCATATATTTTGATATAATATTTCATAGATATAGTATGTTTATATATAATATTATATCGAAATCAAAATTTTTTGTAATCCGTTTAGTTAACCCGTTCCATATTAAATAATTTAAAACTGAAATGTGGTAATCCATCGTTCAACCATGTCTTATATTTTTAAGAATATATTTTAATCAAAGAAATGAAAAAAATGGAACATATATTTTTAAATTATATATGTGAGGATATATACCTGAAAAACACAGCATATCTTCTATTTAGATGATATATGACATAACAAAATAGTAACTTGAATAAACTCTCCAAAATTTTGAAGTAGATTTTTTTGATTAATAAGTCAAACCAATTATGTTAAATGCACTACATAGTTCAAATTTGTAAATCCATTGCTTAATCATGGGGACGTTCAACGTTTTTGTGGTGTAAAGTTGTTAAAATATGATGTGAATATTTATTAAAAAATATAAGAGTATGATGTTCAAAATATTTTTCATGATCCTCTAATCCAATTACCTAATATGATACCATCATCTATAGAGTATTGCAGTTTCTAGTTTCTGATGATATGTTGTTTTAAGAACTTCAACTTCATCGCTGCCTTCTACTTTTTCCTTCTACTTTTTTCGCATTATTTAATAAAAATAGAAAGAGTAAATAATAGTCGTGGATAAAAAAATAAGTTGTACCAAATGTTTAATTAATTTTGGTAAGCTCAAATTAAAGAATTGATGCAATGTGATTAGTCTAAAAAGTCTTATTTATGATTAGGTGAATATATAGTTGGCGAAAATAATTTAAAATATTCCAAAAATGGGAATAGCATGACATTGTAAATATTTATATAAACTAAGGGCATAATCTTAATAGAGATTCTGCTTTAATAGTATAGATAATTTATCAACAGTGTCCATCCACTAAAACTATATCCGTATTTTGCTAAACTGCCAATTTCTTATTTTGAAACCAATGAATGATTTGATTTTATGTTTTATAAATCTAAGTCATATAGCATAATCCTAAATCATATAGTATATCCTAAAAGTATATAACCAAGTAGAATTGGTAATCACATATCCATTTTTCAATTAATAAACCAGACAACTAATCGGTTTAAGCAATTATACAATACGTTCTTCAGATGTAATATTTAACAACATATTGTAATTAAAAGGAAAAATATCTCCATAATTTTTGAACAGTAATCTCTTTTTATAGAATTGTAGGTATTTGAACCAGTCAAATTAGATAAAACCAGCAAAAAGAAAAACTTATATACACCAAGTCAAAGATGTTACACACTGCACTACAATACAAAAGCAAAATAACAACAACAAGAGCTTCAAAACGTCTTACAAATGTTCCAACTGGAAGCAAAACTGACAAATCCAAAACATCAATTCTGTTTCTTTGTCATCCACCCAAAGCTGAACATGTAACATATACCTATCAGACACAATATCTAAGAAGAAAAAAACATTTATAGCATTTGTCTTGACCTAACCAGTAGAGGAACAATTCAAACTAATACCACGTGGAAAAAACGAAACAAAACAAATTAAAAAAAAAGTCTACGAAGAAAGAGTTTGACTCGGTGTCGATAATAGACTCTTTTACTTTTCAACTCTTCTCTCACAACAACATAAAAAGTTATAAACCAACGACCACTTGCTCTTCAATATATTCATGCTCCTCATCATTTATTCTGCAATATATTCATCTCTCTGATTTTTAAAATAATCATCAAATCCATCTGGCGAACATTATTTTGCTTGATAAATTAACGTAATATTATCTAAAAGCGTTGCTGAGGTGATGCTTCCACGTCTTCATAAAGAATCTGTCTTTTAAAAAAATTCTCTCTTTGTTTCTTCTTCATCATTAGAATTTGAGCTAACTTAGCTAACGCTTACAATTTGAGCTAACTTAGCCAAAGCTGCGATCTTTCTTCTCTGGGTCGTCGGAGATCACGGGCAACTGTTTTGCCAAGAACCATGGATTGGTGAAGCCTCAGCAAAACGGGCAGACCAGATCAGTCGAAGGAGGGACCCACCAAGATCCACCATTGTATTCTCCACAAACGAGAAGCCAGACGCCGGAGAAACCATCCTCCGGGACCAACCAACCGCCGTCGGCGGCTGCAGCAACCAAGCCCCAAAGCAGCAAAGAGAAACTCGATTCTAGAGAACGCCTACGAAGACGTGAAGCTGTTCTACACACTGGGGAAAGAGCTAGGCCGAGGGCAGTTCGGGGTAACGTATCTCTGCACGGAGAACTCCACGGGGAAGAAGTCCATCTCTAAGAAGAAGCTGGTGACGAAAGCTGATAAGGACGATATGAGGAGAGAGATTCAGATAATGCAGCATCTGAGCGGGCAGCCTAACATCGTGGAGTTTAAAGGAGCTTATGAGGATGAGAAGGCTGTGAATCTGGTGATGGAGCTTTGCGCTGGTGGTGAGTTATTTGATAGGATCATTGCCAAGGGGAATTACAGTGAGAGAGCAGCTGCTTCTGTGTGTAGACAGATTGTGAATGTTGTCAAGATTTGTCATTTCATGGGTGTGTTGCATAGAGACCTGAAGCCTGAGAATTTTTTGCTTTCTAGCAAAGATGACAAGGCTTTGATCAAGGCTACTGACTTTGGCTTGTCTGTCTTCATTGAAGAGGGTAAAATTAAACACATTTGTTTCTTCTTTCATGGAACATAGTTCTGGTTATATTGATTGTGTCTTGTGTGTTTGATGTTTCTAACTGCTCATCATTTGTGTTGTTTCTACTTCTTGTCTACAGGAAAAGTGTATAAAGATATAGTTGGGAGTGCATACTATGTAGCTCCTGAAGTCTGAAGTCTTGCGTCAAAGATACATGAAAGAAGTTGATATATGGAGTGCTGGAATCATATTGTACATTCTACTCAGTGGTGTACCCCCGTTTTGGGCTGGTAACGCTATATTCTTTCTCTCTCTGTGCACTCTTTTTTTTTTATGATTCATATGTTGCATAGAGGAGCTTATAGTTTAAACAATGGTTGTTGCTTTTTTCATTTGTCTATCATGGATATGTAGAAACCGAGAAAGGGATAATTGATGCTATATTGGAAGGCCATATCGACTTTGAAAGCCAACCATGGCCGTCAATCTGCAACAGTGCCAAAGATTTGGTGCGTAGAATGTTGGCTGTTGATCCGAAAAGGCGCATTTCTGCTGCTGATGTTCTTCGTAAGTAGTGACCCTGTCAAGGATGGAATCTTGAAGTTGTTTACATTATCTGTTTCTTGTTGATCCTGAGACTTGGTTTGATTGTTTTGTGCAGAGCATCCATGGCTTAGAGAAGGTGGAGAAGCATCAGAGAAGCCTATTGACAGTGTTGTTCTCTCAAGGATGAAACAGTTCAGAGCAATGAATAAGCTAAAGAAACTTGCCTTAAAGGTACCTTCCAAGACTCTAGTTTGCTTGTCCTTCTCGTTGTGGTAACGATAAGACTATGAAGGCAATGTTTGCTAACATAGACACAGACAACAGTGGCACAATCACATATGAAAAACTGAAAGAAGGTTTAGCCAAATTGGGATCTAAGCTCACAGAAGTAGAAGTAAAGCAGCTCATGGATGCTGTAAGTTTTGGTCCTTTGCATCCACTTTTTTAGAAAGTAAATAAAAAAACTAACAACTCATATTTTCCATGGATAAACCAGGCTGATGTTGACGGGAACGGGTCAATTGACGACATTGAGTTTATAACTGCAACTATGCATAGACACAGGCTTGAAAGTGATGAGAATCTTTACAAAGCTTTCCAGCATTTTGACAAAGATGGCAGCGGGTAAGTAAACACCTTTCTTCTCGGTTATTTTTTGTTAATGTAATTTATAGGAAAAAGATGGCGAGAGGCCTCTTTTGCAATCAATACAGATACATTACAATAGATGAGCTGGAAGTCGCATTGAAGGAATATCGAATGGGAGATGATGCAACAATCAAAGAGGTTCTCTCAGATGTTGACACTGATAACGTAAGTTAAACGTCACACAGAATGAGATCAGAAACATTTCTTCTGACCCAAGAGGAAATATGGTTCTTCTACTCTTTATATGTAAAGATAACAATTATGATTACATTTATCAGGAATCAAGATATATATATATATAGTTGCCAGTGAGCATCATCGGCAGTAAATCCTTTTAAGGTCAAGTTTTTGAGCATTCTTGATAACATTCATTCGCCTCCTTCATACACCAGCACAATATTGAACAGCTATGACAGTTTACATACAGAAGCAGTTTTTCAGAAGGCTAACAAATTGAAGAAAAGGGAGCTAGGCTAACAAATTAATGAATATGAAAGCAGTACTTTTATAATAGTATCTTGTCAAAGGAAAACAACTGATGATGAATTCCGTTTTCCAGCAGTGGTTAGCTAGTGAAAATGAGAAATTGTTGCTCTGAGTAGGAAAATCAACCCGCTGACACAAAGATGAAACGTCAGAAACATGAAGATGTCATGTCTTTAGAACAGTGAGAAAATCACATGAGAGAGTTATCTCAGGATGTCCAAATTCATTTTCCATGAAGTTGAGAGTGATAAGTCTAATCATCATGGAGGGTAATGAATTTGGACATACTCTTTGTTAGCTATCAATTGTACTGCAGTCCGCCAAACATGAGGAGAACGAGACTAAAGCACTGTTAATGATTTCCTTCTTTACTCGTCGGTGGGCTGAGAAACAGAAGACGCTGCGATTAAATAATCAAACGAATTCGGTGGTGTCGCAGCCGCTAAAAAAAGCAGCGTCAATGTTCATCTTCTTTCTCTTTTTCTAGCGACTGAAAACACATAATTTTCCTTCACTTTTGCTTTCTCTTTCCTATTAATTCCTTTTGGTTTTCTTTAAATTTTGGTCGCTCCTCCCTGCCGCTGTGTTCTTGAAACGAACAGGGCTTAAAGTCTTCGTTCTGTCATATCTAAACAAATCCCTATATATTATTTGTGAAACATTAGAACTTTTTTTTTTTTTAGCCACATGTCATCATTATGATGATTCTTAGAATTATTAGAGAAATAGGTTGGTCCATAGGTTGGTCCATCTAATTATATAATAAGCTTTTTATTAAACTAACCATAAATTCATTATTAATGTCATTTATTATTTCTTTAAATAAAGATTACGGAATTGTCTAATGTGGATAAAGTATATATGACAATTAATGATTTTGAATAATAAAGATCTGATAAAAAAAATGTATCTTCTATCAAATTTGTTTAATTTAAAACTATTAAAATAATTTTTTTTTAAAACACAATAACCATATTATAAAAATTTAGATTTTTCTGTATATTTTATATTTTGAATTTTAAAAAATGAACATTGATAAATTTTTTTAAATTATCAATTACTAAAATTATTAATCCCACAATAAAAATTTTATTATCAGTAATTTAAAGTTTTTGCTATAAATATGCAAATGATCAAAAACAACATATGAGTAGAAAGCATCATTTACTAGACATTAATATTAAAAATATACTATATAAGTTAATATTATTTAAATTTAATTATATATCCTATCAAATAAAAATAATATTTTTTGGATTAATAAAACTTATATGTTCGTACCAATTTAATTATATATGTAATAATTACTGAATTTTTAATTATTCAATATATATTTATTATTTCATAATATATAAAAAACATATAATACTTAAAATAATGTATATATATAATATTTATTCCGCTCGCGCTAGGCGCGGTTCTTAATTTAGTAAAGCTTAAAATCTAAGACCTTGCGCATGCTCCATTCAGAGTTTTTCTTTTCTTTTCATAATTCAAAAATGTACCAAACTGAGGGAAAGTAAAAACCGGTTTAATTTTAAACTACATGGAGTAGAAAAGAAAGGTTTCAATTTTCAACGCCGGTTTATTGAGTTATATCCGAGTTTATAACAAAGAGTATGGGCCGCCTGAAGAGGTGAAAAGCCCATCAGGCTATATATATATATACATATTTGATATTGCTAGGGCTTCCATCCATCATCGTCCCAGAATTGGCTTTGATATTTTTTTTTGGCAAGCAATAATGAGAATTAAACCTACCTCTTTCATCAATCCTTATTTTGGTCATGGCCGTAGTCTCCCACGTCGTCCATACGACATCTGTGAATCTCCTATTGCGCAACGGAAGAGGGTGGTCAGGCTTCTGATGAGCTAAGCAACTTACCTGAATCTGAATCTGAAACTCGGGTTTGTAATTCTTGTAATTTCTTCAGTCAATTCTGGTTTATTCACTAATCTCTCTATATAACAGGATGAGAAGATCTCTGATGCTACTGCCTCCACCTCTGTCAAGGTCAAGGTATGGTGATGATTATTGGGATTGATGTTGTTAATTGTTGTACATCTTTCATATTTTGTGTCTTATATGACTCAGCGTGCACGACCAATCCATCCGCATGGCTGATTTGGCTTTGGAAAAGAAGAATCACATTAACACGAAGAAGACACCAACGCTTAAGGCATTCGAGAGCAAATCCAGCACCTAAGGCTTCCGTTTATCCTATAATCACCAGAACTACAGTCGCTTTCTAATTTCCTAGTGCTTTTGTAGGGATGTTATCTGCAGCGTTAGAGCACGATCCTTTTTGTTTATTATAACCCCAACCTTATTTTAACCCAGCCCATTTGAAAAAAATTATTTCATTTATTTTTGTTTTTAAATTTTAAAGATAAAATTAGAAAAATTAAGATATGATATAATTTTTTTCTTCAATTTGTTGAGCTTCAAGATTTTTTTGTCAAAATTGCAAAATCCAGTTTTTGTCCCAAAACCACAAAAATTGTGTTTTTTTCGTTAAAATCTAATTTGAGTTTTTTTCACCAAAACCACAAAATCGAGTTTTCTCGTCAAAACCGAAAAATCAAGTTTCGTCAAAACTGCAAATCGAGTTTTTCGCCAAAATCACAAAATCAAGTTTTCTTGCCAAAACCAAAAAACAAGTTTTTCCGCCAAAATTACAAACCCGAGTTTTTCCGTCAAACCGAAAAATTGATTTTTTCTCGCCAAAACCGGAAAATGAGTTTTTTCGTCAAAACCACAAACCCATGTTTTCCCACCAAAATCGTATACCTAGTTTTTCCTGCCAAAAACGAAAGATCGATTTTCCCGCCATAACTTAAAATTGAGTTTTTTCGGTTTTGGCGGGAAATTTGATTTTGTGGTTTTGGCGGAAAAATTCATTTTTTATTTTTTGAAGGAAAAAAACTCGGTTTTGTGGTTTTGGCTTGCGAATTCAAATGTGTTGGCAGAAAAACTTGATTTTGTGGTTTTGGCTGGAATACTCGATTTTTAGTTTTGCGGAAAAAACACAATTTTTGTTTTTTTTTGGCTTCAAAACTCAATTTTCATGTGTTGGCAGAAAAACTTGATTTTGTGGTTTTGGCTGGAATACTCGATTTTTAGTTTTTGGCGGGAAAAACTCAGTTTTCGTAACTCAATTTTAGTTTTTGGCAGGAAAACTTGATTCTTAGTTATGGGCAAAAAACTCGATTTCTAGTTTTTGGCGGGAAAACTCGATTTTCTGTTTTAGCTAAAACTTGATTTTCTGTTTTGGTAAAAAAAATTGATTTTTTTTTGTTTTTGAAATTTTGACGGAAAAATTCTATTTTGCTATCTAACAAATTTAAAATTAAAATTTCAGTATATAGAAAAATTTGATTTTTTTTTTTGAAATTTTGACGGAAAAAATATATTTTGCATTATCTAACAAATTTAAAATTTCGGTATATATTTAAATATTGTATAATAATTTTGTGAATAAAAATTAAAGGGTTAAGATTTAAACTCTAGACCTATTAAGACCAGCCTTTTTTAAACCCTGTTACATAAATAAGGATTAGGGCTACAAATGGTTTCACGGCTAACCCCAGAGGGGTTGAGCCCATATTAACATCGCTACTTATAACCACAAATAAATGTACGAGTTGGATTCTCAGGGTCTTGTGTTAGTTGTCCGAAATGTTCTCGTCTGGACTTAAGTTATGTGAAGGTGATCTTAAGCTGAATAATGGACTATCTGAAAGCTGGAAATTCATTAACTCGATTACTCGAGCAGTCAAATTTCTTCTTTTCGCTGATAAATTCATTAACTCGAGCAGTCAAATTTCTTCTTTCACAGTTTATTCCTTCTGCAAACAACATTTAGGCATTTCAAACTGTAATAATCCTAGAATTCAACTGTTTCTTGTCGAGTTAATGACAAAGGAACGGAGACGGCAAAGAGTTAGTTAATCAAGCTCATCATTTTAATCGTGGTTGCTGGCTTAGGCTAACACAAAAAGTTCCCAAAAAGCCCCAGGTCCAAGGTTCCTAAAAATGTATATCGTTTTGTCATTCTTGAAGCTAAAAAGAGAGCTTAGGTTAAACTCCGGTTGACTTCTCTTCTCAGTGCATTGTAGGTTAAGAAAATTGTGCAGATTAGAGAAAATCATTCAGTTTCAGGTTGGGAGTAAGAGCTCTAGTTTGTTACTCTTATATATATACTCAGATTACTTGGTCCTAATGGGTTTACATTCTTCGATCAAAGAGGAATGGGACTAAAAATTGGTTTGATAAGATCAAGTTTTTGAGCATTCTTGATACCATTCATTCGCCTCCTTTATACACCAGCACAATATTGAACAGCTATGACAGTTTACATACAGAAGCAGTTTTTCAGAAAGCTAACAAACTGAAAGAAGTTTTTTTTAAGGGAGCTAGGCTAACAAATTGATGGGTATGAAAGCAGTACTTTTATTGCTCTGATTAGGAAAATCAATCCGCTGGCACAAAGATGAAACCTCAGAAACATGAAGATGATGTTTTTAGAACATTGAGAACATGGGAGAGATGTCCAAATTCATTTCCCATAAAGTTGGGGAAAGCACGGCCACCACTCGTATAAGTGATAAGTCTAATCATCTGGTTTAAGTAAAGACAAGAAACGAAGCTTTCAGAATTCAACTGAAACAATAATCACATGAATAAACACATCATGGAGGGTAATGAATTTGGACATACTCTTTGTTAGCCACCAATGAACTGCAGCCCGCCAAACATGAGGAGAAGGAGACCAAAGTCTTGTTCTGTCATATCTAAACAATGAAACTTAAAATTTATGACCTTGCTCATTCTCCATTCATTATCTGTCAAGTAGAGAAACCCCACATTACTGTCGCAGAAAGATTCACATGATAAATCAAACCCAAGTCCACTTTGGGTCACACGACTTACGAGTTCACTCACTCTCACCCTTCGGGAAAAGTGCATATTTCAACCCGAACAATTTTGATCGTGCCAAATACAACCCTAACAATTACAAAGTGCAAAATACGACCTGAACTTAATTTAAATTTAATTTTTCCTCCCGAACTTCCTTTAATAACTCAAAATACTACCTTGACTAAAAAATTGTTAGTTGACCGTTAGAATAGATAAGAACGACGTCGTTTTGTGTTTGGAAAAAAAAATCTCTAAACTGTTATGATAGGGATTCGAACCCGAGCAAGGACAACCACTTCACCTAATATACTACTTGGTCCTAATGGGTTTGCATTCTTCAGTCAATATACATACAAAATGAATATATACATGGACGAATACATTAAACATGAACACACTTTTATCATCTATATGCATACTAATATCATAGAATGAATGACTTATATATATAAAAAAGATTAATATTGCAACACTATTCTATATGAAGAGAATACATATTTATCAAATTGGTTTAATGTGTATATAACATAATTCCAACAAATTTTAATTTTACTTCGTATTTGATACTATTTTTCAAATTTACCTTTAAACTATTATCATTTTTCATAAATATCTTAAATTTATTATTGAAAGACAAAATTAACCCTCTCAAAACATTTATAGATATATAAGAATTAGTTACAGAAGTTTATAAACTCAACTTCACCACCTAAATAATAAATCGTAAACAATAATTGTTAAACCCTAAACTCAAATGTTAGAATATCTTTAATTGAGTTTTTTTTTTCAAATGGGATCTTTATTACAAAATTACTTTGCAAGTACAAAATATTATAGTTTTTTAATAAGTTTTGTTCTTTTTAATAGTATCCCAAAAAAAAATTCATCTCTATTATATAGGTTCAGTTTAATTTAATTTCCATATAAATTTCAAATTTTAAAAATAAAACATAAAATTATTATATAATTTAAAAGTTGTTTTGTAACTCATTTATCATTTAAAATAACGCAAGGAGTATCTTGTACACTTAATATCAGCTGAGGCGTTAGTACCAACTAGGGCTGATACTTAATATCCACTATCCGTTATCCGATCCGAGATCTGCTCCGAAAAAACGGATATCCGGGGGGGGGACGGATCTGGATAGTGATTTTACGGATCCGGATAGTGAAATTTTTAGTCAAAAATGAGACATTAAATTATGTAAAATAGTATTGTTACATAATAATGTTTACAAAACATTTTTTTTTTGCAAAATACAAAAAAAATATGTAAAATAGTATTGTTATAGAATATTTTAGTATAGAAAGAATAAAACCCGACATCATCTCTATTATATAGGTTCAGTTTAATTTAATTTCCATATAAATTCCAAATTTTAAAAATAAAACATAAAATTATTATATAATTTAAAAGTTGTTTTGTAACTCATTTATCATTTAAAATAACGCAAGGAGTATCTTGTACACTTAATATCAGCTGAGGCGTTAGTACCAACTAGGGCTGATACTTAATATCCACTATCCGTTATCCGATCCGAGATCTGCTCCGAAAAAACGGATATCCGGGGGGGGGACGGATCTGGATAGTGATTTTACGGATCCGGATAGTGAAATTTTTAGTCCGGATATCCGGATCCGGATCCGGGCCCACTAATATTTTAAAAATATTTTAAAAATATTTAAAATATAATTATATTTATATAGGTATATTATATATATTTTCTATTAAAAATAACTAAAAATAGTTTTTGTTAAACTTTTAACTTTTTTTTACGAAAAATAATTTTTATTAGATAAATAAATGCTTAATTTTGTTAATTTTTGATTTAATTTATTATTTTTAATTTTTTTTAAACGGATCCAGATATCCGCGGATATTCGTGTTTTTGTCCGGATATCCGAACCCCGAATATCCGAAAAGTCCGAATCCGGATCCAGATCCGGATATCCTAAAATACCCCCGATATCCGATCCGTCCCACCACTACTACCGACCCAAAGAAGGTGGAAGCCATTCCATTAGTAGCGTTATAGTAATTTAAAAATAATATTTTATATTTGATTTGATCAAACCAAATAATTGTAAGTAGTAGGTATGTAGCGTGTAGCAAATATTTATGACCATCCCTAGTATTAAGTTTCCATTTTATAACTAAAAAGGAAAAATGCAAGATTGTAGATATTTCTAATTATATAAAAAATATTCTAAAACTAAATTAAATTAGAAACAAGCTGATCTCATAAAAAGGAAACGCGTCGGACCAAAAAAAGAATTGAGGGTAAGGGGTTTCTTCTCTTCAGGGCGTCTCTGTCGAGAAGTGACGACTACGATCGGACTATCTCTTACGATTTTTGAGGTTCTATTTCTATATCCTAACCTAACGTTTGTTATATAGAGAGAGCTGTAATTAAGTATTTGGTTTCTAGCATTTGCGTGATGGATTTTGATTTCCTTTGTTCGATAGATTGACTAGGGTTTTGGGGGTTTCGATAATTATCAAAGATGTTGAAGCTATTGACGAAGAAATATCACATTTAGTATATTCTATTCGTCTACTTTTAACTCTGTGGACCATCAAAGTAACGAACAAACAAAATTGCGACATTTGCTCCACCTGTCTTCTCTGTTCCCTATCATCTTTTTTTTTTTTTTAATAAGGAAAATAATTAATTATTTTTATTATTTCTGATTTGTTTTTGTTACCTCTATTTTCTTCTCCCTGTTAGGAGACATAACCCAAACGTGGATGTTCAGGACGTAATTCCTCTTCCCAACAGTAAAAAACTGTTCAGATCGATAGAATTGAAGAACGGACTTTGTGCTCTGCTCGTCTCAGATCCAGACTTAGAATGGAATGGTTCGCCAGCAGCTGTATCTATGGCCGTAAGGGCTGGCAACTTCCTTGATCCTCCGGAAGCACAGGGGCTAGCCCATTTTCTTGGTAAGCTGAACTATTTGCGCTGTCTACTTATTATTGACCATGATTAGTTGTTACTCATCCATACTTTTCTTAACTGTTAATGCAGAACATATACTGTTCCTAGGCTCTGATAAATTTCCCATGGAAAATGCTGTAAGATTCACCTTATTAGCTAACATGATTTGATGTGTCAGATAGCTAACAGACAATGATTTTTTTGTTGCTTATAGCTTGATAACTACTTAAATATGCATGGAGGCGACTCAGCTGCAGCCACAGATGATGATCATACTATATTCTTCCTCTTTGCTGAGTCAAAACTACTTGAACATGCGAGTGTCTGCAAATTTTAATCAATTCTTTTGATTTTTGTATTCCAAATTGCTTTGACCTTTTTTGTTGAGATAAGCTTGACGATAGCTTGAGAGTCAAGCAACCTATTCCTAGTTAGTTTATGATCTTAGAGATAAGGATCATAATATATTGTTTGTGTTACAATTAGGAATAGGAAAATATAATGTCTCTATATAAAGCAATGTCGAGTATGACATATGCTACGAATTGTGTGTGATTGAAAGCTTTAGTTTTTGAGTTATTTTTCTAAAGCAATAAAGAAAAGCGTTCTTTATATTCTGATTCCGAGTTCTATATTTGGTAGCAGAGCGTTCGATACCTGGAAACACGAATCGTGAACAACTGGTATCACAAAAACCAACGACTGAAACGATGGCTGACATCAAAGACGATCCAGATACGACCACCAAGGGGACATGACCCTCTTCGATAAAATTTTCGATGCTAACCACCTCAAATTACACTGTTTGGGCCATGAAGATGAAGATTGCGTTGAAGGTCAACAAGGTCTGGGAAGCTATCGACCCCGGCAACAAACATGAAGAA
>NC_027748.1:33846926-33856116 GCF_000695525.1 Brassica oleracea var. oleracea | reverse complement strand
AGAAAGATTCTTGAGGAAACAGGTATGAAAGCGTGCACCCTTACTCATATTCCCATGGAAGTAAACGTAAGACTGTTGAAGTCTCCACTTGAAAGAAGCATTGATGAAAGGGAATATCGACGCAGCATTGGATGTTTGCGCTATTTGTTGCATACAAGACCTGATCTGTCCTTTCCTGTTGGAGTGCTTAGTAGGTTTATGCAAGATCCCAAGGAGTCTCACGGCGCAGCCTTGAAACAGATTCTGAGGTATCTACGCGGAACAACCACCCTCGGTCTACGTTTCACTCGAGCAACAAGATTGGTCTTGACTGGTTTTAGTGATAGTTCACACAGTGTGGACGTTGATGATGCTAAATCAACAACCGGTCACGTTTTCTATCTCGGCAATAGCCCTGTGACTTGGTGTTCTCAAAAACAAGAGATAGTTGCACTATCCTCTTGTGAAGCTGAGTTTATGGCAGCAACGGAGGCTGCAAAACAGGCGATTTGGCTTCAGGAACTTTTGAGTGAAGTTGTCGGAGAAACAACTAAGAAAGTCATCATAAGAGTTGATAACAAATCTGCAATAGCACTCACAAAGAATCCTGTGTTTCATGGGCGTAGTAAACACATTCATAGAAGATTTCACTTCATACGTGAGTGTGTGGAGAATGAACAAGTTGAAGTTGAGCATGTACCGGGAAATGAACAACGAGCCGACATACTTACAAAGTCACTTGGCCGTTTGAAGTTTAAAGAGATGAGGCGACTAATTGGAGTACTTGAAGTGTGTGAAAGTGAGTTCAAGCTTAAGGAGGAGAATGTTGAGATAAGCTTGACGATAGCTTGAGAGTCAAGCAACCTATTCCTAGTTAGTTTATGATCTTAGAGATAATGATCATAATATATTGTTTGTGTTACAATTAGGAATAGGAAAATATAATGTCTCTATATAAAACAATGTCGAGTATGACATATGCTACGAATTGTGTGTGATTGAAAGCTTTAGTTTTTGAGTTATTTTTCTAAAGCAATAAAGAAAAGTGTTCTTTATATTCTGATTCTGAGTTCTATATTTTTTGCCTTTCCTTTGTTAGGTTCGCTCGGCTTATTATTGCACCTCTCATGAAACCTGACTCTATGAACCGAGAGATCAAATCCATTGATTCAGGTTTGCTCACTTCACATTGGTTTTTATGGAAGACAGAGAGAGAGAGAGAGAGAGATCCATCTCCACTAACTTTATTCATGTAATGTTTATTTCAGAATTTGAAATTCTGAAGCAAAGCGATACTCATCGTCTCTACCAGTTAAGACGTCACACATCTAAAAATGATTATCCATTTAATAGATTCACAGCTGGTACGTGTTAAGGCAAAATGGTTTATTATTTTGCATCCAACCCATACATTTAGAGTTTATTTTGCTAAATTTAAATATATTTTTTTCTCGTATGTTTGCCCTGAAGGTAATGAGAAATCACTTCGCAGTAAGAACATGAACGCTCTCCTTACAAGAGCAAAAACATTTTTTGCTGATCACTACCATGGTGGTTCAATGAAACTCTGCGTCATAGGAAGAGGTTCTTTGTGCTAAATTCAGTTCTAAAGTTAGTTAATTTTGTATTTCACAATGAGAAAAAGACAAAAATAGCACTAAATCAAGTTTTTGTTCTCAAACTAACACTCAAAGTCAAAAGTCACAAAAATAGCACTTAATGTTTTATCAAAAGTCACAAACTTAGGGTTTAGAGTTAAATGGTGGGGTTTAGGATTTAGGGTTTAGGGTTTAGAGTTTAGGGTTTAGGGTTTAGGATTTAGGGTTTAGAATTTTAGGGTTTAGGGTTTAGGGTTTAGGGTTTAGGGTTTAGAATTGAGAAATGAGGTTTTGGGGATAAGATATAAATTTAGAAAGATGCTATTTTGGTCATTTTAGTTTTTGAGTGTTATTTTTGTGATATAAACGTAGAAATGTGTTATTTTGGACATTTGCCCTTTCACAATTGTGCTAATTTGATTATAATATTATTCATTTTTCAGATTCACTCACTGACCTTGAACGTTGGGTAAGGAAGTACTTTGATGGTGTTAAGGATGGACCAAAAAGTATGCATTTAATCAACCCACCAAAGCCCATATGGGATCCAAGTAAATTGCATGTTATCGAAAGTGTCGAAGGTTTGACTGCTCTTCAGCTTGTTTGGATGCTTCCTCCTTACTCAAAAAACAACCATTTAGAAATGCCAGAAGTCTATCTAATCGAACTTTTAAGTAACAGTGAGTAATATTTTCTATCTTTCTGTCTTATCTCTTGATGTTTATTGCAGCGGTTTAGCTAGTCATATATTAAATCATGTTGACTAATTTGCAGAAAGTAAAGAAAGCTTGTATGGATTCTTCAAAGAGAAAGACTGGGAAGCTGATATAGATGTCTCTCTTGAGGGTCATCTAGATGATTACAGATCAGGAGGCCGTTTATTTAGCTTTTCATTGTATCTCACTAACTCGGGCTTGAAAAAAGTAACATAGTCTATAACTCATATGCCTTATTTTCTACATCTGTATTTAATTTTTGAAATATTTTTGTCAAGAGCTAATGATAACTATTGATTTGACAGAAGTATGAAATGATTAATTATGTCTACCAATATATCAAATTATTGAGAGATATGATTCCACAAGAATGGGTTTGGAACCAATATTGGAAGTTGAAGGAAATAGAGTTTGATTGTCTTGACGTTTCTGGCATGGCTGCAAATTCTCCAAGCAATTTTGCTCGATATCTCTATATAAATTAATTACCTAACTATATAATATATGACTCTTATAACTAATAACATAAGATGAAGACTTGATCACATCCAACAATCAAAACTATTCTTATACAGGGAATATGCTGAAGTATCCTATAACACATGTTGTTTCTAGCGGATTATGTGCGCAAGAGCTGGAACCCAAAAGCAATAGTAAATCTTATGGAAGAATTTACTCCAAAAAACATGAGGATGGACCTTCTTGTAAACTCACTGGACGCAACAGGTACCATAAATATTCATTCTCTTGTTCCCTTCGTATTTTGATTTTGTTAGGACAAAACATACTTATTGTATCTTTCTTTCTTTGTTTTAGATCCCAGAACAGAACCCTGGTTTGGAACACATTTCATAGAAGAACAAATTCCACTGGAGATGATTAAGAAATGGAGTAATATTTCTGAAGTTGACTTAAAGAGAACCTTTTCGTTCCTACAGCCGTCAACCTAAGAAGAGTCATCCGTGTGACCACTGCTGTTCCTATATGCATTGTGGACAAGCCAGGGATAAAGATGTGGCACCAAAGTCTGGAAGATGGCCCAGCCTATGCATACTTCTGCATAAGTCTGACAGATGTGGCACCAAAGTCTGGAAGATGGCCCAGCCTATGCATACTTCTGCATAAGTCTGACAGATGTGGCACCAAAGTCTGGAAGATGGCCCAGCCTATGCATACTTCTGCATAAGTCTGACAGATGTGGCACCAAAGTCTGGAAGATGGCCCAGCCTATGCATACTTCTGCATAAGTCTGACAGATGTGGCACCAAAGTCTGGAAGATGGCCCAGCCTATGCATACTTCTGCATAAGTCTTTAAAAAAACCAAAATTTAAAAAAAAAAAAAAAAAAAGTCTGACAGATGGGGAATATAGCATCAAGAAACAACTGATTTATCACATCTTTACAGAACTTGTAAAGGATGAGCTAAGCTATATCATGTTTGAGGTGAGTGGCCTTTCCAATTTAAATGTTGTCTTCTTTAATTTATTCATATGAGAATCTTATAACATTTTTGTATGCAGGGCAAGCAAGCTAGTATTTCCAACTCATTTTCAGTCAGCGAAGATAAATTGGTTTTGAAATTTCGAGGCTGTAGAGAAAAGTTTACCCTCTTCATATCCAAATTCTGGCAGAATTTCAAGTCTTTCTCTCCAAAACTTGAAAGCTTTGAGGTATGCTCATGACATGCTAATTTTCTTTGCAATATCATATATATTTAATTTGATCTGAGAATTGATTTTTGTATCTTCTGTGAGAACTAATGGAAATTTAATGAACTTCTATTGCAGAGTTTCAAAGAGGAGATGTCAATAGATCTCAGTAGCATTGATATTAAAGAACAATCTGAACATATGATGTTCACAATGCTATATGAAGGGTCCTATGATGTGAAAGAGAAGTTGGAAAACTTGAAAGATATTTCTTTTGCTGATCTGCAAAAATTCGTTACAGTTTTTTATTCCCAGGTAATTAATTAGAGACAGTTTTGCATGAGTCATTCTTTGCTTTGTTGTTATATATTATTGAGAAATTGACTTAAAAAGGTATTTTCTTAATTGCTCTGTGCAGATATTCATTGAAGGTCTTTGTTATGGTGATATGCTGGAAAAAGAAGCTACTGAGATATCAGAGATTTTTGAAAGAAGGTTTGAAGAGCCAAGGACTCCAAAAGTGAGAAACGAAAGTGCTTCAGATCGTGTTAAAATGAATCATCCTGTTAGTAGAAAAAATGCATACGTGTTTAAAAAGTCTGAGACTAACTCTATGGCTAAGGTAAAGAAGATTAGACTACTTTTGCCCTGAGTTAAGAGTCAATGAAAAAAATAGATTAAAATATGGTTCCTTGCTTCTGAATGGATTTTCTGTTTGCAGGTTTACTTCCAAACTAGCAATCCAAAGTATAAACTTAATGAGGAGGAGGATGGTGCACGACTAAGTCTCTTCAGCGCTATCATAAAAGAAGAACTGTATGATCAGTTAAGGTTAGTGCCAAAAAACAAATGACTCCCTTCCTAGTTTTAAGTTAATCTCGATCATTAACATCTTCAAATATATTCTCTAGGACAAAAAAGCAGCTTGGTTATGATGTTAGTTGCTATAAGGATGTAACGAGTGGAGTTTATGGGTTCTATATATATATTGTTTCTTCACAATACGACCCGGATCATCTTTTGAATGAAATTGATGAATTCGTAAATGGCATTGGGTCGCTGCTGGTGAGTTGTATCCGGAATAAATTTATCTCTTTTTCTGTGTGTTTGTTTTGTGTTGTTAAACTTACAGGAAAACATGCCAGAAGAAGCATTCAAGAGCTACAAAAAAAGTGTCGAATCTGGATTGTTTGACGACATAAATTCTAAATGGAAAGAGATTGTCTGCAAAAGGTAATGAAGGCCCTAGTCAGTAACTGATCGACTGATACTTTTGCAGCGTGAAGTGACTAACTACTCTAAATTTCCAGGTACAAATTCGATTGCCACGAGGACTATGAGCTCAGATTTTGGTACGATAAGTACTTCAAAGAATCATCTCCTAGTTGCCGGAAGTTTTCTGTCGGTATTTGGCGAGGGCAACACCAAGAGGAGGGAGAAGAATCGTCTAAGGTATTTTTAGTAGTGTCTGGATGTGATAATGGATGATGTTTGTTTTAGAACAGTTCATATGTACATTTTCACTCGCAGGCACATGAAAAGAAGAAGAGCAAGCACAAAGCCTTTTAAAACAGATGAAGACCCAAAGCCTCCCGCTTATCACACACTCTTTGGGCGTTTTCTATCTTTTAATTTCCGTTGAATTCCAAATTGTGGGCAAATACTTTATATGACATTGCTGCTCACTTAAACAATGTTAACTTACAATCTTGGTTTTGTAAGCACAACCAAACATATGTGTCTTTTCTAGTCTGACACATATATACATCGTAGAGGTGTGTTTCTCAATCGATGCATCCCTTCGTCTTTACGCTCATAGTACTTGAACATAGGTTCACAGACTTAACATACAAACTTGTGACTTGAGCTCACAAACTGTCACTTGAGACTTGAACATACGTTCACAATATTAGACGTAATCTAATATACATTCAATAATCTCCAACATAGATAAGAAGTCAAGGTGTTATCATCGATGTAAAATTTATCAAAATATAAAGAAGCATTTCTCTCTCTCTTCAAAAGTCGCTCTAACCTCTCACTACAAAAGCACCGGAACCCTAACTCCGGCGCGGCGACTGCCGTAGCCGGAGGCTCCCTCTCCCCCCTTCCTCTTTTTCTTGTGCTCTCCTTTCCATCGTTTCTTCTATTTGTCTCCTTGCTTGGCGTTTCTGGAAACTGTGAAACAACCGGAGATTCGTAGTGCTTCAACGGTGACAGGTTACAACTACTCTGGGGCGACTGTAAGACTTGTAGACAACGGTAGAAGCGAGAGTCGGCTTTTAGGACTGAAGGAAGAGACAGATCTACTTTTTCTTTTTTTAGATCTGCGGCAAATCCTTCAAGACGGCGGCGCGTGGCGAGGCGAGGTGTCTCCTCCACCACGGATCTCCTTCCCTATGCGGCGGTGAGACGATTGGAGGAGAAAAACAACGGCGAGTGAAAGGCGGTTTGACGTCTGGTTCTCGGGAGCAACATGTGTCAAGGCTCACAACGTCGGAGTTGTCAACCGGCGAAGTTAACCTTACGACGGCACGTGGCAGAGGCTCTGCATCTCAGCGCCGGAGAGGACGTTCTGTTCATAACCGGCGGCGAGAGTTCTGCACCGTTGGAAGCTTTGGATTTGCTGCAGTGCCTGCTAGCGTTCGTTGTTAAAGTCCGTTTTTTTCAGTACGGACACGTCTGTCCGTTTTGTGGCTGAGGATCGAGTCATCGAAATCCGGAGATGTGAGCTGAGTTTCAAAGATGCGCCTCTGGCGAAGTTTGTTGTTGGTACCTGAGCTACACTCCTATCTTCTGGAACCAATAATCTGGTTATAATTGTGTTCGGATTAGGCTTGTATCTTTCGTGTGAGTAGATGTCTTCGTATCATTAGGTCGAATTAGGTGGTTTAATGGGACGATTTCATTCCGTGTTGTGGGATGATTTACGTTCGTTTGGGGTTTAAAATGCAATGGGATTAAGTCGGGTAGCGTTGGATCCTCTATAGTGATTCAGGGTGATACTAGATCCCCATTTGCATATGCGGTGAAAATCTGTTGTGTATTGAACTGGTTGTACCCAATCTTTGGATAAATATAAGTTGATGTTGAGCAAAAAAAAAAAAAAAAAAAAAAAAAAGTGTTATCATCGATGCATTTGTTTAGGCTAGATTTTGCTACACGCTTGAAGATAATTGCTTTTAACTCTCATACTGTTTTCAGTTTTTCGCCCATTTTACTTAAAAACTGCAAAATCTTTCTGCCACTATGATAAAGAGTAAAGACAGTGATTGAATTAACATTTATGGGTGACGTGACTTGGAAGAAACAAAAACTACGACAAAACCACAAGTACAGACCAGACCGGTTTGAAACCGTTACTCATAGTTGTTAAAAATTTCAGAAAAAATAGGGGTATCAAATTGGTTGTGTCATGCCAGCAGGGCCGGCGGGGGGACAATCGTGCGACCTTCCCAGACCCAAGGCTGTGTCTCCCCGTATAATAATAAATAAGGGATCCAATTTTTTTAAAATTTATATTTTTATATATAAAAAAAATTATAAATATAATAAATAAAATCGGACAGGGTCCAAAATTATTTGATATGTATATAATTTTATTTTCATTAGAAAATATATAAAATATTATTGATTAAATTTTAAAAATATTTTAAACATTATCTACATATAAATTTTAGAGAGTAAAATTTTTTTTTTATCTTAGGGCCCCTAACAGTATTGAGCCGGCCCAGATGCCAGAGAGCTGTTCTATTTCTCTACACCCAAGATTTGCTTATTATACACTCAGGGTTGTATTCCTTTTACACTTTTGAGTCAACAGTTTTGCTCTTCTTTACTGCAATCTCCAAGTTTCTTTTTTTGCGATTTGAAGCTCTCTTGTGTAGTAGTACATTCACCACTCGCCAGTGCAAAGAACAACAAAGTCCATTTTTCACAAATATAAAAGATTAAAAAGAAGAAATATATCAGAAATATACAAACACAAAAGTGGTGTATAAATGAAAAGGCTATACTATTATTATTACCCATGATAAAAGCTTCTGGGAGGCGATTCACACACATTGTTGATCAGTCGAGCTAGCTACACCACCAGACCCAGAGACCCCTTTTGTGTTGATCTAAACCGTACAGAGCCAAACAACACAAGCATAGTGGCTACAACCGTCTTTGCAACCAGTGATCCCAGACCTTGCTTCAATATGTCTAGCAATTTCACCACCACCTTCTCACTGAAGTCCCGGAACCCGTGTTAAAATCAGGGTGGCTTCCACTGGCACGACCGTCAATAGAAGCTGAAACATCTCAATGAACATTTTTTACTTAGCAACATGGAGAGGTGTTGTTTTAGAATGGACTAATACAAAAATGGCTTTAACTAGGTTGTTGTAAAAGTGTTGAAAAAGAACTTGCTGATGAGTAAGAAGAAGAAAAAGTTACTTGATGCAACTGGTATGTATAATGTACAAGCATAAGTAAGCTTTTGGAATCAAATTAAATCATATACTTTATGTGTTCTCAATAAACGTTCGGTTTTAGTTTGTAATTTTTTTCCTTATCAGACGAAAATATTCAATCTTGCCATCAATATATGTACAAACAAACGAAACAAATGGCTGAAAAAGGTTTCGAACTTGTGTTTTCAACATATACCACAATTATGAAAATGTTGTATTTTGAACTAGTAAGACATTCAATCATCAATTGTTTGAAACGTTTCTGGCATGCCTTCACGATCGATATTGAATTAGCAAGACATTAAATCGTTGATTTTGAAGTCTATCACTCAAATATCAAATTTATTAATACAAATGATTTGCATAAGCTATATATTAAAATCATATTTTGAACATTCAAACACTGGTTGTATATACGTTTTATTGATATATAATATATACTAGGTGGTAACCCGCGCCTTGCGCGGAGTGATGGATTAAAAGAGATTATAACTTTAAAACTATATAGACTAATTTATTGGGGTATTTTAATTATATTTTATGGAAATACATCTAAAAGAGTAAGTAAAGACTTATATAAATTTATTATGAATTTAAGATGAAAAAAAAAGCAAGAGCATTATTGTTTTCATAATATAAATTATGAATATAAAATAAAATGAAACATATGCAATAGAATAATAAAATATGAAAGACACAAATTTATAAAGAAACAAATAAAAAATTGATAAAACCACAACTACTGTTAGAAGTGTCTTCAGAACTCGTGGTTTGCAATTCTATAGAAAGC
>NC_027748.1:33840502-33846080 GCF_000695525.1 Brassica oleracea var. oleracea | reverse complement strand
AAATATATGAAATAAAAACTTGTTTACAATGCGATAATGATTACAATACAGTTGACTACTATTGTTAGGTTGCAAAAAAAAATATAGCCAAGAAAGAATGAGAAGATATAAGCATGAAAGCAATAAATACATTTTTAAAACTCGCATGAAAATAAGAGATATATGTATAATCCATCAAAACCAATTATATTATGCATAAAAATGAAACTTAAATGTCCAATGGCACTATATGTAATTAGACTAGGCAAGCAAGGGTTATTCACTAAATGCTATGAGAAGAGCTCTCATGATGACACATAAGGAATGGCAATCTTGATAATAACACATGAGGCAAAGGTTTATTATTTACAATGCTCCTCAAATAATAGTAAAGGGATATATATATATATGTATATTCTTGATATTTTATCTGTCTATAATAACGTTGATACGGTCACCTTCATGCTCTTTGGAAATCTTGGGAACCAGATGATAATCCGCGCAGGATTGAATTTTTTTTTAAAATATATTGTAGGTAAATACTATAAACAATATACATTTTGTTATCAATAAACTTTTTTACATTTGATTAGAGGTGTACATTCGAGTACCATTTGGTTCGATTCGGATCTTTGAGGGTTTGGTTTGAGTTTGAATTCGGATAACGTATTTAAATTAAAGTTCATATATACTTTAAATTGAACTTTTTGCAAAATTGACCTAAAACTCAAAGTCAAACACAAAATCATCCTCCTTTTTTTTTGGAAATTAGTTTTGCCCTATTCACCCTACAAGTTCATATAATTCACGAAAATGCCATCAATTTTTTTTTCCGAAAATGACATTTTTACTCTCTCACCCTCATCATCTTCAAATAATTACAAGATTCCCATTGTCATCAATACCCCAACCACCATGAACAACCAATTTGAAGCTCTTACTGCTCCCAAAATCGATTTACCCTTCTTCTTTCTCCATTCTTATGAACAAAACACAACATCTCTCTCACTTTCTCTCCACATTCAGCTTAAAAAACCCAAATTTTTATTCTACATTTTTTATGGTTCATAGAATCATAGAAGCTAACGATTCTGGGTGGGTCACTTTCGTTTGAGATTTTGTGTGCTTGGAGAAGCCTTATGTGTGCTAAGGAAGTTATCTCACCAATTTAAGGTATGAAATCGACTTACTTGGAAGTCGTCTGGTCAATGCATATGTTATTTTTGCAATTGACTTTGAAATCTGTTTTCTGAGACGACTGAAATATAAGTCGTCTGCTTTTGTTTGGTTACAAAAAAATTTCCAAAGAACCTAGACGACTTACATTTCAGTCGTCATAGGTTAGTTTTGCATTTGACTGTATTTTGTCAGAATTTTGACTTTCCTGGACGACTTATTTTTCAGTCGTCTGGTGGAAAATTGAAATATCAATATTTTATTAAAACCCGACGACTTACATGTAAGTCGTCGTAGGTTAGTTTTGCCTTTGAAAAAAAACTTCAATATTTAATTATACACAGATAATTTTTTTAATGTGGAATGTTTAGTGGTTTCAATAACTTATAATTATTTAAAAAACAATGAAGATTTCAAAATTAAAATATTAACTTTTCAATATATGTTCAACGTAGATATCAAAATATAAGTATGTATTTTCATATGATGTATATAGTTTGATTTAATAGGTGTTTATGTTAATATATATATATATATATATATATATATATTAACATAAACACCTATTAAAATAAAATTATTAATTCATATGATTTTATAATCATTGTATTTTATTATAGAAAAAAATAAATCTTGATCATCAAAGTTTATGTGAGACTTTTAACAGTTTTAGTAATTTATACTCGTTTTGAAAAATTCAAAATACAACATATACAAACAAATTTAAATTTTTATTATATGATTAATGTAATTATGTAATTTATTTTAATAATAAATAATTAAACAAAAAATATAGAAAGCATACATATTGTTAGCATATATTTATTATTTAAAATCATTAATTGTCATATATCTTACTCACATTAGGTAATTTCGTAGGTTTTATTTAAGGAAAAAATTCAATTTGATAAATGAATGGTCCATAATGGACATACTATATAATATAACATTCCCTAGCAATTTAATTTTGGACTAACAAAATTCTCAATTGATTCTCAAGCCGCCACGTAAGCAAAAATTAGCATTTTAATTAGGTGACAAATAAGCATGACACTTTTTTAATTAATACAAATTACAGGTTATAACTTTTTAAATGTTTCTCATTTAATATATAGGAGATTCTATTAAAAGAGGAACATGACCTATTGAGTATAGATATGGTCTAACTATTTTAATACAATTATTAAAACCTTTTATTAATCCTTTAAAAGAAATATTATATAAAAACACAAATATAACTAAAAACACATAAATATAAAAATTAATTTTTTAAAAAATGTAAAACAAAAAATATACTCGTCTTTTTAAAGGCGGATCAAAATCTAGTATTCTATTAAAATAGAAGTCACAATTTATTTTTATGTGTAATTTTTTTTTAAAAAATGGACCATTTTTAGAAAGTCATTAATCAAAAATTATTTTATTTGTGTCTCATTATTAATGAAGAATCTTCTCATATTAATCTAAATAATATTCTTTCACCTTAACTAGCTAACTGTATTTAAGTAATTCATTAACCTTAATTAAATTCTGACTCGGTTCTGCGATTAATAATGGTGACAATTATCATCTTCTTATGTGTTAAACAATTATATTCACATAAAGAAAATTTTTGAACGTTATAAACATGTATTAATATACTCAAACTTTGGGAACAAATTATCCTATATTTATTTTTATTAATGCATAAACCACACTTATAAAATTTAAATAGGTCAATGTCTAAAACCATAATCGGTACATATGACACAATACATATACCCAATATCATATACATATAAGTTATAGATTTGTTGTTAAAAAAAAGTTATAGTTTTAAAATATACTAGATCTCGATTCGTGCAACCGCACGAGTTTTTATTTTCATTTAGTTTTATATAAATATTTTGTTTTCAATTCTAAATTGGTATTTATTATAATATATATGTGTCTATCAATTTTTAAAACATAATAAGTTTACGGTATATTTTTTCATTGAATAGATTGTTTCAAACTTTCACATGTATTTGTATCTTCTTCTATAAATATATTTTCGGATTATTATTTCATTATTAAAATCGTAGCTATATATATAAAGATTAGTAAAATATTTTTTTGTTGTCATATTCATAGATTTATATTATCGAATAAATAATTAAATATTTAGTTTTTGTTTAATTTTTAAAATAAACTATATAGTTTAAAATTTGTTTTCATTGGTTTATGGTAGTAAAGATTAATCATTGTTAGATAATATTATTTTTGTTATTAAAAAAATCTTTATAATTTTAAAAGTTAACATCGACAAATATTTAAATAATTAACATATGGAGGTATAGTATTACAATATTAAATTATATCTATTTAATTTATACTATCTATAAATCCAATGGATCATCTATTGTTTAAATCCAATTATTGATAGCCCAATACAAATTTATGTTAGGCCCAAAATTTAAATGATAAAATTAGATATTAAATGTAACATGACTTTCTAATAATAGGTCTATTAAGTCAATTTTTAAAAAAATCACACATGAATCAAGGTTGTGACTTATGTTTTAATATATAAGATAGGCCCTTTTATATGTTCTATATAATGTTTTAACATGTAAAATGTTTTGTATATTTATGTTAAGCCCAATTTAATAAGATAATATGTGCTGACAAAAAAAAATGTTTGATTTAAATTAGTCATGCAGTTCGGGTTTTCGGGTCGGGCAATTCGGAATTCGGGTATTTAGGTTTGGCAAAAATCTTGCCAAATTAAACCGGAAAAAGTTTGGACCAGTTTGGTTTTTTATTTTTTTGCCGAAACTAACCGAATTGTTTTAATTTCAATTATATTTCGGTTAGAATTTAGTTAAACTCAGGTAATTTCAAATATTTTTTTTTCCGAAACTAACCAATTGCCGAACTGAACTGGACCAAAAACCTATTTTTAAAAAATTACTTGACAAATCGAACCAAACTTCTCACCAAATTTCCGGTTTGGCGGGTTTTGTTCAGTTCAACATCTTACACGTAATTTAAATGGTAAATTTAACTTATGTTTTGATAATAGAAATAACTAATACTAATTTTTTCAAATTAGCGTATTTAAATATTATAATTTTTTTATAAAATGCAATTTTTATTAAATTCATTAGTTTTTTATTACTTATAATTTTGTATGATATTTAAATGATAAATGAGTTACAAAACAACTTTTAAATTAGTTAATCTTATAATTTTGTATGATATTTAAATGATAAATGAGTTACAAAACAACTTTTAAATTAGTTAATCTTTCAAAGTCGTGTTATAATCAAATGCTAATCCAATAAGTACTACTATATTTATAATAAGAAACCAATTTTAAGGTGATATTACCCGATAGCTTTGTAAAATTTTGAATTTCTTTTCTTTTCTAGTTGGTGTCATATAGTTAATTATATTTACGTAAGATTGTTTGAGTTCACCTTTCTATCTTCTAGAAAGATCATCTATAAAACAAATTTTCTGTGAAATCATCCAGACGGGAAAAAAGCTAACCAATCCCAAATACTCCTCTAGAAAGATCAGTAGTGATCAGTTTTGAATCCACACAAATTGAGTTGGTATTTTCTTCATCACTTATATGCATGAGTTGATTTTGTTGTATTTTATAGGCTGAATCCAGTCAAGAAAAAATATCTTGTGCATGGGTCCTAACTCCTCTTAGTTAATAAAAATTCGGATAAGACCTGGTGAATTTATATGAAAATTATTTAAAAAATATCGTATGGAAAAATAAAAATTATATTCTTGATCGAATTAATATTTTTGGCTCTTAAAAAAATTTTAATTTTTTTTTGTTAATTACATAATTTGTTTACTGATTAACTGATCTCATTTTCAAAAATATTTTAAGTCAAAAAATTACTTATCGCATAAAAACCTAACGTTTAGGCCGAAGAACTTCAGACCTACTATTTGGTTACAAAGAAACTATGTCAGCTCGGTTTTATATCATGATTTAGCAATTTAAAAGTTAATTATGGTTATGAAAAGTTTACGTTCACGTGCCAATCAGATGTTAGGAGTTTTCAAGGCTCCTAAGACAAATGTTGTAGTATAGTGATTGTCGAACCAGTTCTGAGAGATATCAAAGCACCGAGAATGCAAGTACTCACTTAATCTAAGTGCAACCAATGATTTAGATGAGTTTTAAGCTATGACTAAAACTAATAAGCAATAACAGAATGATACTTTCTTGACTAAGGGAAAAAAGGAACTCATAGGCATAGGGATTAGACCTTGGGTGATCAAGTTTTGAACTAAGGATGACAAATGATTAATCAAACTATCTACCTTAAGCCTAGACACAATTCTAAGCAAGCTCTATGTCTAGATGAATGCTCATTTGCTAACATATCTCAAACATCAAATGTCTTTGGTTGAATAATATGAAAGCAATCATTAC
>NC_027748.1:33816487-33840350 GCF_000695525.1 Brassica oleracea var. oleracea | reverse complement strand
AAACATAGGTTTTAGAAATGTAAAACGTCCAAAATAAATTGCAAAAAGGTCCTTGAGAAGTCATGATTTTCGGCAGCAAAATAACGCGGAGCGACTTGCAGGTGTCGCTCCGGAAGGTCGCTCCAGGGCCGATTTTTGGTGTCTCCGGGCGAGAGGTCCCGAGCGACTTTGGTGTGTCGCTCCAACGGGTCGCTCTGGATCGGGAGCGACCTTGATAGGTCGCTCTGAGAGGTCGCTCCAGGGTCATCTAAGACTGTTCGGAGTGACGAGAACGCGAGCGACTTCATGGCGTCGCTTTAGGAGGTCGCTCCGAGAGGTGTGTGAGATGCGAGCGACCTCGGCGCGTCGCTCTGGGCAAGTCGCTTCACGGGGTGAGTATGGCGAGCGACTTCACGGGGTCGCTCCAGCTAGGTCGCTCTGAGAGGTGCTTTGGAGCGACCTCATGACGTCGCTGCGGAACTTCGCTCCCCTGCTCTGCTCGTCCAATGATCACATATATCACCTCCTTTGAGCTCCAAATGCATCCAAATAGCCCCAAGAACTCCATGTGGCACTCCAACACCTAATAGAGACTCATGTATGCAAAATGTAACCTAAACATGACTAAATCCTAGTCTATATGATCAAAATGCACATGGATGAATGGATAAGATAATGGAAATATGCAAGATATCACAATCCTATATATCTTTAATATTTTTTTTTGATTTTTGTGTCACTTTTTTTTTGTTATTGCTTGATATAAATATTAATTTTTGAGTTTATTCTCATTTCGTTAATTTGTTTTGGCCAGAGATTTTGAAAATGTTTAATATTTAAAATTATTAAATAGATACATAGTTAGGTTTATATGTGTCTTGTGCAGAATAAATATTTTATATTTATTACTTATTTTATGTTTTTATGTATGTTATGAAATAATAAAATAATAATTATATATTGAATAACTAAGAAATCATTTACTATTATGTGATAAATTGGCGTGCACATATAAATCAAACGACCGCTCTTGTTTATTCGCAATCATTTTAGGGTAAATAAATCAAAACAATCAATCTTATATATCGTATATGATATATATTTAAATTTAAATGATATTAACCAAATTGTTTTAAATGATAACTAGATTCTGACCCGCCTTTAAAAAGACGAGTATATTTTTTGTTTTACATTTTTAAAAAAATTTAATCTTTATATTTGTGTGCTTTTAGTTATATTTGTGTTTTATATATAATATTTATTTTAAAGGATTAATAAAAGATTTTAATAATTGTATTAAAATAGTTAGACCATACCTATAATTAATAAGTCATGTTCCTGTTTTAATAGAATATGTTAAGCCTAATTTAATAAGATAATATGTTTGATTTAAATTTGGCATGTAGTTCGGGTATTCAGGTCGAGCAATTCGGAATTCGGGTAGTTAGATTTGACAAAAATCTCGCCAAATTAAACTGGAAATTTTTTTGGACCAGTTTGGTTTTTAATTTTTTTTTACCGAAACTAACCGAATTGTTTTAATTTCAATTATATTTCGGTTAAAATTTAGTTAAACTCGGGTAATTTTAAATATTTTTTCTGGAACTAACCAATTGCCGAACTGAACTGGACCAAAAACTTATTTTTTTTTTTCTAAATTACTTGACAACTCGAACCAAACTTCTCACCAAATTTTCGGTTTGGCGGGTTTTTTTCGGTCATACCTAATTTAAATGGTTAATTTAAATTAGGTTTTAATAATATAAATAACTAATACTAATTTTTTCAAATTAGTGTATTTAAATATTATAAAATTGTCAAAAATGCATTTTTTATTAAATTCATTAGATTTTCATTACTTATAATTTTGTATGATGCTTAAATGATAAATGAGTTACAAAACAAGTTTTAAATTAGTTAATCTTTCAAAGTCGTGTAATAATCAAACACTAATCCAATAAGTACTACTATATTTATAATAAGAAACCAATTTCAAGGTGATATTATCCGATAGCTTTGTAAATTTTTGAATTTCTTTTCTTTTCTAGTTGGTATCATATATATTTACGTAAGATTGTTTGAGTTCACCTTTCTATCTTCTAGGAAGATCACTTATAAATCAAATTTTCTGTGAAAGCATCCAGACGGGAAAAAAGCTAACCAATCCCAAATACTCCTCTAGAAACATCAGAAAAGATCAGTTTGAATCCACACAAATTGAGTTGGTATTTACTTCATTACTTATATGCATGAGTTGATTTTGTTGTATTTTATAGGCTGAATCCAGTCAAGAAAAAATATCTAGTGCATGGGTCCTAACTCATCTTAGTTAATAAAAATTCGGATAAGAGCTGCGCCTTGCGCATGGTGAATTTATATGAAAATTATTTAAGAAATATCGTATGGAAAAATAAAATTTATATTCTTGATCGAATTAATATTTTTGGCCCTTAAACAATTTTTAAAAATTTTTTTTTTGTTAATTACATAATTTGTTTACTGATGAGTTGATCCCATTTTTAAAAACATTTTAAGTCAAAAAATCACTTATCGTATAAGAACCTAACGTTTAGACCGATGAACTTTAGACATACTATTTGGTTACAATGAAACTATGTCAGCTCGGTTTTATATCATGATTTAGCAATTTAAAAGTTAATTATGGTTATGAAAAGTTTACGTTCACGTACCAATCTTATCTATCTTCAATATTTTTTCTGATTTTTGTGTTGCTTTTTTTTTATTTTGGTTATTGCTCGATATAAATATTAATTTTTGAGTTTATTCTCATTTCGTTAATTTGTTTTGGCCTGAAATTTAGAAAATGTTTAAGATTTAAAATTATTAAAGAGATACATACTTAGGTTAAGATATGTACCTTGTGCAGAATAAATATCTTATATTTATTACTTAATTATGTTTTTCTGCATATTATGAAATAATAATTTAATAATTATATATTAAATAACTAAGAAATCAGTTACTAGTATGTAATAAATTGGCGTACACATATAAATCAAACGACCGCTCTTGTTTACTCGCAATTATTTTAGGGTAAATAAATAAAAAAATCAATCTTATCTATCGTTTATGATATATAATTAAATTTAAATAATATTAACATAGATATATAGTATACTTTTAATATGAATATTTATTGAATGAGGTTTCTACTCATATGATTTTATGATTATTTTCATATTTGTGTGATAAAATTTTACACCAACGATTTTTTTTAATGTGGAATGTTTAATGGTTTCAATAATTTATAATCATTTTTAAAAAACAATGAAGATTTCAAAATTAAAATATTAACTTTTCAATATATGTTCAACGCAGATATCAAAATATAATTATATATTTTCATATGATGTATAGTTTAATTTAATCGATATGAAATATATATATATATATATATATATATATATATATATATTAACATAACACCTATTAAAATAAAATTATTTATTCATATGATTTTATAATCATTGTATCTTATTTTAGAAAAAAATTTAAATCTTGAACAAAAGTTTATGTGAGACCTTTAACAATTTTAGTAATCTATACAAATTTTGAAAAATTCAAAATACAACATATACAAAAAAAATCTAAATTTTTATTATATGATTAATGTAGTTGTGTAATTTTTTTTAATAATAAATAATTAAACAAAAATGATACAAAAGTATACAGATTGTTAGCAAATATTTATTATTTAAAATAATTAATTGTTATATATATATATATATCTTAATCACATTAAGTAATTTCGTAGATTTACTTAAGGAAAGAATATATAATAATTTAAATTTGATAAACTAATGGTTCATAATTGACATACTATATAATATTACATTCCTAACAATTTAATTTTGGATTAACAAAATTCTCAATTGATTCTCAAGTTGCCACGTAAGCAAAATTAGCATTCCAATTACGTAACAATTTAGCATGACACTTTTTAATTAGTACAAACTACATGTTATAGCTCTTAAAATGTTTTTCTATTAATATACAGGGGATAATAATTAATTGAGTCGAATGCTTTCAAGTTCTGATCATCCCTTGACGCTCTTATTCAATGATCATACCGGATGTGACTTGATCAAAGAACTCGGTTTTACTTAATATTTGTCGGTTAATAATAGGATTTTGATTGGGATATGCAGCTTTAATAATGCCAATTATATGATAAGCTATAAAGTCAAATTCTATATATAGGCTATGAATGGGGTGCAGAACAAACACAGATAAAATGCAGATATTTAGTTTGCAAATAAAACTGCATTTTTATTGTCTATTCATGATTTTTAATGCAGAACTAAAAAATAGAAAAAAAATAATGACTGAACTGCTTGCAGATTATCTTTGGTCTTCAAAATGATGTGTCCTGCAAATGCAAGAGAAAGGGTGCAGTAGGGAGTAAAGGCCCAACAAATGCTTTGTTTTCTTTTTTTCGACAGTGTTTTGTTTTCTTTTAAAATTTATTTGCAATAAATACTCTTATGTCATCTGACTTTATTAATTCAAACATCTCTCGAAACTAAAGTTAGTACTTTTTCAATTTTGTAATAGTTTTAGATGATTTTTTATATTTTTATACAGTAGTATGTATCTTGTGTTTAATTAGTTTTTTTTTATTTAAAAAAATATTATTTAATATTTTCATTTCTTATTTTTATGTAACTGTTATTTTAGATCAATTAATTTCTAATAAGTGATATACATATATATATATATATATATTTATATATATATAATTGTATCCTTTAAAAATAATATTAGTAAAAATCATGTATAGTATTTTTAAAGAGTTATTAATATTTTTATATAAATTAGTTTAATTAATTCATGCATATACTTTCATATTATTAATTATATATATTTAACGGTTATTTATAAGGCTAACAAAAAAATGGCTATTTATAATTACGTATTTATAATCAGTTGTATTCTGTTTAGATATTTAATTTTTATTGAAAAAAATCAACATTTATTTAAATATAATAATTTATTAAAATAGTCTGATATGCATATCATTTGTTCTGCTTGATTTGCATGATCTGCATTTGTTCTGATTGATCTTCATTTGTGTTTGATCTGCATTTTTTGATATGCGTTACCCATTCGAAACTATAGATTCCACTGATATATGATATTGACGTTCTATCTATCAATAGCGTTGATTTGATCATATAAACCGTATTCAAAATATGGGAAGTTATTAATAAACGAATTAACTGATTATGAACATTAAGGTAAATCTATTTTATTAAAATCTTATATATTAAAACAGAAGTTATAACTTTTTTCATGCGTGATATTTTAAGATTAGAAAGTCATTAATTTAAAGACATATCATTTATTTCCTATCATTAACAATACACATTATGTAAAGACCAAAATAAATACTCCTTCCCCCTAAACGACCAGATTGTATTTCAATGAGTCATCATCATAAACCAGTTAAAATCTGACATACCGGTTTGCTTTATTTTTTTTTTTGGTAAAAATGTAAAGATACTATTACCAATTTTAAGATTTTTGACAGAAGTACACTGGCAACAAGAAGCAGAATAAAGGAAAAAAATTCTAAACAATAACTCGATCTAATCTAAAAGGGACCGACACAACAAGCAAAACCGCAATTCGGAGGCCTCAACCAATCCGCACTTACAACTTGCCGCAAATGGAAGAGCCACAGTTATTACGAGAGACAGAACCCGGTAATTTTGGCCTCCCCGATGATCTGCTCTTTATGATCTGACTCGTCGAAGAGCAGCTCGCTGCAGACGTCATGAGTATCCACCAACACAAACAGATAGACTCACCAGAGGTCAAGCACACCCACATCGACCAGACTGAGTGTTATTGACAGGAAACAACCTACGAGGATCGCCACTCGGCAAAAATAGTACCAAAAGACAAAGAGATCAGCACCACCATGGAAGGTGTACATGAGGCAGCCCAGATCAAACCTCTGAAGCGGACCTGTTCCATACGCGCCGCCACTAAGAAGGAGAGTCGTGGTTGACAAGACCAACTTCTAACCTCCTCACGCGCACCCACAACGGAGAACCCGCATGATATCTTTTGGACCAGACTTGTTGTATCCCCAAAAAGAGCTATCCCTGATTATTCAACTATACACAAAGAGCCGGCTTAATCTGACAGATGTTTTCGCCGAGAGTGTAAGGTACCTGCAAGGAAAAGAAGAGGTCCCAATCTGTCGAAGAAAGCATCTCGACACTGGGATGAGAGGGACCAGACGCGCTGCCACAACAGAGAACCGAAGCGTCGATGACTCCCGAAGCTTCAAGAACTCCACACACGTTCTATCCCTAAGAACTAGGGACAGATTCTCTTCGAGAACCCACAAGACTTCATGTGCCAATCGGAGACTATTACAATGACGAACTGTACCAAACCTTACAACCAGAGAGCTCGAAACCAGTTGAAAGGGCACCACCAGCTTGAACCATTTGAGACAAAGACGAAAGAACGAAGAAACCATCAGAAGGGCCGACGCCTGAGCACTAGACATCTCCACGCGCCGGCAAACCAACTTCAAGTTTCACGCGCCGCCGGAACCCACCTTCTGACACCGCCAGAAGCTTTGCAGCTGTCGCACGTCCTTAGTAAAAACCAAAGTCCGCCTTGAGGGAAGATAGAAGCAACTCCGACACCAAGACGCCGAGGCAGACGGAGAGAAAACAACATCCACCACACCACATCACCTAGACTTGACGAGCAGATCCGAGATGAGAGAGGCCAAAGCTCTCAAACGCGCCACCAGATCCAGGACTAGATAAATCAAAAGAAATAGATCTGAAAATTTTCAACTCATCTAGCCCCACCGTAAAAACCGACCACCGTTCCTTAAAAGCCACACCGTCCGCGCCTTTACACCAGAGAAGAACAGCCTCGCCAAGGTACGTCGCCGGCGTCCCAGATCCGAAACCCTAACTCAACAGAAGACTCGAGGTCAACTGCAAGGCGGAGAGTGGACAGAGGAAGGAAACAATGGCAAAAAAGCAGAGGAAGAAGGGATAAGAAGCGACCGCCGGCGAAGGCGACGGCACAGAGGCCAACACCACCGCCGGAGGAGAGAAGCAGCGAATTTTAGGAGGTAGATAGAGGTTAGAGAAAATAGATTTTAGAGAGAAAAAATGACTTTTATCTGTGCCTGGTTCGCTTTATTGTACCGGTTAATTTAATTTTTATTAATATTTACATAACCATACATTATAAAATCCAGTTATGACCATATATAAAACAATAAATCAATACATATATATATATATATATATATAACAATACATATACCTAATATTTTATACGCCCTACGTACTTATATCTAATATTAATAATCTGTATTATACAAATGACTAGGTCTTGGTACAAAATCCAAAATACAAAATCCGAACCGAACCGAACCAAAAAACTAATCATCCACGATGTAAAAATACCATATATCTTGTAGAATGTTACAAAACATATCCGAACCTAAAGTTTTATTAACCAAACGCAAATGGATAACCAAAAATTTTGAAACTATAATAATCAATATAAATATATGAAACATAAGTAATTCAAATACAAATCAAATCCTCATTTTATTTCCATCTTTAAAAATATATATATATCTGAAGATTTTCCATAAAACCCCAAATCTACAATTCCTAAATTTAATAAATATAAAAATTTAATTTATATTTGGCAGAACAACTTCCAAAATATTAACCTAAAGTTAATTATAAATTTACACGAATTTGGAGGTATATTATGTGAATAAACCTTACAAATATTCAACTATTTAATAATATCTCTATCTTAACGTACCATAAAATCCTCATTTTGTTTCCACATTTATAATTTATAAATATCCAAATAAACTAATTGAATTTATATATGCCATAACAACTCTCAACCCTATTACCCGGATAGTTAATGAATAAACAATTTGAAAATATATACTTGGCATAACAACTTACGATATATTATGTTGTATTTCTTGGAAAGTTTACACGAATTTAAATAACTTTTGGAAATGAAAATAGTTTTCAAATTTTCATATAACTGAAAAAAACACATGCGCGGTTGCGCGGGTCAAAGTCTAGTTTTTACTATTAAAAAAAAAACATTTTGAAAAATCTACTTATACAAGGTTGTTGCACTCTTTCATTACACTATAATACTTTGGTCTTATCTTAAATTTAGACTAACAATATATTACCATATATTTCTCTAACAATAATTTAGTCAACTTTTATTTAATAACCCGCCTCATTTTGTACACGCTAATATTATACTTTATACCACATCTATACTTTATTTAGTAAAACTCTATAGTACATGAAAAATATGAGAATTCTCTTTCAAAGTCTCATGTTGACTTTATAATTTACGTATATATAAAGTGGATCATGTGTTTTATACTATAAAATATTAGAATATACATTTTATACAATTATGAAGTTCTGGCCTCTTATAGATAAAAATATCAGATAATTTGAGGTTTTCAGTTTAAATATCGGGTAATTCGGATTGTTCGGATAAATTTTTTTGATAATTTGGATGATTTTTAATAGTTTGAATAAAAAATATTCAAGTAATTCAGTTTTCTTGGGTAATTCACGTTTTCGAGTAATTCGTTTTATAAATAATATTTTTAGGATATTTGGTTATTTAGAAATTAAATATAATTAATATTAATAAGTATATAATTTATATTTTACAAATTTAGGTACCCATTTGGTTCACGGCTATTTATGAAATTCAATTTAATTTTAGTTTCATTTTTTCAGTTTGGTAAGGTTTAGTTCACAGGTCCGTGATATTTGTCCAAACCAATACAATATCTCATTTAAAAACTCATTTAAAATAGTTTATTTAATTGCGAAAGTAAATCTGCGCTTTCCAAACGCGGGTCAAAATCTAATTACATTTAAAGATCCATATATGGCTTTATTATTAAAGATCAATAAATAGTTTTGATATTTTCTAAATTGATAATATGCATTATATTTTATCACTTATATTTTATATAGACATTAATTGTATATAACCGATTTATTTATAACGTTATAGTGTTAGAGAAGAATATTACTATGTTCTAATTCGACATATACATTATGTTTTATCACTTGTATATGTAATTCAATATATATATATATATATATATATATATATATATGTCGCTTGTTCGTTATACATAAATTTTTAATAACTATATATTACCTTGTTGGATGAGTCTATGACGTAAATCACTACCAAGCCAAACGATTTGATAAATACGAACATTAAGGTAAATTACATTTAAAGATCCATATATGGGCTAATAAGACCGTGAAAATCATCGTGAAACTGCACCTCATTCTCTAATCAGAAATAAAAATCGGTAAAAGTCCAGGGATGATAACAGTGTTAAAATAATGACGAGAACTTTCAAGCAGAAAGGAAGAAAGTGGCATCTTTATATGACTTTTGATGCTGCTCACTCATCCTGAAAATTGTTTCGTACTCTCTTGTATGGTGAGACAGGCAAAATGCTACAAACTCCATCACTGACTTCTCTGACAACAAGCTTCTGTTTTCCTTACAATGTACGCCATTGGAAACTGCCCTAATTCTCTTTCTCAAATCTGTTAATTCCCAAAATTTTATCAACTTAAGATTGTTTCTGGTACAAAAGACTTTATAGTGTTATTGTTGTTGTCACTTACGGGATCACTCATCACTGCAGCATCAATGAGTTCAGGATGAGTGAGCAGCACTGGATTTCCAGGATGAGTGAGCAACTGAATCCCAAGAGCTTGAAGTCACCTCACCTGTCTATTGCTAACGAGAATTGTTTTATGTGAGAAACAAAGCAATCATCTTAAAAAAAAAGTCTTATTCTGGTTTTGAGTCCTTCAAACTTCTCCAAATATGTTTCTAATAGTACCGTATTATATAAACTACGGAGAACTGAATATTGTAAAGAATAAATTTGATAAAATTATACCAAAGATTAAGAAAATGATGATTCAACTGCAGAGGCGAAATATTATATGTTTCCTTAACTCAAAATACGTTCCGTAGTGCGACGGTTCGATAACGTAATGAGTCCCAAGATACAACTGCAAAAAATCTTCTGATTTGCGTCACTCTATCAGAAGCCTGACGAAACTAATTTTATGTATACTCTCAGACTCAAAAGAAAATCAAAGAGAAAGATAAAAGAAATGTGAAGGATTGATTCGTTTTCTATGTATCTCTTACACTACACAAGTGCTCTCTTATTTATAGCATAACGAGATTAGTACACGTAATGAATTTAATGGAGTCAGCAAACGTATGAATCAATTGTGATGAATGGAATTGATCTCCATGACTCACGCACGTTAACTTTGCAAAGTAACATTATGGTTTTTGACCAAGTCAACAAACTTTAATATACTTGCTTGGGTTTGTAATTTTTATATTTAAATAAACATGTAAAAATTATTATGAATAAGAATAAATAAGTTAATTGACATAATGTCTCATTAACAAATTTAAATTCAAATTCTAACACAAATATCCAAAGTGAACCATTTGCTAAATATTTTATATTTAGCCAAATTAAAAAGCTTTATAAGCTTTGCATATCAATCATTTTGGACATTTATTTCTCATTCAACACAACTCTGATTTTGACCAACAAATACACTAACGCATAGTGTTCACAATGACAATTACATCGTGCCCAAATTCGATCTTTTCGGCAGACGTCTCCGTCGAAAAACCAATTGAAAAATAGTCTGCACCACTTTGTCAAAAACGAGTTCCAGCAGTTTCAAACAAGATCATTATCTTGCTTCAGCGCTACCAGCTCAGACATAGGATCATCAGACAACGCACTAAACATCTTGGATATCTCAGCTATATAATCATTCCAGGAAGGAAACAACCCATACCTTGTGGACATGTAGTTATGGTGCCGCTGTGAAGCCACCAACGACTAAATCATATATATAATATTTAAAAATTGGGATTTTTTTAATATTGGATTCATGTTAAGAACATAAATTATGATTTGTGGCTGAAACACCTATAACTAAAACACATATATAAATTACCTTATATAATGTCAACATAGTATGTATGAAATGAAATTTATATAACGTGTAATTCTACAATTGAAGGTCAACAAAGTGATAACATGTATATTTTTAATAATGGCCAAAAATTCACACTCATGTTCAGGATTGTGCTAGGAGTGAATTAGACGGTTGGTCTAGATCTAGCGAATTGATTAAAAATCGGTTTTGGGGATTAGTTTGAAGTATTTTTCAGTTTTAAAATAACTTATATATTAGAAATTATTTTTAGGAAAACTTGTCAGTCTCCTACAACCCCTGAGTTCGACCTACGTGCAGCGTTGTTTTATTTTCATTTTTTATCTTTTAATGAAAGGTGCAACTTTAAATTAGTCTTTGTCTTCCCCAATTTATTTAAGTCACACTCGTCTGTAACTTGCTCATGGTAATCACTAACAACGACCATATTCAACAAAATTGTCAAGATATCATACTTTTGTTCGGTTGTGCCTCATGTTCATAAATATGTCATCTGATATCCAATTTTCCACAATCAAAACTCAAAAAAAAAAAACTATCTGATGGTCCGATATGGACAACCACCGTCTAGCGCATCTCCGATGTATAATCCTCGATGCCAAGTGTGACTTTTCGAGCACATAAACGATTTTGAAGATCACAAACAGCATGTGACCCACACATTGAAAATATACGTATCATATATAGTGGAAGGTATGTTTAGGAGGCGAAATGACCATTTTTACCATTAATGAGGGAAAATAATTATTTGTTAATACAGTGGCATTTTAGTAATGTGCCAAAGTTACGACATTGAAAATATACGTATCATATTTAGTAGAATATATGTCTAGGAGGCAAAATAACCATTTTACCATTAATGAGGGGTACAAAATTGTCTGTTAATACAATGACATTTTAGTAATATGAGGGGTAAAGAATTGTTTGTTAATAAAACTTATTATTATTTATAGTAATATGATATTATTATTTCATACATATAAATTACAAAATGACTCAAAGTATATTAATAAATGAAAATAAAATATGAACTAATTGCTACATTTAGGACTTTTCTTTTATAAATTTGTATATGCACAAGTTCATATTTAATGATCTATTTTTGGGTGATCTTATAAACCTAATTTTCAAAAACCATAAATATAAAACTAAACCTATAAAATATAAATCCACACCAGAAGATGATATTATAAACCATACAATATAAAACTAAACCTAATTTTTAAATATATAATATTATAAAATTCTTAATTTATATTTAATGATCTATCTTTGGGTGATCTTCCAAAGTATAGAAAATACAAAATTGATTAGTATAATTTTAATGTCATTTATGACATCTCCCTAATTATGATCATTCATACTGCTATTAATGCATTCATTCATGCATGATGCATGAACACTTTAATATGTGAAATTGTGAATGCTTGCGTTCACAATCTTTCGTTGGTGACTTTTAACAACAATAAAAATGCAGTAACCGTCAACAATCCAGAAAGTAAAGCAATGCAGTACACAATTAAAGTACACGCTTGATCCTCTATAATTTATACATGATTAATATGTACTAATAATTAATCGAAAGTTTCAACTGTAGGATATTTATAATCAATCTAATTGAAAATTGAGTATTGAGTAGTAAAATATGCAACTTTTAAGAAGTTAAGCAGTTAGGTATAAATAGAAAGATGCAATATTTGGTAACTACTTTTTAAAACTAATTAAAAGATACAACTTTTAAAATTAATAGATTTAAGAGATGATGTTAAAAAGACACAAATATAATTTAACAATTTCTTTTTAGCACATGCAATTTTTAAGATGGAACAACACAATCTTTGACATTAATTAGAATTGCTATTATTGATAGATATAATATAACTAAAAAAAAGAAAATTTTAGATTGAACCGACGAACCGACAAAAGTAATAATATAATATAATAGAATTGGTTTAGTCTTCTTGGTTATTGATTATTGTTTGTACATAGAAATAATTTAAGACCTATGACTATGAGCTAGAGACGATCTGGCTACATTCTTTCTGGATTATTTATTCAGATGTTCAAGTTGTGATTGAAACAGAGAAGAGAACCTTGACAAGAACATAGCTGTGTGTTTGTGATTGTAATTGAAACTGAGTTGTGTGTTTGTGTTGAGATTGAAACAGAGTTGTGTGTTTTGTCTTGTGACTGAACCAGATAAGAGAACAGATTTGTCAGTGTCTAAATCTTATTTTTGATTTGTATTTAATGCAGACAGATCTTCCAAGACATGTATTTTCATAAGCGGCAGTTAGAGGGTTGAGAATCAGAAGATCTGAAAAAGAGTTTCATGAGTCTTTTGGAGCTTTCAATCAAATGGAGAATTCCAGTGAGTCATATGACATTCATGATGAAAGAGCTTAACATGGATGACTGCAAGGTGCTTGAGGAGAAAGGGACTTTGAGGAAGGCGATTAAAGATGTGATTGTTGAAAACATCCAAGTAGCAGCTGAAGAAAAAACTTTATTTTGGAAGGATTATAGAAAGTTTATCACCCAAATGGAAGAATCATCTGACCATAAGATCGGAAGGAGAGTGACACTTCAATTCTTTAGAAGTTTGATCGCCAAAGGAAGTCCACGAGTGATGGAGTTGTCCAAAACAGAGAGATGGATAGAGAAAGAATGTGGATATAGGTTGGCTTCTGTTTTGGCTGAGCTGGATGCCTTGATGTGTACTCTTTTGCAGCAGAGCACATTGCCAAACTACTCTTGTTGTTCAAGATTCCAAAGATGACCAATACACATTTCTTAATAATTAGATCATTATAATACGTTCCATTTAATTATTACATTTAGTACAATAAAACTTATAAAAGATTTATGTGAAGTTCATATGATAAATTTAACAAAATATGCATATGTGTTTGTTTTGGGATGAAAATATCAAGAATCACAATAGCTAATAAAAATACAGCCCATGTTTCTCTCTCAATTGCACAATCATTGTACACCACATAACATAACTATATCCTTGCCAAACTTAACCTATCTATCCCTTACAAACTTAATTTATGGTTATTGTACTTCTTAAGTGTACTTTCTATGTTGATTTAGATATATTTTTTACGAAACATAACTAAAGGTTTATTAAAATTAATTTCTTAACAATAAATTTTCATATCTTCCTAGAATCTCCAATATAGTATAAAATTATTGAGGTGTTGATTGCCAAAATAGAAGATATCATATGTAATTTGAAATATTGTTGAATTAACTCGAGCAACTTGTATCATAGTTATCTATTTTACTTTTTCTTATGTCTATTGCAATCTTCTATATAAAACACTCTCTCTTTAATTAATTATTTTTGTTTCTGATAAAGAAGTTTTAAAACTCAGATCTTTTGAAATTTCTATAGTTTTTTTGGTAAAATAGATAATATTTTTTTCTTAAAAGTCAATGTCAATCTATCAGTTTGAAGAACACAATAGTACACACAATATTATAATGAAATGTTTCTGATATATAATTTACATTCCTATGTAATCAAGTAACATCTTTAATATGAGTATTTACACTATTAACTATTAGATTTTTCAATATCATCTTATGAAAGTTAACCTAAAATAGATAATAATTTTACTCTTATAGTCTTACTAAACCAATATAAATCTATAAATAGTACGTTTCTTGATAATTTTATACCATGTTCATACTTTCACTTTAAATATTACATTTAATACAATAATACTTATAATATATTTATTTAAAGTTTATATGGTATTTCTTTTTAAAAAATAATCATATATCAAGTGTTTATTTCGCAATGATTTTCACAAATACAACATAAACTCTAGATTATGGGAGCTTTAAAGATCTGGGAAATGATATTCATCACCTCATTAAAACATGCATAAATGGTATATCCCTAGCTTCATCAGGAGTAGCCACATGATAAAACACTCATTAGATATAGGATATTAGCTATCTTGATTAAACTTAGGAGTAATCAAATTTAGTAAACTTATAATTTGTGTTGTAGTAAAAAAGGATCCTCTTCTCTCTTTGCTACTCTAAAATTTCTTGAGCCAACCTGAGATAATATTTAGGCAGTGGTGGTTATGAATTTGACTCAGATAGCTTCCTGTCTCTATTCCAAAAAAGGTGATGGCAAAAGCAATATAAGTTTCCTTAGTGGTTAGAAACATGGTGTTCTTGTGAACCTTTATATCCCACCATTCTGGTGTAAATGTTTGTAACTGACTTTAAATCGGGTACTATATCCATGAAGATTAATTCTTCTTTAAAAATTCCTATAAGACATCTGAAATATCAAATTTAGAAGAGGGTATTAATAGGAAAAAGGAAATGGATAAACATATATATAAAATCAAAATTAGATTATTTTATCTTAATTCTCTTCCAATGGATTCTTCACCATCAATTTATTTTGCCTTTCTCAAGAAAAATAAAAAGTAAACATAAAATAAACAATCCAACATATAAAGGTTCTTAGTAGGAAAAATTAATTCTAATTTTTGTTGTTTCTTCTTCTTTTGGGGCCAAAAGAGACCAGATTCAAATTTGGTTTCTTCAAAGGCCAAGCATTTTTTTTTTTTTTTCAGGAAACCCTTTTGCCATCTTGGATTCCAAGTTCAAAAACCATCCATGAAACTGGAGTAACCAATAATCTTCTTGTAGTAACAATCAGAAAGATACAAAAAACATATACATTATAAATGAAACTGAATTGCTTGTTTTGTTGTATGTCTGAGAGACGATTTACCAGACGTTCATCATCGATACCAAGCATCAAAGACTGCATTCATGCAAATAACAATCTTTCTAGATTTGACAACATTTCTTTTAAAACAGGTCTCATTTGTTACATATTTTTTAAACTTTTCTATCTAGAAGAAGCTGACATATATACTTGTAGATAGCAGTAGGCGAAGATACATATCCGAAGAGATAGCAAAACTTGGGAAAGGGAACATCAGTGCTCATATTTTTACATTCAGAGAGCTCTGCGTCGCCACCAAGAACTTTAACCCTGAGAATCAGCTCGGTGAAGGCGGTTTCGGAAGGGTTTACAAAGGACACATAGAAACCCCTGAAAAGGTATATATAACTTTTGCAACATCTCCTTCATATTCTTGTTAAAGCGGTTTGATTATGATTGTTGCATTATTTAGGTTGTTGCGGTTAAGCAGCTAGACAGGAATGGATACCAAGGGAACAGAGAGTTCCTTGTTGAAGTCATGATGCTGAGTCTCTTACATCATCAAAACCTTGTCAATTTGGTTGGATATTGCGCAGACGGTGATCAACGGATTCTTGTCTATGAGTGTATGCAAAATGGCTCATTAGAAGATCATCTTCTCGGTATATATACATTTCAAACATTACAAAACATCGTAGATTATATAGTTTTGTAAGAAAATCACCTCTTTATTATTTCAGAATTGGTGCGGAACAAGAAGAAACCGTTGGATTGGGACACAAGGATGAAAGTTGCAGCAGGTGCAGCGAGAGGGCTCGAGTATCTACACGAGACGGCTGATCCTCCTGTGATCTACAGAGACTTCAAGGCCTCAAACATATTACTTGACGAAGAATTCAACCCAAAGCTTTCGGACTTTGGTTTAGCTAAAGTTGGTCCGACAGGTGGAGAGACTCATGTGTCAACGAGAGTGATGGGAACGTACGGCTACTGTGCGCCTGAGTATGCTCTCACATGACAGCTCACAGTGAGAAATCTGATGTTTACAGCTTCGGCGTCGTGTTCTTGGAGATGATCACAGGGCGAAGAGTCATCGACACCAAGAAACCAACTCAAGAACAGAATCTAGTGACTTGGGTAATAAGTAATGCAAAGTTGTTCATCAGCTTTAAGATCTCTTGTTTGGTTTTTCTCATATGGTTTGCTAAAATGAGCAGGCGAGTCCATTGTTTAAAGATAAGAGAAAGTTCACGTTAATGGCGGATCCGGTGCTTGAAGGGATGTATCCGATAAAGGGATTGTATCAAGCGCTTGCAGTTGCAGCGATGTGTCTTCAAGAAGAAGCAGAAACGAGGCCAACGATGAGCGATGTAGTCACTGCGCTTGAGTACTTAGGAGTGACCAAAGTCGAAGAAAATAATGAAACAGATAACAACAACAACAAAGAAGAAGGAGAAGATGAAAGATCTTAAGCTTTAAGCATTTTTTTTTATGTCTTGATACGTTGCACAAATCTGTAACACATCATCATGGAATCAGGTTTTAGAGTTACAACAAGCATTATCATAAACAAATCAGTACAACAAACATCATCAACAATATTGCGTAAGAAAATGTTAGGCTTGTGACATTTCTTGAAGAGTTTGCTGCTTCTTAACACTTCGAAACAGAGTAACTATCTTTGTTGCTACTTTGGTGCTTTGCAGTATTCCAACTACATGGTAATGCTTGCAGTTGAAGGTACCTACGATAAGATGGAGACCAAAACATTCATCCAGTAGATGTACTTTTGAAGTTAGTAGCCTAAGAAGACAAGCCTAAGCTCGAGGAGCTTCTTAGAGCCGGCGCTGACTTCACAGTTCTAGACGCTGAGGAAGAACCGATCTTGACAGAGCAAGCAGCGAGGAGATCCGTGATGTGATTCTTGGATCACTCACTCAAAAGGCTTGACAAAATCTTCAATAGCCTCTTCTTACAGAGAAGTCATGTCTGTTTTTGGTACATACTTGGTAAATCTCAATTCTGTCTCAATGTGTTACTTTTAAATTTGGTCCAATGTCTAAAGATGCTGCAGCTTTTAAAGTAAAGAAGATTGATCTCATTACCAAAAAGCCAACCTTTTTCTCTTAGCAAAGGGCACCTTAGAAACCCAACAATAGAAACTAAAATCTCTATAAACATTCGATCAATAAGAAAGTGTTTTCTACATGCTAGTATTAAAAATGTTGAGATTGCACCAGCACAGTAGATATGGAATATCAGAAACATTGATGTAAGTCTTGTTGGTGCTGCCAAGATCCATAATGTAATGTAAGGCCTGCAAGGTGGCATAAATGGAAATTAATTTTACCTTAAAGCGAGGAAATAAGCCAAATGAAAAAGCAAACAAGAGTTTTACCTCACTTGCTTCTCCATCATACCATCTGGTTTCTCCATTTCCACTTCACTGAGACAAGAACATTCACGATGTCATTATATTAACCTAAAACCCTTCTTCTCATAAGATCCAGATAACCACTGCAAGAAAAATGCGTTTTAATAGCGGACGAAAAACGCTATCTAACAATACGATAGCGGTTTATGAAGCACTGTATCATCGTCCGTAATAGTAGGTCAGACACATTAGATAGCGGTTTTTTGAAGTGTTATCTTATTGTTATATATTATAGCGTTTTTTGATATGCAATTAAATATTCTTTAATAGCATATTTTTTTTGCTATTTTTTTTTTTGGCGACAATTTTTTTTTTTTTTTGCTATTATTAACATTAAATTTGGTAATTTTAAGATTATTTTTATTTTAATTATTTTAAAATAAAAATAAAATTAAAATTTAAAATTAATTTATATATTTAAGATTTCTTTATTATTTAAATTTATTTACAGTTAATTGTTTTACAAAAATATTAAAAAAAATCTAATTAGATAAAAAAGTACTAAAACCAAACCAAATAAACCAAAACCCTAAACCAAGCTTAAACCTAATTCCTAATTAACTACCATATGTCATCTTCTTCATCTTGTACGCCGCCGCACACCACCATGGCACCACCTACGTGGTCTTCTTCATCTTCCAGTCCTCAACAGCCCCACCACCACCTTCGTCGTTGTCTCTTCTATGCTCTTCACATCCGCCTTGATTCTTCTTCTTTACTGTGGGATTTGAGAGTCAAGCTTCAGAGATGAGGCGTACTCGTCGTTGCATCCAGCCACCTTCATAGTCGCTCGCCGTCTTCGTGGTCTTCTTCTCCACGGAGCTTGCTCGCCATCTTCCTGGTCTTCTTCTCCACAGAGCTTGAGAGGAAGCGTACAGAGTTTCCATGGCTATTGAATAGAGGCGTCGATCCTCCTCTCCAATATTTTTCTTCACTTCTTGGACCCAAACTCAAATAAAAATCAGATCTACTTTGTTGTTTCAGTGAATGTACAGAAACAAATTAAAAATCGTAGAAGAAGAAAAAGAAGAAAAAAGAGAATGAAAACGTAGAAAAAAAAAGGATAGAAGAATAATAGATTTCAGATCTATTGGGAGTAAAGAGAGAGAGAAAATGATTTTAGGCATTTTAGATCAAAAACGATCAATGGTTAAAAACTGTAATCCTTGTCAAAAAAATTAACCAATAAAAAAGAAAGTTAAAGATAGATAAAAGATTAATTTTAGCCTTTAGATTAGAATCAATCAAAGACCATTTAAAAGGCAATTAAAACTATTTCTACATTTATTTTAGATTTCTTTTCAAAATTCCTAAATTTAAAGATTAGATTTAAAAATTTTAATGTTGACAAAAAAAATTTAGAATTTTTACAATTTTAAAAATTTAGATTTGAAAATTATATCTAGTGGATGTATGGTTTATATATGTTTGATATTTGGAATTAGGGTATAAAGTTTAATTGAAGAATTAAAGTTTGTATGTTTGGAAGTTACATATAATAAATTTCTTTTGGTTTTAACGTGTATGTTTCAGTATTGAAATTTAAGAACTATCAAATATGAAGTTTAGGATTTTAGATTTAGAGATTATGCATGATATTGGATTTAATGTATATAGGTTTGGTGTTTAATTTTAAAATATTTAAGTTGATAATTTTATATTTAAGATTTGGAGTTTAAGTTCTAAAATATTATAAAGACTATTAGTGTATTAGTGTTTAACTTTTGCTTTTTAGAGTATAGGGTTCAGAAGTTTGTTTAGGGTTTAGGGATTCAAAAAGTACGCTATTATAGCGTTTATTATTTTATATGCTATTAAATGTATGCTATCATAGCGTTTCGATTGATGCCGCTCAATCATAGCGTTTCCAAAAATACAAACGCTATCTAAAACTAACGGATATAAACCATATCAGAAAGCAAAAAAACGCTATCCTGGTCTACTATTAAAACGTATTTTTCTTGCAGTGAACATCACCTCTGTATCTATTGGTTTCTTCCGCAAAAAGATGGTTCTTCCTACAATTTTTTTCTAAGAAAATTAAGATCTGAAGTTACCAAAAAAAAAAAAAAAAATTAAGATCTGAAGCGTCAACAAATGGATGAGCCAGGAGAGTAAAACGAAAATGGAAATTTCCAATCACTAGATGCTTAATATAATGATACCTTTTTCTTTGCCGCCAATGCTTCTTCAGCTGCTCTCATTCTAGCAATTGAATCTTCCTCATCATTGCTGTTAAAAAAAATCCCTAGCATAGTTTAACAGATGACTGAAAAAAATGTAAAAGGTTAATATAATAACAAGAAGACTCACAGTTCCTCGCCACTCCCTCTTGCATTAGACCCCTGAAAAGATAAAAAAGAAAGAGATCAAAACGACTGAAGAAGTGACAAACACTTATGGCTCACAGAAAATTATGAAGTGTTTTTGGTTATGGATAGCATGATAGGAAGAAAATAAGATCACTATGCGCTAAAAATATAACAGGAAAATAATGAAAACTTAAAAGCGAACATAGTCTAAATAATGAACTTTCATTAACAGAAGAGAAACCATTGGAACTGAAAAGGTCATAAAAGAAACTATCTCAATTCTCAAGTCATTTAACAGCACACTCAGCAACAAATGGCTAACGTTAGGTTCTAGTTACAGACCAAGGCGATAGAAAGGCTAAATTACAGGATCCAAACTATATATATTATGTGAAACATGAGAGCATCAGCAGCAGCAAAGGACAAACTTTACTAGCATACACTAAAGCTAAACAGTTTTCAGTCACATAATCATTTCAAGCAGACAAAAGTACAGACCAGATACCTCATCATTCCTTGAGGCAGTAGTAGCTCTGTCTTGTGAAGGCCTACTCTTGTGACTCCTGTCTAACGGTGAAGTAGACCTCTCACGCCTTTCTCTAGCTTGTCTCTCATCATCTCTTTTTCTTTCTTCAGTTTCCTTTCCCCCTGACCGTGAGCGTCTTCTCTAGAAACGTAAGCTACAGGATTCGACCACCAGTGTAATTTAGGGCTTGGGGAATCTAACACTTCGGAGAAAGAAGGTGAAGTTTAATATACCTGGTTGGCCTGCACTGGCGGAGAGCAGAGAGGAAGGAGAGCGTGGATGAATAATAATAATAATCAAAGATAAAAGAGCCAAAAACAATAATAAGAAAAGATAATAGGGTGCTTACTGGAAATAAAAGGAGAGTGAGGGTTCAATAATAAAATTGTTGATAATGTATCAACTGAAGTACTTAACGGAGTTAAGATTTCCATGCGGTCTTTGTTATCCTAACACGTTTCATGTGCTGCTGACTTAGCAAGTAAAAATACTTTATAGTTTATTTATGTTTCAAAAAAAAAAGAAGTTTATTTATGTTTTCAGAATATTGTTATTGGTGAATATTTTAATACCAAACACATTTTAAAAATAAAATAAAAATTAGAAAAAAATAAAAAGATATTATAAAATTGTTAAAAAAAAAACATTATTTGATAAACTTTCAACATGTTAAAAAACTTTGAAGTCACTTATTAGTAATCGACACTTTTCTGTGAAATACTGATATTTTTAGTGCAGTAATCAATATTTAAAAAAACCGGACCTCATTGACCGGTAAAACTAGCTAAACAGGGATATATCAAAAAAGTTAAGTTCAGTTTAATTTAAAACTTAAATTTGAAGAAAGTTGACAAAACCGGCTAAAAATCAGTAAATTGGTGATCTAGATCAGCTTGGAAATCTGGTTTTAATAATCAACACATAATAATATGTTTTCAGTTATTATTTAACTTTAGTATTTCATGATCAATGTTTAATTATCATTATTTAATTAGTTTCTATTGAATTTTACATTTCAAAAAAGAATGTAAAAACTCTCTTTGGCTCTTATATTCTATTTTCATTTTGTTATATTCACAAAATTTAGAATTTGAGTTATAAGAATAAATTTATATATGTGATAATTTGAACAATTAATCATTTGTGTTTTTCTCAGTTTCAATTTACATGGTATTCACTTGTTAACTATATATATATTTATGTTTATTGTTTATTTTTCTAGTTAATGAAAAAAATAGAAAATGTATCATATATAAAACTATTTGTACATACAGTGTAAATATATGATTTGTATATGTTAATGCTCTTTAAAAAGAAAAACAAAAAACCCGGTTCAACCGGTTGAATCAGTCAATTCAATCAACTAGTTGGTATACCAAATCGGTATCCGGTCTGGTTTTCAAAACAATTGACAGAAACATAATGTTATAACCCTGTGTGAATGAATTACATGTCATGAGATATGTGTGTGAATGAAGAATGACATATGCATTCAACGTGACAAGATATTTGGCGATCGAGCACACGGAGAAGTAACTTTTACATCCACTCCGAAAGTATTAGTTTAAGTAAATCTGCTTGACCACATTAAAGAAGAGTAATTTGTTTGACAAAACGGTTTTTTTTTGTAATTAAGAAACCATCAATTATCGACGTATAAGTGTTGGTCATCATGATTCTTAGTCATACTCATCATCGTAATAAATTTGCTAATAACATCTCTTTTTTTCTGAACTTTGCTAATAACATCTCTTACTTCGTCCTTTCGAGATTTTGAATAATCGTAAAAAAAGAATTTAATGTTTTGTTGATTTATAAATGATTTTATTACGGATATATACGGAGAATATATCCGTATATGACGGTTATGTAAATATTCCTATTGTACGATTATGTAAAGATACTCTAGAACTAGGTTTACCCGTATGTATATATACCTTGGGTCATTGACCTTATGAATACAAGAAACTCTTTCATACTTCTATAGGTTTATTGACATGGTATTAGAGCATTAACATATACAAATTCGTGTGCTCTCTTTTCTTTTTTGATTTTTCTTTTCTGTCTTTCTTCTCTAATACGAAAACATGGGAAGTAAAGATGGAGAACAGTCTTCTGAGGAATCGGGGTTGAAGACCTCAGCTGTTACACAATCACGAGTTGAGATACGACGGAGGACCATATCACCTTATGACCTTTCTTCTAGTGATAATTCGGGATCCGTGATTTCTCAACCTTTGCTTAAAGGGCCGAACTACAACGAGTGGTCAACTAACCTGCGTATGGCACTTTTTTTTTTTTTTCAGCAAGAAATTTACAAAATCATATTGACTCTGTAAACCATATTGGTAACTCCGCATCCATGTGAACGACAAAGGACAATTGCTTGCGTGCACTACGTGCTAAGCTATCCGCCCGAAGGTTCGCCGTCCGAGGTACATTTACGATGTGTGAGTTGAGGAAGCTTCCTTTGAGAAGTTTGATATCTTCCAAATAGCTTTCAAATGCTGGCCATTCTTCTGGTTCCGAAACCATCTTCACCAATTGAAAACAATCCGTAGCAAACGTAACCTGGACCTGTCTTAAATTCTTCATACATTCCATTGCCCAAATCAAAGCCTCTATCTCCGAATGCAGGGGAGAGAGGCATGCCCTTACATTCCTTGCCCCCAGTAGACCCTCGAACCCCGGTAAAGTACTATGCCAGCCTTGCCCTGACATTAATTCTTTATCCTTCCATGATCCATCAATAAAACACCATCGACCTGATGTCTCTAAAGGAGGAATGGTTTGTACCGAGAG
>NC_027748.1:33791958-33815860 GCF_000695525.1 Brassica oleracea var. oleracea | reverse complement strand
CGAGATTCCTGATTGATGAGGGAATCCACTGTAAGTTCCGGATAAAAATTGTGAGAATTTTTGTTTGCTGGTCTCGGGCGAGTGGCTGGGATCCAAGGATCATTCCATACAGAGATAGATGATCCTGTTCCCACCCTTTTAATTAGTCATTTACAAACCAGAGATCTAGCAGAAGTAATACTCCTCCAGCCATATGACGGGGAGTAAGATCGGATCGGTTCCAGGGGTGAAGCATTCCTATAATACCGTCCTTAAGGCTAGGAAAAAGTTTGGTTTTGTTGATGGTTCAATCTCGCAACCGCAACAAGATTCGGAGGACCTTGATGACTGGTGGACCAACAACGCTTTGGTACTCTCTTGGATGAAACTGACTATAGCTAAATCTGTGCGTTCCAATCTTTCACATCTCGAGATCGCTAGTGATTATTGGGAGCATATTCGTCGCAGATACTCTGTTAATAATGGACAGAGAGTTCAACGGATCAAGGCTGGACTTGCAACTTGCAGACAACATGGGTTGTCAATTGAGACTTACTACGGGAAACTAATGCAACTTTGGACAGCTTTAGCAGAGCATCGGGTCAACAAAAGTTGTGGGTGTCCTATTGGAGCTAATCTTGAGAAAGAAAGGGAAGAGGACAAATTACATGAGTTCCTTAAAGGTTTGGATGAGTCCCTCTACGGCTCAGTAAAATCAAATCTCTTGTCGCGTGATCCTCTCCTGTCTCTTGACATCGCGTATAGCGCTTTACTACAAGATGAAGATTCAAAACATACTACTCGGGTTCTTGATGAACGAGCAGACACAATGGCACATGCTGTTCGTACTGGACAGAGTTTTGGGTCTTCCTCATCCTCGAGTGGTCCTTTTGTCTCCAAAGAAGAAATAATGAAGCTGACTTGTGCGAGCTGTGGTCGGAAAGGGCATCTCGCAACTAACTGTTTTCGGACATTAGGTTATCCAGAGTGGTGGGGAGATCGACCAAGAGGGGTTCTTACACAGAGCAATGGAAGAGGAGCTTCTGCGTCGACTCCTCGATCTTCATCAACGGATCTTGCTCGAGCAAACGCAGTTACATTACCATCTCAACACTCTGCCAATGCGATATCAGACTCGGACCGTATTGGACTTACCGGATTAAGCGATGATCAATGGAAGACGTTGGTCACTATGTTGAATGAGCGTAAGACACCGGCTAATACCTTGAGCAGTACGTCTTCTAAATTTTCTTGGATTCTTGACTCGGGTGCTACGAATCATATGACTGGTTCAGTTGCATCACTTACTGATCTACGGGATATTGTCTCGTTACCTGTTAAATTACCTGATGGACGCATTACCCTTGCCACTCGACAGGGAACAGTGGTTTTGAGTTCTCTGTTTATGATTCAGAATGTGCTGTTTGTTGATGGCCTTCAGTGTCATTTGATTTCTGTTTCACAGTTAGCTCGTCAGAAAGCGTGTATTTTTCAAGTTACTGATAAACTTGGACTTATTCAGGACCGCATTACCAGGACGCTGATTGGAGTGGCTGAGTAGTTGAATGGACTCTATTTTTTTGCGAGGGATGGAATTTGCAGGAGCTATTCATCAAGCCAAGTCCGTAACAGCTGATGTCTGGCACCATCGTTTAGGATATCCCTCTTCGAAAGTTTTGGATTTTTTACCTATTTCAGTTTCTAGTAATGATGTTCTCAGAAATAAGGTGTGTGAGATTTGTGTACGCGCCAAGCAAACCCGTTGTTCTTTTCCAACAAGTTCTAATAAAACTATGGCTTTATTTGAAATGGTGCATTGTGACTTTTGGGGACCCTATCGAACAACTTCTCGCTGTGGTGCTCGTTATTTTCTTACCATCATCGATGATTTCTCACGCAGCGTTTGGCTTTACTTATTGCCTACTAAAACCGTCGTTGCTCAAACCATACGGAATTTTGTCTCCATGGTGCATTGTCAGTTTCATACTCAGATTATGAAAATTCGCAGTGATAATGGAACTGAGTTCATGTGCATGACACCATACTTTCGAGAAAAAGGAATTATACATAAGACATCATGTGTTGGAACACCTCAACAAAATGGTCGTGTCGAACGCAAACATCGACACATACTAAATGTGGCACGAGCTTTACGGTTTCAGGCGTCGCTTCCTATTGAATTTTGGGGAGAGTGCATTATGACTGCTGCTTACTTGATCAACCACACTCCAACACCTCTACTCGCTGGCAAGACACCTTTTGAAAGACTTTATGGTCGTCCTCCTCCTCTTACGCATCTCCGCGTCTTCGGGTATTTTTGCTATGCCCATAATAAACATCACAAGGGTGATAAATTCGACACCAGGAGCATTAAGGGAATTTTTCTTGGATATCCATACGGCAAGAAGGGTTGGTGTGTCTTGAATCCGATTACAGGAAAGATTTTCTCCACTCGTGATGTGGTTTTCTGTGAGTCTGAATTTCCATATGCCACTGTTACTTCGCCTGCATTGTCTCCTCCTATGGTTATTACAGAAACTTTGCCAGTACCAGAGGAGATATCAGTTCCTACAACATATGTTTCGCCTTTGCTTCCTGCGCAAGACTCGTCTCCTCAGGCGCCACTTACTCATGTTCTTGATAGTATTGATTCGGCTTCAGACATTCAAACTGCAATGGACTTACCAATTTTACCGACGGATTTACCAGACGTAACTCCATCTTCGGCCCCAGTCATCGAGACCGAGGTCGTGTTACCCTTACCTGAAACAGAACCTCTTACAGAAACAGAGCCCTTAACCACTTCTTCAGAAAATATGGTTGAAGACTCTCCTCCTAAGGAACTTGGACGTGGTCTGCGTACTAAGAATATACCAGCTAAGCTTCATGATTATGTTCTTCGGACTATTTCACCAGTTGTTACTTGCCCTACGGATGCTCCTTATGCTATTGAGTTCTATGTGGATTGTACTAATTTCTCGGATAGTCATTGCCATTTTCTTGCTGCCATCTCATCAATGGTAGAGCCAAAATCATATCGCCAAGCAATTTTAGATGAATTTTGGCGTGAATCCATCATGGTTGAGTATGTAGCTCTTGAAGATAATGGCACTTGGACCGTTGTAGATCTTCCTCCAGGAAAACATGCTCTCGGTTGCAAATGGGTTTTTAAACTCAAATTTCGAGCCGACGGCACCTTAGAACGTCGAAAGTCGCGGCTTGTGGTTCTTGGAAACAACCAGGTTGAGGGAGATGACTATGAAGAAACATTCGCTCCTGTTGCACGAATGACAACAGTACATACTTTCTTACAGATAGTAGTTTCTCGAAATTGGGAAGTTCATCAGATGGATGTTCATAATGCTTTTCTACATGGAGATTTGAAAGAAGAAGTTTATATGCGTCCACCTCCGGGTTTTACTGGTTCAGACAAAAACAAAGTCTGTAAATTACACAAGTCTCTCTATGGGTTGAAGCAGGCTCCGCGTTGCTGGTTTGAGAAGCTTTCCTCCTCATTACGCACTTATGGTTTTGCTCAGTCTCGCTCAGATTACTCCTTATTTACCATGGATAGAGGTACTGAATACATTCAAGTTCTTGTCTACGTCGATGATCTTGTTGTTTCAGCGAGCAATTCGTCTCTCTTCGCCTCTTTTAAAGCTTACATGAATCAGTGTTTCCATATGAAAGACTTGGGCATTTCAAAGTATTTTCTTGGTATTGAACTTGCCCGTAATCCTACTGGCATCTATCTTTGTCAACGGAAATACGCTTTGGGCATTATTGAAGAAACCGGTCTCCTCGCTGCGAAACCAGTTGCCTTTCCAGTCGAACAGAACCATCGTTTGTCTTTAGACAAAGGACCAGATTTTCCCAATGTGGGGGCTTATCGTCGACTTGTTGGTCGACTTGTCTATTTGTCCGTTACTCGTCCTGATCTCTCTTACTCTGTACACACTCTTGCTCAGTTTATGCAGAAACCCAAACTCGCTCATTGGGAAGCAGCTCTAAGGGTGGTACGTTATTTAAAAGGAAATCCAGGACAGGGCATTCTACTTCGAGCACATACTGATCTTACCGTAGAAGCCTGGTGTGATTCTTATTGGTCTGGTTGCCCCACTTCTAGAAGGTCGCTTACTGGTTGGTTCATTACGTTGGGAGGCTCACCTATTTCATGGAAGACACAGAAACAAGATTTTGTTTCTCGTTCGAGTTGTGAAGCTGAATATCGCGCAATGTCATATACCGTTCAAGAGCTCATGGGGCTTCATAACTTGCTTCAATCTTTCGGCATCAAGTAAATATTCCTATTGTACGATTATGTAAAGATACTCTAGAACTAGGTTTACCAGTATGTATATATACCTTGGGTCATTGACCTTATGAATACAATAAACTCTTTCATACTTCTCTAGGTTTCTTGACTGATTTTTTCCAAAATATAAAATTGACATGTACAAACGTTCTAAGACCAACTATTAAACGATGATATTTAAATTGTCAACAAACTTCATTGACAAATGACAACTAAAACAAAACAAAATGTTTGCTTTGTTTATGTTTTCGCTGTGCATCATGCGAAACAAAACTTGGATCTGCAAAATCTTGGATAGCCTTTACTTATAAATATATCACCATCATAGTAATACATCGTGTCAAACATTTACCACGATAAAGTCGTCAAAAAATTTAAAGCTTACGGAGCCTCTTACGTCATACATGGCTGATGGAGAAGGGACACGATCATTGTAACACTAACAACACCCATCAAAGATTCGGTTCAACACTTGCAAACTCGCACACTTCATGCCTCTCAGATATGTTTGTACATACTTTATAACCAAAATACCAATATGATAATAAAATAATTATCTTGCCGGACTATAAAGGTTCAAGAACATGGACCGACTTTATGTAGGACCATATATTATATACATTTATCGTTTTGTTTATAATTAGCTATTTTGAGTTTTAGCCTAAGGTGTAGTGTTGCCTTCATCACGTTTTCTGTTTTCTGTTTGAGTTTTTTTTTTCAAGTAAACGAAGATTAAATCTGCTTGTCACGTTATAAACCATATTAAAGCTAAACATTTAGTATCAGTTCCCCACGAACTACATGTATTCATCGTTGACTGCATTATATATACATATTTGAAGAACACTTACTCTATATCAAAAATTGTTGTACATTTTGCATATATGCTTCTAAATTTGATACCAAGCACAGTACAATATATTCGATTACACATATATGAGTAAGAAAAGTATTATTAAACGGTATATATAAGCTCAATTAATTTAATTTATCATGTTATTGAAATTACTTTCTTAACTGACAATATACGAAATTAATGTGTGATGATTGTCATTAGGAAAGTTCTTTTAAATTTTAATTGCTTCACTTTTATTGGAAAATCAACAACCAAAAACTGTATTCGCGTTCACCTATTAAAAATACCTTCTTTATCTATATATTTAATGTTAATTTTGTCTTAACTTTTAACTAATGAAACTTTTAACTAATGAAACTTTTAATTTTGTCTATATATCTTTCTTTGTTCTTGCACACAAAGAAATAAAACTACTCAACTGCCAGCAACAAATAATATTTATCGTTAAGCAATAAAATAAACAATAATTAGACTAAAGGGCCAAATTGTGCTAAACCTACAAGTTTCATGACCTCTACCTCCCTTACTATATAGTTGTCACATTTGAAAGAATTATTTGGGCAAACAAAAGTCTAAATCCCATTTTTAGCTTCTCATATATTTCATTCCTGCAAGATCTAACCACTCTTCATCAAGCTTTTCTCTAAGAAAGTTCAAATGGAAAACTCAGCACTGAGCAACTGCGTGAGGCGTACAATATTCTCTACTCAACAGAGAACAATGCAAGAGGGTCTAGAAGAGAGTAGTTGGACGATTTACTTTGAAACCGAAAATCGTACATGCCATTATGATAATTCTTCCATGATCTCAGACGCTGCGTCCCCTATGGCCTATGTCGAAGAAGACACGGCTTCATCTCCTTCTAAAAGAACCAAGGTAAGTCCAAAGATAAGACAATACATAAATTGATCCAGACATAGGCCTAAACGGCAATGCACATATATATGTGCTTTTGTGTGATGCGTTATATATATATATATGTATATTAATCTTGGCTATGCCTGTTCGTTTAGGGTTACAGTGAAATGGAAGACAATACCACAGAAGGAAAAAACACGAACAATACTAAAACCGTGGTAATAAACTTTCAAGATGTTTTTTCAGTCATAATTTCTGACACAATTTTTCTGACGAGCTACAAAAATATTCTTACGGGTTTTATAGGAGAAGGGATTGAATAAGAAAGGGATAATAAATGAAGATTATTGCGCAGAACTGAAGAAGCGAGGACTTTGCTTAGTTCCTTTGTCCATGTTGTCCAACTATATTGGTTGATACTTTGATTGTTTTTTCAGTCATAATCTTTTAATTTTTATTGTGAATTATTTTTGTCTGTAAAATCTATAGAATGGACTAGTAAATGTAGTGAAAGTCGAATCAATGCTGGATGATGTACTTTATGTATAAATGCACTAGCAAGAGTGTAAGATTTGTAAACATTTCCAAACATGTGTAACAAAAAAGTTAACTTGTTTCCGTGTGTGTCGCTTGGAACAATCAGGTACGTACATATAAATGGTTTTTAGACATTATACTTACCAACTCTGAAAAAACTATTATAAAAATTAATTATGTATTCCAGTTTACAATCAATCATACATTCCATAATTTAAAAAATTCTTCAAATTGAATAAGATAAGAAACTATTTCTTATATATCTTGAAAAAAAAAAATATACGTAATTAAACCTCAGAGAATAGAAAGAAAACCTCAGACTGTGTTGATTTGAAACAGCTTTTCTACAGAGAAAACCTCAGAGAATAGAAAGAAAGTTTTGTATGACACTATCTTAGTTTCTTGATCTTTCCATTTCTCTGTATGCAATAGCGATGACGTCTCAGTACTATGCACACAAGTAGAACTTTTTATTCATTTACATGAGAAACAAAAGGGGAAAACAATCAAAACAACAAACACCAATTGACACGAACTCACGTGAAAAGACTCGTTAAAGAGTGAGAATAGAAGACAAAAGAGAAACTTCTTAGTGTAGGAATAGAGTGGAAGCAAGAGCAGCTCCCAAAAGAGCAGAGACAAAGGAAGAAGATGAGGAAGCTGCGTTGTTTGGAGTTTCTTGAGTAGGCGTTGTTGCTGGGGGCTCAAGGTTACTTGTGATAGGCGGAGAAGGAGCGGCTTCTCCTGAGGGAGCCGGGGCTTGAGACGGTGGTGATGATGATGATGTGGTCTTGCCGTTTCTGTCAGCCATGACAATGACCACGAGCTTCTCGTTCTTGTTGCAGTTGTCTTTGTTTCCGCTGATAAAATAGTATGGTCCAGAGTGGGTTAGTGCGAAGGGAGTTTTGCCATCAGCGAATTTAGCGGTCGGTGCATCTGTGTTGCAGCTGTCGTAAGCGTCTCTTGTGACTTGGAACACTGAATCTTGATTTGGTTGGTAGACGAACACTGCGATTATATACATGTTGTTTGTGTTACATATGAAAAAAAAACTATCGTTATTGTTTGGTAAGTACAGTGTGGAAACTTACGCAGAGAGTCGCCTACTTGGAATCTGCTCTGTTCTGCCCATAACTTGAGACCCGGAAGGAAGGGTCCAACCTTTTGCACCACCGACCATAAACTCTCTAGCGTAGGCTTTGTTAACAATCATGAAAAAACACACGAGACTTAACCCACGAAGCATCATTTTCTTTAGGTTATGTGTAATCAAGATGTATTTGGACTTAGTGTGGTATAGTTATTGATGACACATGATGAAAGGTTAGTGAGTTTATATAAAGATGAGGCTTTTTAGGAAATGTTGCAGAGAAGCTTTTCCTTGTCTTTCTCAGATTCTAAGCAAAGCATAAATGCATGCTTTCAAGAAATGTTTTTAATTTGGAATCTCATGTGACTTGTTTCTTCTGTCAACAGCTTTTGTTCCTTGCTTCAGCATCTTAGATTTTGTATTTAAATAATTCCAGATATAGTAATAAAGAACAAAGAGATATTTCAAGAAAAAAATTCCAATTTAAAAACTAAGATCAAACAAAAGTATAATACAACATATCCATTTTTTCAATATAGATCAATCATATTACAAAGATCTTTTCCACATCTGCTCCTTCTAATTCTTCAGCAACAGCATCAAAACACCAAGCTGACCAATAATGCTAACTTTAGTTATGTCTTTAGTAATTAATCCATCATTAGTGCAAAAGCCGCTATAGCGAGAACAAGTGACATCAAGACACTGATACCGTGTCTATGTCCCAAGCTCTTCTTTGGGAAATGTTTTGGTAGCGCACATTCTTCTCCATTGAAGAAAAGTTTGGTTGGGAAACCGTCGCCTTCTGGTATATTCAGTCCTTTGATGTTCTTCTTTTTAAAGGAGATAACAGATTGTTGCTTGCCCGGCACGGGAGGGTCTCTTAGCGGACGGGTTCCGTTAACTTGACCTACAAGGTAGTTCATATCACGTAACCCTTGGAACATAACGGTTCTGTTGTTTGGTGGAACACGTGTTCCGTTAAAGGAGTAAACGTTTTCATACCCTGGACCTGCTTTTCCCATCTCAACCGCTACAAACCAATCCTCAAAAGCGAAGTCTCTCCAGTTGAAAACGGTTAACCTAGCCGTCCAACCGTCTCTGTAGTCCGTGTTAACGTGCCAGTTAATGCTGACTCCGCAGTTATCCGGACAAGGGAGTTTCTTTGGTATTGGCATGTGGTTTTGTTGGGCCCAAGCTTTGGCTTTTAGGGTTCGGTTATCGAATGGAACAAGGAGCGCGTCTGGAGGGAGGAGAAGTGGGTTACGGTCAGCATTGCAAGTGGTTGTATCAATGTCATTGCATCCACAAGCGCAAGTGTTGCAAGGAATAGCAGAGCTGTTGTAAAATGCTGAGAAAGAGACACAACATCTTGAAGCCTGAGCTTTAGGTTTGGTTATGTTGCAGACAATTTGCCAACTGGCGATGGCATAGGTTACTGCCGGCAGACCGCTAGAATCGGGGAACTGCGATGGGTCAACCCGAACCGGTGGCCCGCATTTGTACTGCGGATTGAGAACTCCATCTATTTTCCAGTGTTGAGGTGGATATAGAGCTGTTCTGTTTAGATCCGGAGGTAACTTGAAAACCTAGCACATAAGAACCAAAAAAAAACAATTTTTCAGATCCGGCCAAGAACCATGGTTGAACCAAACCTAGTGAGTAAGTACTATGCGGTTCAGATTTAAATAAAAAGAAACACTAATAAGAAAATCCAAAAAACTCAAGAACCATGGTTGAACCGGTAAATGATCTTATTTAAAATAATTTTTTTTTTTAAAAAAAATTGTTTGTAAATTTAGATTTTAATAAAAATTTCACTAAACCCCTTGAAGAAGATGAAAAATAATGATAAATAGAAAAACTAAATTTGGTTGACTTGATTAGTTATTAGTTTATTTCCATTGATAATTTATTTCAAGTAACTCAGGAAGTCCTCCGGGTCGGGTTTAAAACCACTGAAGCACTGAACAACAACTAAAATTTCACAACCCTAACTATATGCGATTCAGGACATATCTTTTCAACGAAAGAGATTATTTACCTGCAACTGAAACATAGATCGGGATTTCGACGGATCCATAAGAGGAGGCAAAAGAGTTCCGTTTTTGCAACAGAAAGGTAACTTGCCCGTCACGTTATCATCCTTCCTCTCAGGAGGCAAATCAGAAATGGCTGGCTTCTTCTGACAATTCATGACCTGAGAGAAATCTAAGTCTTTGTAATATTGTCCAGCTCTGCTGTAAAGACATTCAGATGGATCTCTTTTGTAAGTGTAAGCTCCTCGCATCGTGTTTATAATCTCTCCTCGCGTCCATTCCCATGTTAGGTTCCAACGGTCTAAACGCCCCAGCGGATTCTCGTTGTCGATGGTCACTTGGGCTAAGTAGTTACTGCCAAATGATTGCAACACATCGTATACTATGTTCAGATCACCGTGTCTTCTCGGTGCAAACTTTGTCTTTGGTCCAGTTTTGACCTTGAACTTAGGGTTTCTCTTGCAACACACGTTCATACTGCTTCCTGTTGAAGAAAAACCAAACGTTTTGAAAATCACATTAAGTTTTATCAAAACATCTTTATAAATTACAAATGTGAACGGAAGATTGCGTTTGCATTGCATTAAAAACTTCCAAATTATAATTGATCAAATAAATAAAAAAAAGGTAAACGTTGTGGCTTTAAACACTTAACCTAATTAGTTACTTGTGTATCAAGAAATCTAGTTTAGCATGATCTTAACCTTTTCTTTTAGCGGCAGGACATTCCCAACCGTCGTTGATGAGCTTAAGTGTTCTTGGCATGGGTGTGACCCCCTTTGCAACCCCGAAAAGAGTCCCAGTGATTTCGATATTGGTGGATATCTGAGTGAAATCACCTGCGGTTTCAATCGAGGTTTTCAAATCCGTGTTTGGTGAACCAACGAACGTGGTTCCATTGCTAGCATCCAGAGGATAATCTCCGTCCACTGGAGACGCACCAGTCGCAGAAACGATCAGTTCCTTGTGACGAAACCCTATAAACATTTGCCATCCCGTGAGCTCTTCTTTCCCCACGTTTACAATCATCGCAGACGATTTAAACGCCCATGATTGCGCCGTCACGTTCTTAACGTGAGGGTACTCTGTTTCGCGGCTGCCGAAGCTGTAGCTCATGAAAATACCGTTGCAACGCGTCATCTCAGGTGGTGGCTCACCTCCTCCTGCTCCATCTTCGGTCGGTGTTCCATAATCTTGGCCGTTGCAAAGAAGAAGAACTGATGGTAACAAAATCAACAGAGTTAATGAATAGCGTGCCTTCCAAGGTATCTTCATTCCCGTTTTAACTTCAATAACCTTCATCGTTTGAATTTTACTCTTTCTTCCTCACCGCCTTGTGATTAAACTTAAACCGCAAGGCAGCGAGAGAAAAAGAAACAAGGAATTAACCAAGACTTTTGACAAGGGTGATGATAAAATCAAACGATGAAGGTTTCAGTTTGAAAAAACCTGTAAAAAAGATTGAAAATCCAAAAGATTTAACTCAAAGAAGGGAAGAAGGTTGGAGAAGAAGAGGTTCTTAATAGGTAACTTTGATATGAGCCTCTGGTTTTATTTGGTGGTCATGTAAGAATGTGTGTTTAGGACAATTGCTAATTTTGGAACATAGCTTCTTATTTGTTTGTTAACTAAAAACCGCTTCGATTGTTTTCGAAATGAAACAAACTTTGTTTTCTGTTTTTGTTATTTTACTTACGAAATGAAAACCTCTAATTATTTGTCGACTCGAACAGGACAAGGAAATGTGTTGTGATGACCTCTGATGTTTGTACCCTATGCTTTAAGAAATATGACATTTATTATCTTTATACAATTTCATCATTTTTTAGACTTTAAGGTCTAACCGGAAACTATAATAGGAACACTAAAACGAATAAAAATAATGAATAAGAATAAACTAATAAAACGAAAATGAATGATTTTTTTTTGTTTTCAAATTTAGCGAATAACAGATTTGTTCTGTAATACTTAAAACTGTAAAAAAAAGAATGGGAGAATGGATAGAAATTTTGATTTTCATAAATGGTGTAATTTTTTTAAGAATGATACAAAATTTAATTTCATTCATTTGCTTACTATTCTTTTTTTTGTTCACCATTTGCTTACTATTCAAAGCCTTAATTTGTAAAGGGTTTTCTAAAATACACCCATTGAAAAATATTAACTTATATATCTCATAGATTGTTAACTTATATATCTCATAAATAGATAAAACACTATTTAGATAAGTCTTGAATATCCCATTTAAAATTTTGAGATATTTTTGAGTGGCCATTTAGTATACCTACTCAATAAAGTATCTTTTGTTTAATATCTACGTTCACAACCTCCAAATGATTTTGCTCTTATATTTGTTGTGTTAAAGCTTAATTCATTAGTGTTTTTTCCTACGAAAATATTAAAAATGTAATAAGAATCGGGTTTCTGTTATTTAACATACCTAGTTGTTTTTAGTTATATAATTTAAAAGTCGTTGGCATTTTTATTTTTAATTTCTTACGTCAAATAATTTGTTTTTATTTGTGCTAACCGCGTGGGTGTCACTTAGTCGTCTCTTGGAGTCAACTTGAAATATCAGCTAAAGAAATCCCCAACCAGCAGACCGAGTAATCTAATCTATAAAACCATTTCAAATCATTCAAACAAAAATAAACATAAAAATTCTCAAACTCAATGGATCTAGACCAAGACACAGACAATGGTGGAAGAAGCTGTTGTAGCTGCTGCCTCAGCTTCATCTTCACTGCTGGTCTCACTTCTCTCTTCTTATGGCTCAGCCTCCGTCCCGACAAACCCAAATGCTCCATTGAATACTTTTACGTTCCTGCCCTCAACAAATCCTTAGATGCACATTCACGTCTCAACACCACTCTCAACTTTATGGTTCGTCTCGCTAATCCAAACAGAGACCAAGGCATCTACTACGACGATGTCCACCTTTCTTTCTCCAACACCAACTCCTCTGTTGCTAACTACACAGTGCCAAGATTCTACCAAGGGCACAAGAAGAAAGCCAAGAAGTGGGGTCAGACTCTTCCTGTGAACAACCAGACGGTTTCACGAGCGGTTTTGACTAATGGATCGGCGGTTTTCCGGATGGATCTGAAGACGAGGGTGAGGTTCAAGATTCTTTTCTGGAAAACCAAGAGGTATGGTATTGAAGTTGGTGCTGATGTTGAAGTCAACGGAGATGGAGTTAAAGCTCATAAGAAAGGGCTTAAGATGAAGAAATCTGATTCTTCTACTAGATTAAGAAGCTATTTTCCGATTTGTGTTTTGATGAATCTGCTCGTGTTGTTTGTGATTCGTTAGATTCTTGATTCTTGATTCTTGATTTTTAATAGTTTTTCGATATTGTTGACTCATTCTTATGAGTTTTGTCGTGTGTTTGTTTATAAATTCGACCAGGTACTCATTGAATTATTTATTCCTATTGTTTCAACGATGTATTAATTAGTTTCTCTATCAACAAAATTCTTTTTTGAAATTCAATTATCCTTATACAAGACAATCATATCTTGGGATTCAAACGAAGGAACAGAGAACACAGGACAAAAAGTACATAATGATATAGTAGTGTCTGTTTAAATCCATTAAAAACCCAATAAAGTATTATAAGTATCAAAATAAACTGTTTAAATCCATAAAAAAAATGTGAGTTTATGAATTGTCAGTTTGAAATAAAATTCTTTTATAAGTATTATTTTATATCAATAACGAAAAAAAGAAGAAAAAAATTTATTATGCCAAGTCGAAATGGGGCGCCGCCACAGAAGAACAAGTTGTCTCTGTCTTCTTACTTGTTTATGTCAAGTACGACAATATCTTAACTTTGAGTTGTATTATTATATAACCAATCGCATATTGTATTGTAATCATGCTTATATTTTAGTAATGTGTTGCTTTACCACTTGTCTGTTAACGGCGTCTTTTGTACTAGTGTTTTTATATTTTAAACTTTTTTGTTTCGATGGTTGTGAAAGTTGTCATTGATTACTATAAAAGTTGCTAAAAATAAACAATTTTTTTTTCTGACGAATCTTTCAATGAGCATGTGGTAGTATTATGTAGGTTAGATAGTTGGTCGTATTTTGTTTCTCAAAAAAAAAAAAGATAGTTTTTTTTTGCTAAAATTTGGGGATAAAAAAAGATAGTTGGTCGTATTTAATTTGTTTTGGTTTAATACTACAATATAAAATTGCATTATCTGGTTTGGTGCCGGTTATCATCAGATATTCCAAGTTTCATATGTACATTTTTTTTGTCAACCCTAGTTTTATATACTTAAATTCGAAAAACTCTATAGACTTTTTAATAAAGTAAAATTGATTGATTTTTCTATTTTCCTTCACTTTTTACATTGATTTGGTTTAATTATTTTCCAACTAGTAGGCGTAACATAGTGGTGTCAGCGACTTAACTTGACATATCAGCTAAGAGCATCTTTTATCGCTCAATTTTGAGTGTTTCTAAAGAGGAGAACCACGTTTCAGAAAAAAAAAACGTATGTTAAGTGTGCAAAATAAGACATGTGTGCTGTGTGTTTTTTGCACTGTTTGCAGGTCCCACCGACACGTGACGGTCCGCGATTAATTCGCTTTTTAATTTTTTTTTAATCAGAAAAAAATAAAAATAAAAAATAAAAAATAAAATAAGAAACTTTAGGAATAAAGATGCTCTAAAGTATGTCAACCAGGCGTTTTCGGGTGGTTTTGCCTCATGGTTCGGCCCTTTGAAGACGCAGTTGAAGTACAAGTTTATGTTTTGAAGAAACAAGAAGGTTCAGATAAGAGGCTACTGTGAATCTTGAAGTTTATGTTTTAATTTTTGTGTGTTTTAATTAGTTTCCTCGTCTTCATTGCTATTTGTTAACTCTGATAGATGATTTTCCATTTTCGTTGTTTTTAATGGTAGGCACCGATTTTCGATAAGATAAACCGCTACTCGTCTTCTACTTATCTCGTAAAATCGTGTACTTGCAACGATCAAGCCAGGTACCAAGTGCACTAAACTGAAAACTTACAAGTACAAATCAAATACCATTAAAAAAAAGAAAAAAACTACTCGGCTTGTTTGGACTTCTTATTCGTTCAAATTTTTTAAAAACAACATTACTATGAGTTTTTAAGTCTCAAAATCTTGGTCCACTTAAGATTTAAAATTAGTTGCCCATGATTCTTTTTTGCTTGGCTTATACATGTTATTTCTAGGATAGACGTTCGGATACCCGTTCGGATTGGATCGGATATTTCGGTATAGGGATATAGAACCTGTTTTGGGTATTTCTATATTTCGGGTCAGGTTCAGGTATTTTTAATTCGGGTTCGGTTATTTTGGATCGGGTTCGGATTTTAGATTTTGAAAGAAAAAAATCAAATCTTCATAATTTAAACTTTTTTGTATTTAAAAATATACATTTAACATAGAAAAATTCTCTAGGATAGACCTAAAATTTTTTTTGTCACAAATATAGACATTAAAAATAAAAACGACCAAAATAAACTTAAATGTTTTATCAAAAGAAGTAAATATACACTTATACCCTAGGGTTAATTAATCTAGACATTAGGGTTCAGAGTTAAGGGGTGGGATTTAGGGTTTAGGGATTAAGGTTTAGGATTTATGGTTTAGGGTTTAGAGTTGAGGAGTGAGATTTTAGGGATAGGATTTCAAATTTAAAAAAATAAAAATAAAATTAAAATTTTCAAAATAAAAAATGTTATTTTGGTCATTTTAGTTTTTGAGGTCTATTTTTGTGACAAAAACTTAAAAAGAGCTATTTGAGAGAATTGTCCTTTAACTTAATTGATTTTTAAAAAATTCTTAATAGATCAAATGATTACTATGTTTGGAGATAAGATTTAAGTCTAAAAAGACACTAATTTGGTTATTGTTTTGAAATTTTGGATACAACTTTTGTTAATGCACAAAACAAGAAGCTTGACATGTTTTTCAATTGAGTAGCAATCCGCACTACAAAAAAAGTTGCTATTGATAGCACATTGTAATAGCTCGTTTTACCGAACTGCCGTAGTAGATGACTCCAAAATTTTATTATTATAAAATAGCATTGCATAAACGCTATTATATAAGCGGAAAACTAAAATTAGCTTTTTCGCGACACACTTAGTGAAAATCCCTAATCTAATCACATTTCCCTCTCTCTCTCTCTCTCTCTATTCATGGTTTCCCTCTCTTCTCTCTTAGTTCCCCCCCTTTCTCTATTGAACACTAAAATGTCATCTCCATTTGCCTAAGAAATCATCTCCGCCGTTCTCCAAGTCGCCACAACTCTTTGATTCAACTCCGCCTCTCCATCTCGAAGGTATCAGAGGTTCACATTTCGACATCTCTGTCGAATTGAGCTCAAATCGTATCGAATAGTTGTTCTCTTGCTCCTATTTTTTGGTTGCTTTGATTTCTTGTTTGCTTCGAGTTCGATTGATAACAACATTATCCTACGGTTGTAGATTTGGATTAACAGTTTAGGGATTCGATTTGTTAGAATAAATTTCCTCTCCAGTCTTCGTTTTTGTTTTGTATTGTGATTGACTTCGTTGTGTTGTTTGTAGAGTACTATGAATTGTACTGATTCCTGTTTGGATCTGTATACAAATTACGTGTTATGTGCTCTGAATCTGAGGACACCTTAACAAAGTCTTTATGTTACTAAAGGTTTAAATTTAGGTTCGAACACATAATGATTGACAAAGCATGGGTGCATCTAAGCAGGTAATGTATTTAATCATATTTGTTACGTTTTAGTTGCTGTCTAGATACTTAACTTGTTTTTACATTTTGCTTTCGATTGTTTATCATAGGGTTGATCCTTCATATGAGACAGGGGCTTCAAAGTTTGTACGTGATGTTGCTTCAGCTCTGGGAGTGATTGATATGATTGTATGTCCTTGCATTGACTGCCGAAATATTGATCGTCACTCGGGAAGTGTAGTACTAGACCATCTAGTTACCAGGGGAATGGAGGAGGGTTATAAGATGCGGGCTGATTGGTATCTACACGGTGAACTCAACTCAGGGGTTGCAGGTGAAAGCAGAGCAAGTGAATGGAATGATGAGATATTTGGGTTATACAGAGTTGCTGAGTGTTTTGATGAAGAGTTAGCTGACACGGGGGATTTATCTGAGAAGGCAGAGGGAGACGACAAGAAAGAAGACGAGTTCTTGGCAAAGCTAGCTGATGCTGAAACACCCTTGTATCCGAGCTGTGTCAACCATAGTAAGCTATCTGCAATTGTCTCATTATTTAGATTGAAGACTCATAATGGGTGGTCTGAAAAGAGCTTCAATGATCTGCTAGAGACATTGTCGGAGATGTTACCAGAGGAAAATGTTCTCCACTCTTCACTGTATGATGTGAAGAAATTTTTGAAATCCTTTGACATGGGTTATGAGAAGATCCATGCATGTGTTAATGACTGCTGCCTATTCAGAAAGAGGTTCAAGAAGCTTGAGAAGTGTCCAAAATGTAAGGCTTCAAGATGGAAGACTAACATTCATACTGGTGAGAAGAAGAAAGGCGTCCCACAGAAAGTCTTACGTTACTTTCCCATAATACCAAGACTGAAGAGGATGTTCCGGTCTGAGAAAACCGCCAAGGACTTACGGTGGCACTTTAGCAACAAAAGCAGTGATGGAAAGCTTCGTCACCCTGTTGATTCAGTGACCTGGGATCAGATGAATGCTAAATACCCTACATTTGCAGCTGAAGAAAGGAACCTCAGGCTTGGACTTTCAACAGATGGATTCAATCCATTCAACATGAAGAATTCGATATACAGTTGCTGGCCTGTTTTGGTGGTAAACTACAACTTGCCACCAGACTTATGCATGAAGAAGGAGAACATCATGCTTTCATTGTTGATTCCTGATCCACAGCAGCCTGGTAATAGTATAGATGTGTACTTAGAACCCCTCATTGACGATCTGAACAGTCTGTGGAGCATTGGAGAGATAACATACGACGCTCTGACTCGATCAACATTTACTCTTAGGGCGATGCTGCTCTGGACAATCAGTGATTTTCCAGCTTATGGGAATCTTGCCGGCTGCAAAGTAAAAGGTAAAATGGGGTGTCCGTTATGTGGGAAAAACACTGATAGCATGTGGCTAAAGTTCAGCAAAAAACATGTCTACATGTGCCATAGAAAGGGTCTGCCACCAACTCATAGTTTCTGGGGAAAGAAGAAATGGTTTGATGGCAAAGCTGAACAAGGAAGAAGGGGAAGAATACTAACTGGACGTGACATTTCTCTACATCTAAGAAATTTCAAGAATGATTTTGGAAATTTCAAAGGATCTGCAAGTAAGAGGAAAAGGATTCAATGTTCTGTTAATTTAGGCTCTGATAATGAGGGTTTATCGAGTGAATCGGAGGAAGAGGAAGATGAAGAAATACAAGTAGATGAAGATGAGTTATCTAGATGGAAGAAGAGGTCAATCTTCTTCAAGCTACCTTATTGGGAGGTAATATGCTTATCTCATTTGCTTAAATGGTTTCTATTGCGACTGTCTTTTGTTTAAATTTTTTTTTTTGTTTTGTTTCACTTGTTATGAGTAGGAACTTCCAGTGAGGCACAACTTAGATGTAATGCATGTGGAGAGAAATGTTGCTGCCAGTTTAGTGTCAACGTTATTGCACTGTGAGAAATCAAAGGATGGTCTTGCAGCTCGTAAAGATCTTGAGGAGCTTGGTATTAGGCCGGAGTTGCACCCTAAAATCTAGGGTAAACACACATATCTTCCTCCAGCACCGTGGTCTTTGTCCAAGACAGAGAAGAAGATCTTTTGCAGGCGTCTGTTTGACTTCAAAGGGCCAGATGGATATTATTCAAACATATCAACAGGTGTCTCATTAGAGGACTGTAAACTCACAGGGTTGAAATCACATGACTACCATGTGTTAATGCAGCAACTTCTGCCCATTGCACTTAAAGGGTTGTTACCAAAAGGACCGAGGCTTGCAGTTTTTAGGTTATGCGCATTCTTCAATTTGTTGTGTCAGAGAGTGATTGACAGGGAGAAGCTTTTGATTATTGAAGCCGACATTGTTGAGACTTTGTGATTGTTTGAAAGATTCTTTCCTCCAAGCTTCTTTGATATCATGCTCCATTTGACTGTCCATCTCGGAAGAGAAGCCCGACTTGGTGGTCCAGTCCACTTTAGATGGATGTACCCATTTGAAAGGTACGATAGATATGACTAATTTACATTTAGTTATTCTTTTGCAACACTGATATACAGTGACATTTGTTTCAGGTACATGAAAGTCCTTAAAGACTTTGTAAGGAATCCTGCAAGACCGGAGGGATGCATTGCTGAGTCCTATCTAGCTGAGGAATGTATCAGGTTCTGTAATGAATTTTTGAAGAAGACAACAAATGTTCAAGAGAAAGTAGATAGAAACATGGAGTATGACAACAATTCTATCTTAGAGGGTCGTCTAATATCCACAGGCACGTCAGTTACTCTTAGTGAAACATAAATGAAAATTGCACATCTTGCTATCATCCAAAACATGGCTCTAGTCGAACTTTATGTAGAGTAAGAATCTTATTACTCTTTCATTAACTTGTTCATATTGGTGTGTTCAGTTAAGTGATTTGTTTGTTTTCAATTTATAGTCAACATCTCCAATATTTGCAAGACACAGATGGAAGATGCTTGCGAGATGCCTCAACGTTATGGAGTATGCATACAAAGAATTTTGCAAGTTGGCTAAAAGAACAGGTACTGATTGTATTCAAACTCTCTTCTTATGAAACTCTATTGGTGTTTGACTTGTTTTTACTTTATCAGGTGCCTCTTGATTCTACAGAACATGATGAAACACTTAAGTGGATAGCTTATGGTCTACGATGTTCAGCTAGGTCATATACGGGATTCATAGTTAATGGGCTGAGATTTCATACGACTTTAGTTGATAGGAAAAGTCAGAACAGTGGGGTTTATTATGAGGCTACAGCTGTTTGTAGATCTAGTGCCACAGATACATCACAGGTGGTAGATTTGGTATCTTACTACGGCAGAGTAACTGGCATCATTTTGGTGGATTATAATATCTTTTACGTTCCTCTTTTCCGGTGTCAATGGGCCGTTAAAGGTAATGGAGTGAAGATTGAAGATGGTTTTACACTTGTTAACAAGAATCATAGTCAAGCCTCCTTTGCAAGTGACCCGTACATACTAGCATCTCAAGCGAAGCAAATCTTTTACTCTAGGGAAGATGAGTCGTCAAATTGGTATATTGTTATGAAAGGTCCGTCTAGAAGATATAGTAAGGAGGATATTCAAGAGGGAACTGCAGACATTGGGCTATTGCCATCAAATATTGACATGGATGCTGACATTGATGAAGCTGAGAATGCCAGAACTGATTGTGAAGGCATATATGGGTGAAGCGTATCCTTATTAACTATTATATTTGGTTGTTGCCTTTGTGTGTGTCTGTGATGTGTGAAATGTTTGTGTTCTTAGCTTGGTCTTTGTCTCTTTGTGTGTGTCTGTGATGTTAGCTTGATCCTTGTCTCTTTGTTTGTGTTTGTAATGTTGTGTATGGTGTTAACTCTTTCTTCCATATTTTGTTTCATGTAAATTGAGATGGAACGTCCAAAGAACAATAGACGCGGGAGGAAACCTAGAAAAAAAAATAGATGACAAAGTTGAGTTCGTCTGTACTCTACAAGCAGGTGAAACAGAGCAGGAACAAGAGCAACTTCAGGAACATGTTGACCAAGAACAAGAGCAGGAACATGTTGAACATGAACAAGAGCAAGAAGAAGAGGAAGAAGAAGAGATGGAACAAGAGGAGGAAGAAGAGGAAGTACAAGAGCGGGAACAAGAGCAACATAATGTTGAAGAGCCTGAAGGTGAGGTCGAACTAACAACTCAGGAGCATGAAGTTTCCAGGTCGCGTAAGAGAAAGCGTGGACCAACAATGATGCGAGACCTAGCTAAAGATCCAAATACAAGAGTTCATATGGATTTCACCTTCATGGGAGAAGCTTATGGTCCTGGTTCAGTCAAGTTGTCCTCATATTTAGGTTCATTGGTCAGGGAGCATGTGTCTGTCACACTTGAGAATTGGAGAAAACTCACTGAGGAAGTGAAGACAGTGCTGTGGAAATTAGTCCAGGTGACAGTTTCTATACAATGTTACAAGTCTTTTTATGAATTTAATCAAGATACCGATTACTGATATGCTTAATATGTGAGTGCATGCAAGGTTTGAAGTTGATGAGGAGTACCAAAGGGTTGCAGTTCTAAGGCAGATGGGAGGTTTATGGAGATCATCCAAGTTATGCCTAGTTACCCAAATTAATGAAGCTGATAATAACCAACAAAGGATGAATCTGAGACCTAAGAATGTTTCTCCAACTGAGTGGCGCAAATTTGTTAAGGAGAAAACTAGCCAAGAATTCAAGGTATGCTTTTCGAATTAACTAAGATCATGAGTTACAAAATAGATTACGTATTAACAACCATATGCTAGGTTCTGAGTGATAGCTACAAGGAGAGAAGACGCAAACAGATTCCTCACACTTGTAGTCGAAAAGGAATGGTTAGACTAGCAGAAGAGATGGTAAGCATATATACTATCTACTTGTTGTTTCATATTTATTGTGTAGACAAGGATATTGACATATATTTTTTCCATAGAAAAATAGTTCTGAAGACCCATCTGAAGTGTCGAGGCTTAAAGTCTGGGTGAAGTCACGTACCAGAAAAGATGGAACTCCTATTAACACCAATGCAGCTGAGAAGATTGTGAGTTTAAACAATCATATGGTATGGTACTCCTAAGAAACAAACTTCTAATGTTTAATTTTTTGTTTATGTACAGCAAAAGGCAGCTGAGATTGTTAATGATCGTAAACATTCATCTGGTAAAAATGAAGATAAAGATACACTAATCCAACTGTTAGGACCTGATAATCCTGGTCGCATGAGAGCAATGGGCCGAAATATAATGAAGACGAAAATAGCTTGCTTCAATATGAAACACAAGTCTATTTCTGAAATGCAAGAGAAACAAATTCATCTCCAGGAAAAGGTTATTGAGTTACAGACTGAACTTGCCAAAGTGAAAAACATGGTAAGACACTTATCCGTTAATACATTGAGATAAGAGGTAATAACATAATAAGAATAAGATGTGTTGGGTTTTTCTTACAGAGAGAAGACAATGAAGTGGGTGAAAACTCTGCTGCAAGAGTAAGTCATATATATTAGATCAATGTTTATTTACTATTTTATACTCTAACTGTTTTACATCTTAACCATTTAACAAAGTGTGAAAAAGAGATCACAAAAAAGTGTCTTCTTATTGATTGGGCTGACGAAGATGGAAACGTTGGTGAGGGACGTATACTTCCTTTTGACCCAGATGATATAGTCAATGACAATCGGTTAGGCCCTAAGGATGTTAAAGTCTTGGTTGATGCTGCTACTGAACCTGAAGCATTCCTCTGGAGACCTGCTAGTAACATGTGCACAATTCAGGAAGCTGTTGGTCATATTATTGCATGGCCTAAGAATAAATGTGTTGAAATAGGTCTGGGGCTTGAACCAGAAGAGATTACACCAATGGTAAAGGGGTTTCTTTTGCATTCTCATACTTATTCATGTAATGATTTGTTGGCCTTTTATGAGATTGTTTTCTGAATGTGTTTGTCAGGGGTCGAGAACCAATTCGCTCAACAAATGCAAACTACTGGATTTGTCTGATGATGATGTTGTTGTTGGTGAAGGCCGTTGGCAGACACAAGAAGCAAAGGCATTGGTTAATGGACTTTCTCTCGGACCTAAAGCAGTTAAAGTCTTTCTCGATGTCGTACATGAAGAAGGGACATATTTATGGAGGCCTACTATGGATCTGGCATACCTTGAGGATTGCTTACACTCTTTTATATCATGGCCTGCTCGGAAAGTTGTCTTTGACAACCCACCGTAAGCAAAAAGACAACAAATCTAGTACTGCTAACATAGCATCTTCAGTAGGAACCGTAAGAGAAACAGACAAAAAAGTTGCATCTGTGGGTTCGAAGTCTTATACTGCAACAAGTGTTAAAAAAGTTGCAACACGAGCTAAAACTTCAACTCCTACTAAGAAATCTCCAACAACTAATCAGGTAATATTTGTTGGTTTATTTTTTTCAATCATCTGGTTATGTTAATATCAAGCTACAAAACTGAATCAGAAGTGCAAACTAATGGATATTGGTGGGAGGAAACAAGTTGTTACTGAAGGAAGAGTGCATTCAACAGACCCAGATCAAATGGTCCACTTTGTACGCATGGGTCCGAATGCAGCTAGAGTATGGGTAGATGCAGTGATCGTAGATGATGCAGAAGTTTGGAGGAAATCAGATGAAATTGAGTGTTTGAAAGATGCATATGGTTCATCCATCGCATGGCCAGTTTATAAGTTGGTCATATTTTAAACTGCTGTAAGTGTTGTGCTTTGTGTTTTGAACTTGCATATTTAATTGCTTAACTGATGAGAGTTTTATTTGTTGCAGCCTGCAGGGGAATAAAGAACTTTGGTCCAGACTTAGCTAGCTAGTTTTAAGCTAGGTAATTAACTTATGTACTGTCTTTTTTCTTATGAATTTGCGGTGTGTTTGCAAACTGAATCTGTTATCCTTTATGTCTAATGACTTATGTATTTGCTACTTAATATATGAATGGTTATGTTTGTGTTATGACGGTTGTTGGGGTCAAAAACGGTTACGACGAAGTTAACATTCAAAACGTCCGAAGAAGAAAATGAGAACTTTCTTCGACAAATACTCTTTCGAAATAGATTCTTTCTTACGAAAAACTTTGCAAAGGAAACACGAGACATCGGACAAGAGCTCGAAAAAAGTCGCTACGCAACGACCGAACGCGTGTTCCGCTTGGTCGCTACGTAGCGACCGAACTCGAGCCAAGCTCGGTCGCTACATAGCGACCGAGCGTCCGTTCCGCTCGGTCGCTACGTAGCAACCGAGCTCTTCCAAAACGTCGATACGACATTAGTCAATGCATTCTCGTCTATCCTTCGATGCCATCTCCCGAAGACTGTAGCGAACCCATTTCATGTTTCCCGCCATTGTAAGTCATCGATCAAACTTTACGGTAAAAACCGCGGAAAGTTCATTCTTTATCGAAAGAAGCCGTAATAAACGCTTCGAGTCAGAAGACGGCCCAAAGGGACCTAAGACATGACT
>NC_027748.1:33790097-33791867 GCF_000695525.1 Brassica oleracea var. oleracea | reverse complement strand
CGGATAAATACGAAATTTTGAAGATAATTACGAAAATTAGAAAAAAATAGAATATCTCCATTTTTATGCTATGACGGCTTAAGGGCAGAAGAGGAAAAGCGTAAACAGACCTAGGAGCCAGTATATAAGGAGTCCTAGGCAAGAGGCATGAAAGGGACTTTCTCAGAGCAAACTTAGCACTTAGGGCAATTAGGCAACTTTCTATTTTTGTTATTCAAGCTGCTACTCAATTAAGTTTAGCCTTCTTAGGGTTGTTAGAACTAGGAATCTCACCGACAGCTCTCGAGCCTAGGCTTATACTTTGTTGTAAACGCTCATACGCAAATTCGGAATAAGACTTCTCTTTGCTCTCTTTTTACGATTTCATATAATTTATCGTTGTTATCTCGTGTTCTCATTGCTTAGTGTGTGGTATTAGCAGATATCCGGGACCTCTGGGAAACTAGGGTTCTCCTACTTTCCTAATTTAAATAGAAATCGACAGTGCAAATCTCGGTTCCCACAGTTTGGCGCTAGAAGGAGAGGGGTACGGATCAATCTAACTCTCAGCCAAACCTCGAAACGATTTCCTTGTTATCGAGCTGGCGATCCGAGATATCGACGTCGCTAGGGTGCTAAATGACACCGGAAGTTTGGCCAATATCATCTTCAAGGATACTCTCGAGAAAATGGAGATAGATCAATCCAAAATCGTGAAATACCCTAGCCCACTACTGGGACTTTCGGGAGAAACAACCATGGCTTACGGGTCGATTAATCTCGCAGTCAAAGCCGACACCGTCACAAGAGTCACAGAGTTTCTAGTCGTTGACCGTCCCGCTTCTTGCAACGTTATCATGGGAACGCCATGGTTGAACACCATGCGTGCCATCCCATCAACATACCATCTTTGCCTCAAATTCCCAACCCCTAACGGAGTCGAAGTAATATGGGGAAACTCAAGAGTATCACAGGTGTGTTACGCCGCAGAACAAAAACGAAAAAGACCAGACCTCGAGACCACTCCTAGAAAAGCGGAGAAAAAGATCTCCAACAAGGATTCGCGAAGTCAAGATCAGCGGAACTCTTCTGGCAGTCTCGTAACATCACGGCCCTAGAGGAAAAACGCGAACCAACTTGCGAACTTGTGGTCACAGTCTGTCTCGACGAAGCATTTCCGGAATGATGCGTCGAGATCGGAGGCAATCTCCGCGAGCCTTTGAGGACAGAGCTCATAGCATGTCTAAAAAATAACCTCAATACTTTTGCATGGGCCGCGGAAGATATGCCAGGGATCGACATTAACATAATGTGTCACGAATTAAATATCAATCCGACCTTCAAACTCGTCAAACAAAAAAGATGGAAGATAGGACCCGAACGGGCTTCCACGGTAAACGACGAGGTCGAAAAATTGCTTAAAGTCGAGTCAATAACGGAAGTGAGGTATCCAGACTGGCTCGCTAACCCTGTGGTAGTCAAAAAATAAAACGTGAAATGGCGAGTTTTCGTGGATTTTACCGACCTAAACAAGGCCTGTCCAAAAGATAGTTTCCCTCTGCCACACATCGATCGATTAGTAGAAGCAACGGCGGGCAACGAACTTCTGTCTTTCATGGACACCTTCTCAGGTTACAATCAATTTATGATGAACCCAGACGATCGCGAGAAGACTGCGTTCATTACCGATCGCGGAACCTATTGCTACAGGGTAATGCCCTTCGACCTCAAAAACGCTGGCGCAACTTACCAACGACTCGTGAACCGTATGTTCTCTAAACAACTCGGTAA
>NC_027748.1:33789057-33789540 GCF_000695525.1 Brassica oleracea var. oleracea | reverse complement strand
TAGGCATGGAGTTCCTTACGAAATCGTAACCGATAACGGATCTCAGTTTATCTCCACCCGGTTCGAGGCGTTCTGCGAAAAATGGAAGATACGACTTAACAAGTTGACGCCCAGGTATCCGCAGTGTAACGGACTAGCTGAACCAATTAATAAAATCATTCTCGACGGACTGAAGAAACGCTTAGAGGCCAAAAAAGGCAGGTGGGCCGACGAACTCGAGGGAGTCCTCTGGTCCCAACGTACCACCCCGAGGCGAGCAACGGGAGAAACCCCTTTCGCTCTGGTGTACGGAACGGAATGCATGATTCCCGCAGAAGTAAAGTTCTCCGGTGTTCGAAGAAGATTACTTCCCGAACGAGAAGAGCTCAATAACACCATGCTCCTGGATGATCTCGATCTCTTTAACGAGCGCCGAGATCGAGCGCTCATCCGAATACAAAATTACCAACACGCAGCCGCAAAGTACTATAATTCCAACGTACG
>NC_027748.1:33788684-33789027 GCF_000695525.1 Brassica oleracea var. oleracea | reverse complement strand
TTCGCAAAGTCTTCCAAAACACCGCTGAACGAAACGCGGGAAAACTTGGAGCAAACTAGGAAGGGCCCTATAAAATCGAAAAAGTCATCCGACTGGGCTCCTACGAAATAGCCAACACGCAAGGCATAAAAATTCCAAGGACCTGGAACGCGATGAATCTCAAAAAATACTATCACTAAACAAACCAGCTCGCAATGACCGAACTACGAGACGGCTTGATCTCCATAAGGAATACGTAGGCAGTTTGTCGAAAGACAAATTCAGCTGTCACCCCTCATTAAAAAGGGGGGGGGGAGTGGATACGTATACTCGTATACTCTCAAATTCAAAAATATCCGACCAT
>NC_027748.1:33786760-33787153 GCF_000695525.1 Brassica oleracea var. oleracea | reverse complement strand
CTCAAAAAATACTATCACTAAACAAACCAGCTCGCAATGACCGAACTACGAGACGGCTTGATCTCCATAAGGAATACGTAGGCAGTTTGTCGAAAGACAAATTCAGCTGTCACCCCTCATTAAAAAGGGGGGGGGGAGTGGATACGTATACTCGTATACTCTCAAATTCAAAAACATCCGACCATGCCTTCGATGTCTCCGACATATCTTAACCAAGCAAATTATTCTTTATCCGCAAAACATTTTCGATATTCGGAAATAAATCAGCCGTTAGGGAGAAGCAGCCTTTGGCATCGCGAGATGTCGCAAGAGATGCCTCGAGAGTTACTTCTTCCAAATGACGAAAATGAACATTTTAACACATATTTTGCGCAAAAACTCCAAACGACGGCA
>NC_027748.1:33785361-33786154 GCF_000695525.1 Brassica oleracea var. oleracea | reverse complement strand
GATCTCGAACAAAACATTTCACATCGAAGAAGGATATGAGACGACAACTCATCACCCTCCTTCCACGCCATACGTAAACTTATGAAAAATGCAACTCGGTCATCTTGTCATAAAAAGAAAGTCACAGAGCGGCAGGGATTCAAAGCAACATACGGCTAGTCCCGAAATATGAAATAAGGCCATTTAAGGCCGAAACATCAAACATAAAAAAATTATCTCGCAAGAGATCTAACCAAAGTCATCCTCAGAACTCACGCCCCCTCTTCACCCGTCGCTTCGTCCAAGCCCGGAACCGCATCACCTCCGCTTTCTCCGAGCACCGGATCTTTCCCCTCTGGGCCTTCTGAACACGTCGGAAGAAAACACGTGGATTTCAGGTCAGCTAGGATGAGATTGAAATCTCCATCCACGACTGCCAAATCTTCAGGTCAGCTAGGATGAGATCGAAATCTCCATCCACAACTGCCAAATCTCCCTTGCAGCCGGACAGTCGGGCCTCTTCGACCTCTAAGGTCGGAGGAGTCTCACTTTGGAACGATGGAACCACGGCCATCCCTCCCTCAATTGTCGCCAAGGCTAAATCCCTGTTCCGGATGCACTCGAGGGACCCCAGAAAGGCAGAGATCTTCGCCAAGCGAGCCTGAAACTCAGAACGAAGAGCATCTGTGGCCTCTCGGATCCCGCGGCTCGCCAATCCTGCATCACCCTCGATCTGACGCTGAAGCTGACGCACCTCCAAAGATTTTGCCTTCCTGGCTTTCTTCTCCTTAAGCAGTGAACTCGCCGTCTTCCC
>NC_027748.1:33785024-33785284 GCF_000695525.1 Brassica oleracea var. oleracea | reverse complement strand
CATGGCCTCGGTTTCCGACCATCCACCCTGCAGCTCCAACAACTCTCCGTCAAGACGACTGGTTTCAGAACCGCACTCGCTGATCATTCCATCGATCAACGACACGAACTGCAAAACGAGAAGAAATTTAGGGATTTCTTGTCTTTTAGAAAAATATATAACAATCAAGAGATTAAGTGAGCAACAAACCTTTCCGCGAAGCCCCGACGCTATGCTCGAGCCTCCTTGCTGCGAAGATTCCCCGTCACCGCCCTTGGTAA
>NC_027748.1:33783693-33784060 GCF_000695525.1 Brassica oleracea var. oleracea | reverse complement strand
AAGGGTCCTGCGTCGAGCCTCTTAAAATTTGTCTCCCTCGGATAAATAGGAAACAATTTTATACGACTAAAGGAAACAGTATACGAGACATTCATCGTATAACTTAAACCCAAAGTGGAAGCTCAATTTAAAACAACCATCAACCATGTTGGGGTCAAAAACGGTTACGACAAATACTTTTTCGAAATAGATTCTTTCTTACGAAAAGCTTTGCGAAGGAAACACGAGACATCAAACAAGAGCTCGAAAAAAGTCGCTACGCAACGACCGAACGCGTGTTCCGCTCGGTCGCTACGTAGCGACCGAACTCGAGCCAAGCTCAGTCGCTACATAGCGACCGAGCTCTTCCAAAACGTCGATACGACAT
>NC_027748.1:33776403-33783518 GCF_000695525.1 Brassica oleracea var. oleracea | reverse complement strand
CCAAAGGGACCTAAGACATGACTCGAGGCCCAACTTATGATTTCTTGACCAACAGCCCGTAAGCTGTGTGACGGTTTACGCTTGGTTCGCAAGGAAAGATAAATGTCAAGTTTCCGCGGATAAATACGAAATTTTGAAGATAATTACGAAGATAGAAAAAATAGAATATCTCCATTTTTATGCTATGACGGCTTAAGGGCAGAAGAGGAAAAGCGTAAACCGACCTAGGAGCCAGTATATAAGGAGTCCTAGGGGAGAGGCATGAAAGGGACTTTCTCAGAGAAAACTTAGCACTTAGGGCAATTAGGCAACTTTCCGTTTTTGTTATTCGAGCTGCGACTCAATTAGATTTAGCCGTCTTAGGGTTGTTATAACTAGGAATCTCACCGACAGCTCTCGAGCCCAGTCTTATACCTTGTTGTAAACGCTCATACGCAAATTCGGAATAAGACTTCTCTTTGCTCTCTTTTTACGATTTCATATAATTTATCGTTGTTATCTCGTGTTCAGATTGCTTAGTGTGTGGTCTTAGCAGATATTCGGGACCTCTGGGAAACTAGGGTTCTCCTACTTTCCTAATTTAAACGGAAATCGACAGTGCAAATTTCGGTTCCCACAACGGTTCCCACAACGGTTCCATTTTGAAAAGAAAATGTCAAAACTAACCAAATCATAGCTCTCAAATAAAGCTATAATGGCAAAAAAAAAACAGTTATAATCTCAAATCATAGCATTTAAAATTTCTTCCGAACTAAAGTATCATAACATATTTCAAAGCAATAACAAGTTCTCGTATAGCACTTATCAGTAGCACTTATTAAAATATTCGTTTGCTATTGTAGAAGGCCCTAGCATGGCATGAAGTATGTATCGTAGATATTTTGTAACATAAATAAGTCCGTGCTGTAGTTAAGGTAATAATAGGACCTATTTAATGCTATCTATACGCACATATTGTAGCATCACAGAAAAACGCTATCGTAGTTGGGATACTTATGATGGCTGCCGTATACATAGCATTTATGATTTCGCTATCAAACATCTAATATAGCATATTACCAGCGCTAACAATGTACATATTTCTTGTAGTGCCGTAGTTATATGTATATTATCTGATCTTAAACTATGTGTAGCATCGTTATAAATATTTTGAATAAAATGAGAGAAGTAGACTATAAATATAAGGTTAAGTATACATATGTTCGAAGTAACGGAGTTCAGACCTATTAGCCTCTGTAAGGAAAGACCGAGAGAAATGCCGGAGTTCAGACCTATTAGCCTCTGTAACATTAGTTACAAGATCATATCGAAACTGCTATCTAAAAGACTCAAGAGAGTTCTCCCTGAACTGATTTCAGAGACTCAATATGCCTTTGTGGCACGACGGTTGATCACAAATAATATTTTACTTGCGCAAGAGAACTTCCACGCCCTCCGGAATGGAGGCCATCAAGACGGACATGAGCAAAGCGTACGACAGGGTGGAATGGAGTTTTATCCGGACCTTGATGCTACGTTTGGGTTTTGCAGAAAATTTGGTTGATCTTCTTATGTTCTGTGTTACATCAGTCTCCTATCAAGTGATCATTAATGGAGAACCAAGGGGTCAAATTATACCCACGAGAGGTTTGAGGCATGGAGACCCATTATCCCCGTTCCTTTTCATTTTGTGCACTGAAGCTCTGATCTCCCTCCTTAAAGGAGCAGAGGATGAGAAGCGCATCTTAGGACTATGTGTCGCTCGGGGCAGCCCCTGGATATCTCACTTTCTCTTTGCGGACGACAGCCTGTTTTCTGTAAAGCAGAAGTGAGACAGTGCAAGGAAATTTAAGACATCTTGGACTCATATGGAAAAGCTTCGGGACAGCAACTAAATGCGACTAAATCCTCCATCATTTTTGGAAATAAGGTCGACCAAAACATAAAGCAGAATATTAAGGGTGTTCTTGGGATTACTACTGAAGGTGGGATAGGTAAATACCTCAGACTCGCGGAGCAAATTTGTGGCTCTAAGATGAAAGTTTTCTCTTACGTACAAGACCGTCTCAATGGATGTGTCACCTTGTGGTCGGCTAGATTACTCTCGAAAGGGGATAAAGAGGTTCAAATAAAATATGTGGCGCAAGCTGTGCCGACATACACTATGTCGTGATACTTGCTTCCACAAGGCATTGTGGAGAAACTAAAGAGTGATATCTCAAACTTTTGGTGGAGCTCGAGCCAAAACAACTGAGGGTTACACTGGATTGCATGGGACAAGATATGCATTCCACATGATCAAGGTGGACTTGGCTTCTTGGACTTACATGACTTTAATATTGCCCTATTAGCAAAACAACTTTGGAGATTGCTCCAGTTTTCAAACTCTCTGCTTGCCCGAGTCTTCAGAGGACGGTACTATAATCGATCAAGCCCCTTGGAAGATCGGAAGGTATACTCACCCTCATATGGCTGGCATAGTATTATGGCAGCAAAACCACTCCTCAAATCGGGCCTACGAAAGACTATTGGAGCAGGACAAAACACATGTGCTTGGTCCAAGCCTTGGATCCCAGACATTGAGGCTCGCCCGCCGAGACCGTCTGATCGAATTACTCATAGACACCCAAAACTCCTTGTCCACTCCTTCACTAAGCGTGATACAAGGTATTAGGATACTAACCTGTTACTAGACTACTTTCATCCTGAGGATATCCCATTAATACTCAAACTACGATCATGTAATATGTGGTCTATGGATGGGTACGCGTGGAACTTTACAAAGTCGGGCGTTTACTCAGTAAAATCAGGATATCAACGTTTATAGAAGACTAAATTGTGTGATGACAAAGTCCAGATTGTACAACCGAGTATCACTGGTTTACAGAGCCATGTGTGGAGTATCCCCACTCCTGGGAATATGAAACACTTTATGTGACAAGCTTTGACAGGATGTATTGCTACAGCCGAAAGACTTGCCTATAGACACTTGGGCACAGATAGGAGCTGTCCTAGATGTGGTGACCCTGAGAAAACCATTAATCACCTCCTCTTTGAATTCCCCATGGCTCTCCAGGTGTAGGCTTTATTGGACTATATGTCCCTTCCGGGTTACTTCCCGAGTACCTCTGTTTATCAAAACATGAACTTCCTTTTTTGGAAGAAGAGAAACGTGGCCTCTATAAAACCACTTATTGAGACTTTTCCATGGATCTTATGGTACATTTGGAAGGTTCACAATGATAAATTTTTCAAAGGTAAGGATATCTCCCCATTGGATACCCTCCAGCTAGCTTCCCTTGAAGCTGAATGTTGGAGGAAAGCGAATTTACTTGAGGAGGGAGAAGAAGAGGAGCAACATCCTACTCTGTCGTTGGTTTCGACTCTTCCTGTGGACCCCCAATGTCCGACCTGCCAAATCGATGCATCATGGATCGATAATAGCACGGTTAGTGGCTTAGGGTGGTTCTACAAGGATCAAATGGGAGTCGAAAGATTTGGACTACAAGGTTGCAGGAAAAGCCTATCATCCCTCCATTGCAGAAATGGAATGACTCATATGGGTGATGTCATGTTTACGAGAGTAACAGTACAGTGTGATTCATATCGAAACAAACTGTTCCGACCCGGTGGACATGATTGCTAACCCTACGGACTGCCCGGCCTTTGCCTCCGAGTTAGTTTCATTCTGACTTCTACGAGCCTGCTTCTTGGAGTTCAGTATCGGCCGTATACCGAGGGCAAGAAATTCTCGTGCAGATTCTCTCGCCAATGAGGCAAGATGTAGCGGTGTTCTCTTTTTTCCATATAGACCAGACTCAGCTGGACAGAGCGTCTCTTCGGAACGACTCAAACCCGACTACCACTTGATCTTAGAAGATGAGCGTCGACAAAAAAAAAAGTATACATATGTTCGGATATCCATTCGGGTTCAGGTATTACCCGTTAGGATTCAGATATCCAATCTCTCCTAACTCAATACCCATTCGAGTATTTTGCTACTTCGGTTCGGATTTCGATTCGGGTTTTTCGGGTCGGCTTCGAATGCGGCTTTGGGTATCGGGTAAAGTGCTCATGCCTAGTTATTTCCCTCGTTACTCCTTGAAAAATCAAGTATTCGACATTATCAAATTGGGTAATAAGCTGATAAATATTATTATTTGCAATTGTAAGTTAAGCATCAAGTATTTTTATATCATTCACTTTCTCGTTACTTACTTGTTATATATTGATCGATGTTTGTTCTAAAAAATTATTTTTATCCGTTAAAAAATTATTATCTGTTTAAAATATTTATCTTTTACTCGATATTGTAACTAAAAACTGATAAGAGTATTAGATTTGATAAAATAAAGTTCATTAATAAAAAGATAACAAATTCATATTATTATTCTTGTAAGAAGCTGTATTTTTATTTTAGTTATTTGCAAGTAATAAGTAATTTAAAAACAAGTACTTGATTTTGACAAATAACAAGTCGGGTCAAATAGTTTGTAAGTATTAACTTTTATGTCTGAGTACTTGATATTGTAAATACTTGCTTTATCAAATTCTAAGTCCAAATACTAAATACAATACTTGAACAAGCCAACCACATACCAACCCTCCGAAAATTAGTAATTACTTGGTGACTCATTCCTCGTTGACTTTAAGATTCCCATTTCTTTATTCTTATTACATTCTTTAACTCTTTCCTTTGTCTTGCTTGTCACTAGATTGCAAGGGCGTCATTAATCCCGGTTTTTTAATCGGAGTTTTTAACTCATGATTTGACATTTTTTGTTTTCTTTTTTTTTTTTACATTTTTCGGCTAAGAAATGATTCTTATATCTTTTATTTAATAGACGGTTATTAAATTTTCTTAATTAAAATCTAAGAAAAACAAAGAATCATTTTCTACTCGAAGCTAAAAATTTTAGTTAAAAGACCGAGGTTAATGATGTTGTAAGCTAGTTTAGTGATACAATTTAAATGATACAATATTTGTTTGTAGCTAGTTTTCAACAATTTTCTCTTTATCGATTCTGTTAATTAACAATGACGTATGGGAAGTACACAAGAAAAAAACAAATGTCAATCCTACGTACAACTATCACATGTCAACTTAGAGCATCTCTATTGATAGGTTTTAATGGAGTATCTTAGAGTGTGATTGAATGGTACGAATTGAGTGACAAAAGTTAGAGTAAACTTTTTTATCCCAATTTTGCTGAATTATCACCAACCAGATAAAATTGTATTTTTCTATATTTACTGTTTACACGAGAGAATATACACACCCATTATTATGCTGCGTTATGATGGAGTAACTTTGTTTCTTTTACTTTTCTTTCTCTTTTCCATTTTTTTATTTACTCTTATTTCCACTTTTTATATTTCACTATTTTACTCCAAATTTTATCAATCACACCTTTAGTTAAAAATTAAGTACAAAAAGGAAAAAACAGAAAAAAAGATGAAAACAAAAGTTAAAAACCGACTCTTAAAAAAAATTTCTCATAGTTTTGGGGACATGTGTCATGTTTCCATTCGTTACAGCATTTAAAGTAAAACAAATTGTAGTTAAATAAATAAATTATAATAAAATATTAATCAGAATTCCTTTTCAAGAACTGCACTGATAAGGGTGCTCTTAGTGGGTTAGCATCCATTAAAATTTGGAAACCCATACGTAAGGCCACATCTTTTTCTTTTTTCTTTTTCGTTTGATGAGGAAAAATTGATGAGTTTGAGCTCAGAACGTCTTCGTTGAGCTCAACCCTCGTGTAGAGAAATAAATGGTAAAAGGTACAACAGTTCTGCCACATCTCTTCTTCCTCTTGACTTAGTTGATGCTTCTTATTTGATATATCATATGGTCGCCACCGGTAAACTCTTCTCATGAGAAAGCAATGAAGTATAATATTCTCTCTTGCATATCAAGAGCGGATTTCACCTAGATCGTTTAAAGAAACCAACTTGTAGACCTTTGCGTGGACTAACAATACGGTGAACTGAACCTGATGAATAAATTCCCCAATGACAGTAAAGCCGAGCAATAGAGAAGTCATAAAATAACCAAAGCATATTGTCCAGAGAACAAATGCATGGAGAATTAAGAAACATTAATTAGCATAATTGACATCACGGAATCATTGGACATTAGCATAGTTGGGATAATAATATATACGAGAATACTGTACGGCCCAATAGAGTTTGGTATTTATCCAATAGCAACTTCTGTATATTTTCCCAATCCAAAACAGAAAAAATGTTACACGAACACAATTGTAAAGTTAAGTCTAATGTGAATAGCAACTTTCATCATTTATCTTATATTGTACTCAATTTTGAAGTTTGGATTTTTCAATTTTATCATCAAAGAATTTGAGTTAATACTATTTCGATGAATACTATTGCTAAAAGAAGCCACGTACCATTTAATAATCTTATTTTTGAATTTCAGATACTCTTAGAATAAAATATATTATGATCGAAATGAAATTGATGGATCAGTGGCAGTGCTATAACATCCGTCACTATATCTCACAATTTTAAATAACAACCAAATGTTGGTCAAGTCAAGCGTGCGGATGTTTATTTTCAGTTTTATATATCTAGGATTTGTTTTAGATCATTAGTCGTATATATTTTTAATGTTAATCATATACTTAATGATACCACTCAAATTACCCTAAGAAGTGAATTACTCTCTCAAATAAGAAGTTCAGATGCAGTACTTAGGGATCGAATCCACAAGGACTCTACGATTACTCAACAGATCTAAGGGATTAGAAATAAAGATAGACTAAGAGGTTTATTTGTTTAAAAGCAGTAAATGATGAGTCGAACAAGGCAATTGTTCGACGGTTTAAGTTGAAGTTGTTTTAAGGATGGGAAAACAGCTAGACTTAGGCAAATTCTCAGGTATGAAAAGCATGCAACTTAGTTTAGACTAAAGGGTTTGACGGTTTTTGAACTCAAACAATGGTAAAACCAGATAGGTTTTCATTACTAGATCTCGGATCTCAACTGTTGTCTTTTGATCTTGAGAAAAAGTCGTTCGATGTGACTTGATGCACATCGTTCGATACACCTTTCAAACAATCGATCGACACAACGATAGTCGCGTCGATCGACGGTTCTTCTAGCAAGCT
>NC_027748.1:33772651-33776303 GCF_000695525.1 Brassica oleracea var. oleracea | reverse complement strand
TTCTAACCTTTTAGACCAACTCTCGTTGTTATCTAGTCAGTTAGATCACGCTGGCTATTTCAGGTATTGAGGGTAACAGTTGGTTATCTAAATTAATCCTAAGATCTAAAATAAGGGTGATCAATCCTAATTTTAGTCTTAAGCTCAACAAGCATGAAAGACAATCAAAACACCTTTTTAACAGTCTTATTAGCAGCACACACTTTCAACCTTTATGAGAAACCTAAATCTAACAATTGGGTTTACTCGGACATATTCATGAGAGACAAAGTCATGATGGTTTGAATAAAACTCAAATGAAATATTGAACACAGAAAGTAAGAGTAATAGAAATAAAGGAGTTCAAGATCTTCTCTGTTATGCAGTCTCAGATCTATCTATCCAATCCTAAGCTCTTCTAATGGTAGCCAAAATGCTTCTTCTCCAAACTAGGTCTTTTGGCAAGTCTACCTCTAAAATGATACAAAACCCTAGTACATATAGCCTGACAGACGGCTAAGGGCTTAGGTTGCAATTAATAAACTTTATGAAAATGAAGTCTTCTAATTTCGTGATTAATCCTCGAGTGATCCAATATCGATCGATGACGCTGAACGGCTGTCGATCGATTTTAATTGGCTCCGGTCGATCGATATTGCTCTTCAAACGTCGATCGATTCTCTACGCGCAAAAGTACTCTCAAGTGTCTCAAAAGCATCATTTCCTTCTATCAAGTAACTGAACATGTAATTGCTTTGAAAAGACTTTAAAACATGATAAATATATCTTAAAACACTTATATACCATGATGGTCTATCAACTCTCCCAGACTTACCCTTTTGCTTGTCCTCAAGCAAAACACACAAGTAATCTCTCTGAAAGAGGTTTGAAAACAGCAGTGACTCACATGATTTAAAAAAACTTAGAATCATCACCTCTACAATATTGCAATCCACGTCTAAGAAGTCCTAATTACAAAAGCACATTATACCATATCTTAGCTTGGCAACCAAATTCATCTAGCCCAAAACTTAGCAAATCTTATCTGACATTCCCCTTGACCAACCTCATTTCTCGATTGTATAAAATTGTAGGCTTTACCTTGGGAGTATCGATCACAGGATGCAAAGATTTTCAGACAAGTATTCTGGAGATGCAGGTAAAAGCTAGTTCATATTTTCTCTCTCTCTAATTTCTCTTTTAAATCAAAGTCTGCTTTTATTGCAAGACAGCGACCAAGATTGGACAGGTTTCCATAAATCAAGTCTTAATGGTGGTTGCCACCAAGCCCTGTTCACTTCTTTTTCGACCTATATCCAAGAATTCTTTGTGAAGCGAGCCTTGAAGATTGCCGCCTCCAAGTCCCGTTCGAATTCTTTTTATTGGAATTTTATGAATCAAGCCTTAATGGTTGTCGCCACTAAGTCCTGTTCAGATTCTTCCTAAGTCCTAAATTATAATTTAATATATTATTATTATTTTTTTATATACTCTAGGGTCGAAATAGAGAGAGAAAAAATGATAAATAAATCTACACAAGGCTTTACCTTCCAGACTTGTCTGAAGAATCTGATCCCATGTATACCAAGCCCCAAGACAAGCAGTAATGTCAGGTTAGTGTTGAAGGTTAGCTTTGGTTCTTTCAAACAAGCTAGGCAAGTGTGTATAGTTGACAGGTTGATCCACTTTAGCATTTTTAGTACTATCTGCAATCAGTAAATCTAGAATGATGCTAAAAAGTGGTTAGACATTCAAGTAAAAATCATAAGTTCACAGTCCCCTTCTTGACTCAATAAAATTATTTTTGAAAAGATTTTGACAAAACTCAAGAAGATGGTGTTAGTACTACCTCCCCCAGACTTAAATTACACTGTCTCGGTGTAAAGTGTCCAAAGGTGGTGATAAGCAAAGTTAGATGTTTGAGGTGTTAGAGAAAAGTGTCGTACCTCTCTGTCTCGCACACCGATCGATACCATCCTTTCCGTGTCGATCGATGGCGAGGAACAAAAAAATTTACGTCATGTCTGGAATCTAACTCATATGATATGTCAGTGTGGTTAGCTCTGTTTGACACCCCAAACATAAGAAATAAGTAAACCGTCTCAAACATAAAGCATAGATATGTCTAAAATATAAATCCTACAAGTTCGAAAATTAGAAAAACAAGTTCATAAGGGAGAGAAATAGAAATGGGAGGACTAGTCGGTGTCCTCGTTGGTCTAGTCATCGCTTCCGGACGAAGGATCCTTGCGCTGCCTAGAAGGTCCTGCTGCTGCTGGTGTGTGAGATCTGATGGTCCTCCTGCTCGTGCAAGATACTCTAGCCCAGATGGCACGAAGAGCATCCACAACTACCCTCTGAAAGTCTCCCTGATCACGCATAGGGAAGTCTGGTATGATCGGGAAATCAGGAAGAGGTGCCTCCGGTGGTCCCTGTGTAGCTCTGGCTCGACGCACTCCGGGAGGTCTGCACAGGATAGCCAGAAGATCGCGGAGGAGCTGGGAATCGGGCATGAACCGGAGCCTATCGATCTTGTCATCAAAGTCTGTGATCATTCTGTTCGGCATCGGTAGTAGACGGTGCTGGTTCCCGATCATAAAACTCCAGAGAAGTTCCTCCTTGAGCCAACCTGAGTTCATCAGGTGTTGCTCGTCCAAGAAGCGGTGGGAGCGGTCGGCTGTGCGCGGGTCTAGGCGGATGCCTAGATACTCAAAGATCGGTGTCAGCAAACTCCCAACCGTCTCTTTCTTCCTGCCTTTGCCCGTGAAGGGCTTCTTCTTCAGTTCCACCAAGTGCGCAGCAAAAATGGCTCCGAGGGTTGGAGTCACCACATCGTCGTTCTCATCGAGATGAGTTAGGTCCACCAAGCCGTTTACTCCACAGAGGAGTAGTATAAGCTCATGTATCCTGACCTTGTTGGGCTCCATCTTGCCAACCAACGTGTTTGCAAGAGCCAGTAGAAAGTACAGGAGGGTGGGGTGACGGATGTCTGTCTACGACCCCGTGTCGATTATCTCTCAGAATCCGTTGAGGCCTAGGAAGGGTGGAATCTTGCTCGCAGCTGCATCCACCTGGAAACCGTAGATGCGGCAGAGCTCGGGGATGGAGATCCTGTATCGAATTCCCCTGGCGAAAAAGGTCAGTGTACCATCTCTTGCTACCCTCGCCTTCGAGGTTCTGTAGGTGAGCTCGACTGTGGCCATAAACTGTCTGACCAAGTCGACGTGGAGATCGTATGCGCGAGTGGCCATGGTGCCAAGTCTGAGCTGCGTGATCATCTCCTAGATGTCTGGCTCGATCCAGAGCTTCTGTAAGATGTATGAATTTATGAACCGTGTGGGCTCGATAGATACGCCAAGCCAAGCATTGTAGAAAAAGCTGTCGTAGTCGTCCCACTCGTCCTTGAGCACGCGGTTGATGCACTTCGTGCTGTTGACCGCTTTCTTTGGGTCAGCGAACTCCGCGAATGCCTCGATGGGTGTTTTGTCGTCACGAGGCCAAGGGTCGTGGTGCTGTATGGAGGTGCTAGCTTCGTCGTATCTCCTCTTCGTCCTCCTCTCACGTCTTTCTGCGTATGCGTCTGAGCTCATCTGAAAACAAACAGAAAAGAGAGTAGAAGTGAGATAGTGTTGTCGATATATTGTGATATCGATCGATGAAGTATGTGAGACAT
>NC_027748.1:33768282-33772324 GCF_000695525.1 Brassica oleracea var. oleracea | reverse complement strand
GAAAAAATAATTAATTTTTTTTTTTTTTGAAAAGAAAATGGGTTCCCTCCTATTCAGCGCTTAAATTTTAAAGTCTTTAGCTCGACTTCCTGAATAAACTAGTTATCAGGGGGTTCTAGAATAATGGGCTGATTTGCTGGCGGTTTGGCCCAATAATGTTTCACTCGTTGGCCGTTCACTGTAAACTCATCCCCTTTATCACTTTTTAGAGTTATGGCTCCGGAAGGTTTTACGTTTGTTACTGTGAATGGTCCGGACCAACGAGATTTAAACTTTCCAGGAAATAGCGTTAGCGGAGAATTATAAAGAAGGACTTTATCATCCGGTTCAAAGTGTCGGGATAAGATCTTCTTATTGTGGTACGCTTTAGTCCTTTCTTTATATAGTTTCAGATTCTCATAGGCTAAATGTCTGATTTCATCAAGCTCGTTAAGTTGGATGAGTCTCCTTTCAGCATCAGGCTTTATATCAAAATTCAGAAGTTTAGTGGCATAAGCTGCTTTATGCTCCAGTTCGACTGGTAAATGACAGGATTTGCCATAAAGGAGGTGGAATGGTGTTGTTCCCAACGGTATCTTATAGGCGGTCCTGTAGGCCCAAAGTGCATTATCTAGTTTCCTAGACCAATCCTTTCTGGAAATTCCTACAGTTTTCTCTAGAATTTCTATGATTTTCCGATTACAGACCTCTACCTATCCACTGGTTTGTGGGTGGTAGGGTGTAGCTACTCTGTGCTGAACACCGTTCTTTTTAAGCAATCCATCAAAGACCTTATTGATGAAATGGGTTCCACTGTCACTAATGACTATTCTAGGAACTCCAAACCGCGGAAAGATTATGCTCTTGAAAAGCTTAATAACTACAGATGCGTCATTGGTTGGGAAAGCTACTGCTTCAACCCATTTGGATACGTAGTCTACAGCGACTAGTATATACTTGTTTCCGTATGAGGATGGGAAAGGACCCATGAAATATATCTCCCAGCAATCAAATACTTACTTCCAGAATGAACTTTTGTTCCATTTCGTGTCTTTTGCTGATTTTTCCTCGTCTTTGGCATCTGTCACATTGTGTTATAAATGCATGGACATCGCGAAAAGTCGCCGGCCACCAGAATCCTGCTTGAAGGATTTTTGAAACCGTTTTGTAGGTGGAAAAATATCCTGCATAGTCAGATCCATGACATTGGTATATAATATCCGGAATTTCAGCTTCGGATACGCATCGTCTGTATATCCCATTGCAGCCATGCCTGTAGAGGTATGGTTCATCCCAATGATATCTTCTAACTTCTCTGAAGAATTTCTTCCTCATATACCTCTTGAGTCCTTCAGGCTCGACTTCGGCTACCAAATACCAGGGTCGATCTTTCAAGGTCCTAACAATTGCGTGCACCTCTCGTTGCAATTCTTCATCAGGTGTGAGATTTATCTTATCACCAGCAACGTTAACCTTTATGTCAATATTTATTTTTATAGACGAGGTGTCGTGATTGTGGTTACTAGGGAATCGAGGCGTTGCGATACTGTCGTTATCAATCGATGCATCACTACTGGAATCGATCGATATGTTCTCTTTCGCATCGATCGATGTCTCATCGGAAGTGAGAGATATTTGACCTACGAAAGATGTTCCTATTTGTGCAACGTTCTCTGTTGGGAAGAAATCGTCTATAGGGACGTTATCCTCTATTCTGATCCGAGAAAGATGGTCAGCAACTCCATTATCTACTCCTCGTTTATCTTTAATTTCAATATCAAACTCTTGGAGTAGTAAAATCCAGCGTATGAGTCGAGGTTTTGCATCTTTCTTTTGCATCAAATATTTAATGGCAGCGTGGTCAGTGTGAACTATCACACGTGTGCCAATTAGATATTGACGGAATTTTTCAAATGCATACACTATGGCGAGTAGTTCTTTTTCTGTTGTTGCATAATTCCGTTGCGCTTCATCAAGCGTACGACTGGCGTAGTAGATGGCATGCAGCTTTTTATCTTTTCTTTGGCCCAAAACTCACTCGCATCGCACATGATCACGAAAGGGAGATTCCAATCGGGGGATTGAACGACGGGGGCAGTTATAAGGGATTTTTTTAAATCTTCGAAAGCTTTCATGCATTCTAGTGTAAAATCGAACTTTACTTCCTTGCACAAGAGGTTATTTAAAGGTCTAGCAATTTAGCTAAAGTCTTGTATAAACCTCCTATAAAATCCGGCGTGTCCGAGAAAACTTCGCACGTCTTTTACATTTTTGGGTGCTGGTAGACCGGTCACCACCTCGATTTTAGCTCTATCTACCTTTATACCAGCGGCGGAAACCTTATGTCCTAATACGATGCCATCGTTAACCATAAAATGGCATTTTTCCCAATTTAGGACAAGGTTCTTTTCTTCGCATCTTTCCAATACCTTGCATAAATTATCGAGGCAACTCTTAAAATTTGATCCGTAGACTGAAAATTCATCCATAAAGACTTCCATAAAGTCCTCGATCATGTCTGTAAAAATTGACATCATGCAACGTTGGAAAGTGGTGGGAGCATTACAAAGACCAAATGCCATTCTGCGATACACAAATGTTCCATAGAGGCATGTAAATGTTGTCTTTGGATGTATGGGAATTTGAAAAAATATGGAACATCCATCGAGAAAACAGTAATACTGGTGATTGGCTAAACGCTCCAGCATTTGATCAATAAAGGGCAGGGGAAAGTGATCTTTCCTAGTAGCGGCATTTAATTTCCTATAGTCGATACACATCCGATGTCCAGTGACGGTACGAGTCGGGATGAGTTCATCGTTTTCGTTCTTCACTACTGTAATACCTCCCTTTTTGGGTACAACATGTACGGGGCTTACGCATTTACTATCCGAAATAGGATAGATAACTCCAGCATCTAGGAGTTTAATAATTTCCTTTTTGACTACTTCCTTTAGATTCGGATTTAATCTTCTTTGATGTTCTATCGTTTTTTCGTCATCTTCCAAATGAATACGGTGCATGCAAAGATCAAGAGAAATACCAGGAATATCATCGAGAGAATACCCGATTGCTTTCCTGTACTTGCGTAGTTTCATGGATAAGAGCATTTTCTAAGGGGACATCTGAGCACATGTCTATGAAATATTCCTCATCCAGCTTAGAAACTTCTTCCACATAGAAGGCTTGGTCATCTATCAAGGGTCGCTTGATTAGCTTTTCCATATCAAAGGTCATCGAGATGTCCCCGATGTTCAAACTTATTCGTCCTTCTTTCACATCAATGATCGCTCCAGCTGTAGCTAGGAATGGCCGACCCAGAATGAGGGGGTCTTTTGGTTCCTGTCTGTATTTTAACACAATAAAATCCGTAGGCACGAAGCAATCATTAATTTTTACGGGAACGTCTTCGAGAATCCCTTCAGGTACCCTGATACACCGATCAGCTAGAACCAAGGTTATCGGAGTTGACATAAACTCGTTATATCGCAAGGTTACTGCGACGGAGTAAGGCATAGTATTTACACTAGAGCCAAGATCACATAGTGATCAAGGAAAACGTGTGTTCTGTATATTGCAATCTAGGACGAAACTACCAGGATCAGACCTCTTAATTGGAGTTTCTCCTTGAATCATGGCACTTACTTCCTCTAACACCATCATCACGCTTCGTTCCGCAGTTGGATAATTTGGAGACATCATATCCTTCATATACTTCTTTATCGAAGGTGCTATTTTCATAGCATCCCTAAGGAAAACCCCCACAGTAATTCTATCCAATGCTTTCTTGCAGATCGCATTTTCTAATGATTTCTTTGTCTTCGGTTTAGGAGGAAAAGGGGTAGGGTTCTATAGACTCTTTTGATCGTTGGTTTGGGTTGAGTGGAACGTCGATCGATAGGGTTATCTGAATGTTGATCGACGACACCGGTCGATCGACGTGGGTACCATACTGTCGATCGATTTTGGCCTCAATTTCAGAATCGTCTTCTACTTTTAAGTCTATAGTCTTTTCCCTATTTTTTTCAGCGGTAGACTTCCTGTTTTCGCGAGAAGGTTTTGG
>NC_027748.1:33767580-33767962 GCF_000695525.1 Brassica oleracea var. oleracea | reverse complement strand
TAGCTCAAGTTAACACCTCCATAGAAGATGTTAAGGAGTTGTGGTTCTGAATAACCATGATGGGGACATTCAAGTTCATAGCTCCTGAATCTTCCCCAGGCGTTTTTAAACGATTCATGTTGATCTTGGCGGAATGTAAAGATTTGTCTCCTTACTTCCCAATAGCGCTCATCATCAAAAAATTCTTAAGGAAGGCGTTTCTAATCTCTTCCCAACAAGTAAGGGATCATGTTGCTAAACAGTTTAGCCATCTGAGAGCTTCTCCCTCTAGGGAAAATGAGAATAGTTTGTAACGATTGTATTCGTCTGGGATTAATTCTTCCAAACCTTCGATGTGATCTTGCGGGTGCTCAGAGAGAGATCCACGGAATGGGTTTCGACG
>NC_027748.1:33762958-33767541 GCF_000695525.1 Brassica oleracea var. oleracea | reverse complement strand
GTTGAACTTAGATTTCTTGGTATCGTCTCCTGGTATTTTAATAGCGGACTAATTGGAATAGGTTCTACAAGGGTCTAGGTAGTCTTGCAAAGGCAATCTTATCTCTTCACCTTTTATCAAGGTGTGATTTATCTCAACAGGGATTTCAGTCCCCTGTTTAGTTTGGCTGGCCTCATTTCTCAATTGACCTATTGGTTCAGTTTGGACTACTTCCTCATTAATAAGCTCGGTAAGAGAAGACTTACCTGCTTCCGGCTGGGCGGTGTCGATCGATGTCGGGAGCTCCGTGTCAGTCGATTCTTCGGTCTCCACGTCGCTCGATAACATTACATCTTCGTCGATCGATGCTCGGCCGAGTTCTATGTTCTCCATTCTTAGTGTCTGCGTAGACAGGGAAAGAAAGAAAACTTAACAAGTTTTTCATAACAAATGTCTATACTAAATTCTAAATTAAATCTAATGGTAATAAGAAAAGGTCCCCTGCAACGGAGCCAAATTTGATACCACTCAAATTACTCTAAAGAGTGAATTACTCTCTCAAATAAGAGGTTCAGATGCAGTACTTAGGGATCGAATCCACAAGGACTCTAGGATTACTCAACAGATCTAAGGGATTAGAAATAAAGATAAACTAAGAGGTTTATTTGTTTAAAAGCAGTAAATGATGAGTCAAACAAGGCAATTGTTCGGCGGTTTAAGTTGAAGTTGTTTTAAGGATGGGAAAACAGCTAGACTTAGGCAAATTCTCAGGTATGAAAAGCATGCAACTTAGTTTAGACTAAAGTGTTTGACGGTTTTTGAACTCAAACAATGGTAACACCATATAGGTTTTCACTACTAGATCTGAGATCTCAACTGTCGTCTTTTGATTTCGAGAAAGAGTCGTTCGATGTGACTTGATGCACATCGTTCAATACACCTTTCAAACAATCGATCGACACAACGATAGTCGCGTCGATCGACGGTTCTTTTAGCAAGCTTTGCGAGCGGGTTTGAAGCTGTTCCCTAACCTTCTAGACCAACTCTCTTTGTTATCTAGTCAGTTAGATCATGCTGGCTATTTCAGGTATTGAGGGTAACAGTTGGTTATCTCAATTAATCCTAAGTTCTAAAATGTAGGTGATCAATTCTAATTTTAGCATTAAGCTCAACAAGCATGAAAGAACAATCAAAACACTTTTTTAACAGTCTTATTAGCAGCACACACTTTCAACCTTTATGAGAAACCTAAATCTAACAATTGGGTTTACTCGGACATATTCATGAGAGACAAAGTCATGATGGTTTGAATAAAACTCAAATGAAATATTGAACACAGAAAGTAAGAGTAATAGAAATAAAGGAGTTCAAGATCTTCTCTGTTATGCAGTCTCAGATCTATCTCTCAAATCCTAAGCTCTTCTAATGGTAGCCAAAATGCTTCTTCTCTAAACTAGGTCTTTTGGCAAGTCTACCTCTAAAAGGATACAAAACCCTAGTACATATAGCCTCGCAGACGGCTAAGGGCTTAGGTTGCAATTAATAAACTTTATGGAAATGAAATCTTCTAATTTCGTGATTAATCCTCGAGTGATCCAATATCGATCGATGATGCTGAACGGCTGTCGATCGATTTTAATTGGCTCCGGTCGATCGATATTGCTCTTCAAGCGTCGATCGATTCTCTACGCGTAAAAGTACTCCAAATTGTCCCAAAAGCATCATTTCCTTCTATCAAGTAACTTAACCTGTAGTTGCTTTAAAAAGACTCTAAAACATGATAAATATATCTTAAAACACTTATATACCATGATTAAAAATGGGTAAAATCCATGGTATATCACTTAATTAAATGTTTATATAACTATTTGAAATATAATAATTTAATAATAAAGATGTTTTAATTTGTAAATTATTTAAAATTGTCACATGTATTTTTTACTCCTTATTATATATTTATATTATTATATTTGCATTTGGTTATCAAGTAAATTAATATATTTATGAAAAAATATATTTAAAAATTATTTTGTATTTAATTTATGCTAAATTCAAATCCACACTTCAAAACATGATTTCTTTTTACCAATATATTTTATGCTTATTCATTTTAGATAATATATTATTATATATAAAAAGTGTAAGATATGTTAATTTTAGTCATGTATTATATATTTTGCTAAAATTAAGCCGTTTTGTCATCATATTATATTTTTAACATAAATAGTTTATATTTATGAAAATAAATTTATCAATTTAATATATTTTTTCATATTTTTTTCAAAATAATAATTGTATTTTAACATGATGATTATGATTATAAATTAGTTAAAATAAGGATATAATTTTAATTTTTTATTTTATAAACCATAATTTAATATATATTTATGCATAATAATAGTTGATTTCTGATTAGGAAATTAGGAAAAATATTTACATAAATATTTTGAAAAATAAGATATTTTAAAATTATTTTTTCAAGAGATTTATTATTGTTTTTAAAATATAATATAAATATATATTTTTTATCTATGAAAATATATCATGATCAAAATAGTTACAAAGATTTTATATTATTAGCTTTAATGAAATACATGTTAATATTTATACATGCATTATATAGTTTGCTAATTTTAACTCTTCTTATCAACGTATTATATTTTTATTTATTTTATACTTATAAAAATAAAATATAAAAATTTATCAAACTAATACAATTTTATCATATTTAGCTATATATAATAATTTTATTTTTATTTTATTATGATTCTATAATATATAAAAGGACTTTTTGCAAATGTGACTCAAAACTTGAAGTCAAACACAAAACTAACCCATGTTTTTTTGGAACTTTGACTTGCCTCTTTCACCTCCAAAATTCAGATTATTCACGAAAATGCCATGACTTTTTTTTGTTTTTGAAAATGCATATTTTACTCTATCACCCTCATCTTCCTCAAGTATTCATAATATTGTCATTGCCATCAATACACCAAGCACCATGAACAACCAATTTGAATCTCTTAATGCACCTAAAAATCCATTTACACTCTTTTTTTCTCAATTCTTATGAACCAAAAACAACATCTCTTTACTTTCTCTCCATATTCATCCAAAAAAAAACCCAAAATTTTGATTCTAAAAATTTTATGGTTCATAGAGCCATTGAAGCTTACGATTCTTGGTGGGTAACTTTTGTTTGAGATTCTAGGTGCTTGGAGAAGACTTTTGTGTGCTAAACAAGTTATCTCACTGGTTGAAACTATGAAATACGTTTTTTTCCAGATCTGTTCGTCCAGACGACTTCCGGGTAAGTTGTCTGGCAGTAGACGACTTACATGGAAGTCTTCTGGTCAATGCAGAGGTTAATTTTGCAATTGACTTTAAAATGTGTTTTTCTAGACGACTTACATGGAAGTCGTCCATCTTTGTTTGTTAAAAAAAAAATCGAGACGACTTCCATGTAAATCGTCTAAGGTAAACAGGTTAATTTTGGATTTGACCGGATTGTGTCAAAAAGACTTACATGTAAGTCGTCCAATAGAAAATTAAAAAATTAATATTTTGTTATACCTAGACGACTTCCATGTAAGTCTTCTCATGTTAGTTTTGCAATTGAAAAATAAAACAAAAAAAATATTTTTGTCTAGACGACTTACACGGAAGTCGTCCATCAGACGACTTACACAGAAGTCGTCCATCAGACGACTTACATGGACACGAAAGTCGTCCATGATTTTATTCTGAGATTCTGTCAAACCTTGCTTATCTTGGACGACTTCCGTGTAAGTCGTCGGACAGACGACTTCCGTGTAAGTCGTCTATAAAAAAATAATTTTTTTTGTTTTATTTTTCAATTGCAAAACTAACCTGAGACGACTTGCATGGAAGTCGTCTTGGAATAACAAAATATTATTTTTTTAATTTTCTACTAGACGACTTTCATGTAAGTCGTACAGGAAAAGTAAAATTTCTGACACAATCCAGTCAAATGCAAAACTAACCCATTTTCCCTAGACGACTTACATGGAAGTTGTCTCGATTTTTTTTTTAACAAACAAAGATGGACGACTTCCATATAAGTCGTCTAGGTTAAAAATCAATTGCAAAACTAAACTAAATGGACGACTTCCTAGAAGTCTACCAGATGACCTCCGTGGAAGTCGTCTGCGTCAATGTTTAATAAACTTTCATTTTCTCTAAAACTATAAAGACTTTTAAAATTTTTTTTGTTAATTCATGTATATTAGTCAATATTGGGGCTACTAAATGAAATTTATAACTTAATTGGTGATATTTATAAGGTTACCAACATACATGCTTAGTAAAGTTTCTAGCTAATTGAGAAGACTTGCGTGGAAGTCTTCTACGTTAGTTTTTGTAAATTTTGTTAAGTAACTTTAAGATATGTTTATTTAATTTTTAAAAGTGTTAAGTAACTTCAATAATATCAAGTAACATGGTTTAATGTGTCTTCTCAGATCATAAGATATACTTTTTACTTATGTATCTAATGAAAGTGTTCTAGTTTTGAACTTATGTAATGTTTTATCTTTTGTGAATTTGACTAAGTTTTCTTGAGAATTCTTCTCCCTTAGTTGTAA
>NC_027748.1:33762192-33762818 GCF_000695525.1 Brassica oleracea var. oleracea | reverse complement strand
AAAAAAAAATCACAACTAAAAGAGTACACTTGCAAATCACAAAACAGACCACAAACAAAACTATTATAGATCATTCCTCTACAAAGACAAGCTTAGACTCCACTTAATATGGAAGAAAACCCCGTCAGAAGACTTCTTTGAAGTCGTCTTGAAGACTTCCAGGAAGTCTTCAAGACGCATTATATTTTAGAAGACTTCTGAGAAAACTTCCCATAAGTCTTCCAAAGTCTGATCCAGATCTGAAAAACATGTATATCAAACCCAGATCTGTAAAACCTGCATATCATATCAAAAAAATGTTCAAACGGCTTAAAACAGAGAAAATGAGTGGAAAATTAGATAAACATACTTTTATAGAACACACAAAGTACATATCCAAGTGGAAGATGAGAACCATCTGATTAAAACCTGCAACAAAAAGATAGATTAGTGAGAAAGACATGAGACAAAAATGAAAAATTCATATAAAGTTTAGTGTTTTCAAGTCAAAGAGATTAGATGTCGTTTGAAGAATTTTAGTTTGGGAAAAAAAGTATGAATTTTATGCAACAAGAGGTTACCAAATGAAGAAAAATCAACATAAGAACTTACCAAAACGCTCAGATCTATTATGAAAAGGAGACATG
>NC_027748.1:33750090-33762165 GCF_000695525.1 Brassica oleracea var. oleracea | reverse complement strand
GAAGACTTCCTGGAAGTCGTCTGGAAGACTTCCATATCTGAAAAACCTGCATATCTAAATCTAGATCTGAAAAACCTGCATCTCCAAAAACGTTCAAATGACTTAAAAACAGAGAAAATAAGTGGAATATTATATAGATCTACCTTTATAGAACACACAAATACATATCTAAAATTATTAAATCTACCTTTAAATGAGTGGAAGATGAGAACCATGTGATGAAAAACCTGCAAAACAAGATAAACTATTGAGAAAAACATGAGACAAAAACAATAAATTGATATAAAGTTTGGTGTTTATATGTTCAAAGAGATTAGAGAGAGGTTGGAGAGTTTTAGAATGAGGAACATACCATTTTCGTTGCAGCCATTTGAGAGGAAGAGAGAGAATGTGTAAATGTTTTTTTATATATGGAGACAAAAATTCCAATAAGGTTAAATATTTTCGATCAGAAAACATACTAGACGACTTACTTGTAAGTCGCTCAGAAGACTAAAATATTTTTAGCGGGAAACTAAAATATTTTTAGCGGGAGTTAGAAGACTTCCCCGACGACTTACATGTTAGTCGTCTAGACCCTAGACATAACCCCTAAACTAAATTAACTAACTAAACACTTCATAGAATCAAATTAAACTTAAAAAGTGTTTACTATACACAGAAATAATCACATATAGATAAATATTTAATTTTTCAAAAAAACATTTAAGCTTTCCAAAATCTAACCCTAAGAATACATACAATACTACAACATATGTTGCCAAACCCTAGACCAAAGAATATCATGATTCACTACTTTCACTCATCTATGTAGAAAACAATTCAATTTTATTATATCTTAATTTATATCACTTAAAACTGTTTATAATTACATGATTTTAATTTTTCGCTTATCAAAATATTTTTTACAAAATTTATAAATTGTTTTTAAGATCAACTATACCAGATGACTTCCGTGGACGTCGTCCAGACTTAACAGAATCTCAGAAGAATTAGCGGGGATATATTCGTAAAAATGAGTTCTGTTTTTTTGTTTGGTTCACAAAGGGATGGTTGTAATTTCACAAGGCTTCTGTGTTATTTTTGCATTTGATTCAAGTTTGGGTATACTTTTGCAATCAAAATCAAGTTTTGAGTCATATTTGGTAAATCCCCCTATATAAAAATAGGATAGAATTTTATTTTTCATTTTATAAACGATAACTAAATATATAATGTATAATAATATTTCAAAAATAATTTTGAAATTAGTGAAAATATTTAAATACAATTTTTGAAAATGAAGGTCTTGTAAAAATATTTTTAAATAGATTTGTTAGAATTTACTAAATAAATATATTTATATTTAAAATGAAAATATATCAAAAGATATTATGATTAAAATAGTTCAAAAATTATATATATTATTAGTGTTAATAAAATACATTTAATAAAAAAATTAAATTATGGTTTAATAAAAAATTACACATGAAATAAGTTATTATTTCTATTTTAATAGATAAGATTCCGTATGAACTACTTTTTCTACAACAATTTAATATCTCAAGTAATTTAACTAATAGATAAAAATAGAAATGAAAACCGGCGTTGGCCGATCATCTGACTTCCTTCCACTAACATTATTCTAAAGTTATAAATATCTGACTTAAAGATTTATTTTCTCCCTTGACCAATCAAAATATGCATATCAACACATTATTCTCTTTTAATCATGGAATCTAATATTCCTTTCCAAAATATAAAATAGCTAAAAAAGGAAGAAACAAAAGCTCCTTTCCGCCATAGTTAAATCGCTCTTTCTCCTTCTCTGAATCAATGAAGTCTACTTGAGCTATATAGATCCATACATTCTCCTATAACGAGAAACTTAATATCTATCATTTACATTTTAGTATAACAGCAATAAAAGAAGACTCCCCTAGATGTGTTTCGAAATGTGTTTAGAGACGTTATCGTGTGAAAAGAAAGAAAAATATGTTGGAATGAAAAGTTTTATAAAGATGGAGAAAGTGTTTAAAGTGTTTGAAGAGAAAGAAATTTTGTGAAGAATAAAGATTTTATAACTTAGAAGAAGATTTTTATTACTTGTTACAAGCTTTGTTTATTTCTTGGTGATTCAAAATGAAAGGGGAGTGGAGGTATTTATAGCCTCCAAAATACAAAATATCTTACATATTTTAATCATAAATCTAGAGAATTCTACCATAATATCTAAGATTTTTTTATTATAATTATCTAGATAATTCTATGAGAATATCTAGATTTTTATTCTAAGGAGGTGGAGGATGATTCTAGATATTGGACTAAGTTTGGACTAAAATGATTAGTAAATTATTAGCCCAAAATGTGATCCAAATCAAGTTTAACTTTCAACAAAATATACCTCTCAAATTTCAGTAAATCTTATATATATATCCTCTATATAGTTCTTCAGTTACACATTACTTTGTAGATTAGTTATAAATCAAAATATAAATAACTGGACAAACACGTTTCACTTGTCCATTGACTTATTTTGCTTCTTCGTTTAAAATGCGGTGATTTTCTTATCAACAAATTTTCGTGTATATAGGTTAAAATATATGTCGACCAAGATCTAATGCAACCTTTTCATCTATATATCGATCTATCTAAAAGTCCCACCAAAGGTAGTAGTCCAGAAATCTACTGTAGTATCGTGTGTCACTGGAAATGTGCTCGAAACTGGTACTAAACATAAACCTTGACTTCTAAGATCTGGTTCTTTTGATACTTCTAGCTCTTTCGGATGATCACTCTGCATCATTGTAAAAAGACAAAACATAAATATAATTTTTTGATAACGGCAAACCGTCTCGCTACATTGTTTCTTGGAATAATGCTTTGTCAAATCTTGAAGATGAAGCAACCATTAAATAAATATATACATGTAATAAAGAATACGAGCCGCACGGTATTTCAGTCGTATAATAATTTTACCTGTTGATGCTGTAAAGAAGCTCCACTATTCATGTATGGGTTACTCAGAGCCTGAATTATAATCATTTGCAGGTTTGTACATCGATCAGTAGAAATACAATAACTAACTAACAGAGATGTAGCAACAAAAAAAGTAATTTACTAGAAATAAGGGATGGGCTAACTTACTGAAACTTGTTGGTGTAAGAACTTAATGTATTCAATGGCTTCAGAGAGCACTGAGGCTTGATCAGTCTGACACAAAACCACATGAGGTTCAGTGAAACAAAATCTAAGAATTGTATTTGATGCATTTATCCCCAAAAATAATTATCTATAAATAGACTTTACATATATAAATAAATAAAGATATAGTAATATGATAAGTAATAATGACAGTAGACAAATATACTAATACACACTCATCATCTTTCTGAAAGCTAAAAAGAGATAGTACCTTTCCGAAAGGTGAAACCAATTGTTGGAGTGCAGCGATTCTGTCACTCATTTTCTCCTTCTTCACCTAATTTCAGCAAAATTTAATATTTCTATTAAAAATTCAGGAGAAAAACATAAGAATCATGCAAGAACTTATGGAAGAATGAATTGTTAATACCGAAAAATACAATTTAGCAAGCCTGCTTGTTTTTTGCTGTGATTAGCATGAAATTGGAATGTCTTAAAACTTGTAATTATACAAATGATAAACCTAATTTATTCGCTTAAATAAAGAGTAAAAAGATTCGTTTTTCGTTTGTTTTGGGATAAAACCATGGAAAGTTTTGCACCAAAAAAAAAAACCATGGAAAGTATTGTTCATTTAACTACATTACAAAATATCAAAATAAATAAAGATGCCTTTATTATTTTATTTTTAATAATAAAAGCAAAAGAAATATATATACCTTCAAAGGTGGTGACGGAGAGGTTGCTTCGCTCTTAGCCCTTTTCGCCGCCGGCTGATCTCCTCCGACTCTTTTTACTTCACTGCTACTCGAATCTTTAATCTCCGACATACCCTGCGACGATAACAACACATATAAAACATCCATATACTTACCCAAACGAGCACGTGCAGCTATATATACATACATTAGGTTGTTCGTCAAAACTCGGCGCGTGAATTTGCGGCGGCTGTAACGCCGGAAAATAGTTCGACGACGCGTCATGATGAGTAGGACCCACGTTTCCCGCCGCAGTAGGGTTCCAAAACGTTGCGTTGTTAGAGAATCTCAACGCCGTCTGGTCGTAGTTTCCGGTGGATGAACCGAACTGAGAGTAACCAAGATTTGATGCCTGATGAGTCCTAGACGGCTGCTGATCGGATGAGCCAGGCATGTTGAAGCCAGCTGCTTGATGATGATGATGATGATGAAACATAGCTGAAGAGGAGTTAGGAGTTGTTGCCGTTGGTCCGTACAAAGTGTTTGACGGATTGTCAGAAGAGAAACCTTGACATGTCACTGTGCTACTGTCGGTGCTTGAGCTCCCGTGAGGGCTGAACTGATGATCCAAGAAGAACCCGCGGTTGTTGCTACTCGTCATGTTTAGCTGCGGTTTGAAATCGCTGTTATTGATGCGTGGGTCTCGCCACAAAGCTTGGTGGTGAGAGGGATCAGATTCTTGCAACTGGTATGACGTTGTGTTAGCGTTTGCGTTTGAGGTCGCATCTAAATTGATATTCTCTTGAAGCATCACTCCAAAGCTTGTCTCCGCTTTACTATCTCCTCTTCTTTTGTTCCCCACAAAGTAAAACAAACACACAAAATACACAATCTTAACGCTTATAATTTTATGATTTAAAACAAAAAACAATTAGGAAAGAATTTGAACACTCACAAGAGAGATTGGTTCCATTGATCAACATGTGATTGTGAAGAAAGCCCTAAACCAATCATCTGCAGATGGTGATCAGTAGCTAATGAATGATGAAGCTTATCATGGAAAGCAGCAGAACCACCAGATTCAATTGAGTTTGCTCTCATGGAAGAGGAAGAAGATATCGAGGAAGAAGAAGATACTTTCCACCAGCTTCCTGAGTTGATGAAATCATGATGATCTCCCATGTTTTTTTTTTGTTATCACTATGTGTATACTATATATATGTTGTTGGTGAGATGGATGATGGATCTTAATTTGCTGTGTCTTCTCAGATTGTGCTTCACATGAAATGATGAGGAGCCACACGAGAGAGGTACTTATAAATTTTATCAATTTATATTTTTACTTTCTTTTGTTAAGTTTGTGGTAGGGTTTTCGTTAACTATTTACCAAGACATCTGATTAATGTTATAGGTTGACATATTTTCAGGTGGCTCTCGTTGACTCTTCTGCAGACGTCATGCCCAACTACTACTGCTTCTTCTTCTTTGTCAAAGAATACCAGTATTTCATTTCTCCTATACATTTCTAGTTTTCTTCATGAACAAAACTTACTTAGGTTCTAAATTCGCATCAACTTTTAGGACCAATCAAAGTGCAACATATAGATAATTAAATAAAAATATTGCTTTTTAAAAAAAAAAATCACAGAAAATAGAATGACGTCAATTTTAACGGCGCTAACACCCCGACTAAACTCTAAATCTTAAATCCTAAACCCTAGATCCTAAATCCTAAACTCAAACTCTAGACTTTAAACTCAAACCCTATACCCTAAACCCGAATCCTAGACCCTAAACCCAAACCGTATACCCTAAACCTAAATCATAGACCATAAACCCAAACCGTAAACCCTAAACCTAAACTGTATACCCTAAACCTAAATCCTAGACCTTTTATATGGAACAAAATTTACGTTCATTCTGTTAGGGTGAATCTTTAAATTCACCTCACATTCTAGGACCAATAAAAGTGCCACATAGATTATTAAAAAAAAATTAAATTAGAAAAAAATAGCTGAAAAAGAATAACGCCAATTTTAACGATGATAACACCACCATCTAAACCCTAAAATATGGTTTGGGTTTACGGTATAGGATTTGGGTTTAGGGTATACTGTTTGGGTTTAGGGTTTACGGTTGGAGTTTATGGTCTAAGATTTGGGTTTAGGCTATACGGTTTGGGTTTAGGGTCTAGGATTAATCATAAATCTAGAGAATTCTACCATAATATCTAAGATTTTTTTATTATAATTATCTAGATAATTCTATGAGAATATCTAGATTTTTATTCTAAGGAGGTGGAGGATGATTCTAGATATTGGACTAAGTTTGGACTAAAATGATTAGTAAATTATTAGCCCAAAATGTGATCCAAATCAAGTTTAACTTTCAACAAAATATACCTCTCAAATTTCAGTAAATCTTATATATATATCCTCTATATAGTTCTTCAGTTACACATTACTTTGTAGATTAGTTATAAATCAAAATATAAATAACTGGACAAACACGTTTCACTTGTCCATTGACTTATTTTGCTTCTTCGTTTAAAATGCGGTGATTTTCTTATCAACAAATTTTCGTGTATATAGGTTAAAATATATGTCGACCAAGATCTAATGCAACCTTTTCATCTATATATCGATCTATCTAAAAGTCCCACCAAAGGTAGTAGTCCAGAAATCTACTGTAGTATCGTGTGTCACTGGAAATGTGCTCGAAACTGGTACTAAACATAAACCTTGACTTCTAAGATCTGGTTCTTTTGATACTTCTAGCTCTTTCGGATGATCACTCTGCATCATTGTAAAAAGACAAAACATAAATATAATTTTTTGATAACGGCAAACCGTCTCGCTACATTGTTTCTTGGAATAATGCTTTGTCAAATCTTGAAGATGAAGCAACCATTAAATAAATATATACATGTAATAAAGAATACGAGCCGCACGGTATTTCAGTCGTATAATAATTTTACCTGTTGATGCTGTAAAGAAGCTCCACTATTCATGTATGGGTTACTCAGAGCCTGAATTATAATCATTTGCAGGTTTGTACATCGATCAGTAGAAATACAATAACTAACTAACAGAGATGTAGCAACAAAAAAAGTAATTTACTAGAAATAAGGGATGGGCTAACTTACTGAAACTTGTTGGTGTAAGAACTTAATGTATTCAATGGCTTCAGAGAGCACTGAGGCTTGATCAGTCTGACACAAAACCACATGAGGTTCAGTGAAACAAAATCTAAGAATTGTATTTGATGCATTTATCCCCAAAAATAATTATCTATAAATAGACTTTACATATATAAATAAATAAAGATATAGTAATATGATAAGTAATAATGACAGTAGACAAATATACTAATACACACTCATCATCTTTCTGAAAGCTAAAAAGAGATAGTACCTTTCCGAAAGGTGAAACCAATTGTTGGAGTGCAGCGATTCTGTCACTCATTTTCTCCTTCTTCACCTAATTTCAGCAAAATTTAATATTTCTATTAAAAATTCAGGAGAAAAACATAAGAATCATGCAAGAACTTATGGAAGAATGAATTGTTAATACCGAAAAATACAATTTAGCAAGCCTGCTTGTTTTTTGCTGTGATTAGCATGAAATTGGAATGTCTTAAAACTTGTAATTATACAAATGATAAACCTAATTTATTCGCTTAAATAAAGAGTAAAAAGATTCGTTTTTCGTTTGTTTTGGGATAAAACCATGGAAAGTTTTGCACCAAAAAAAAAAACCATGGAAAGTATTGTTCATTTAACTACATTACAAAATATCAAAATAAATAAAGATGCCTTTATTATTTTATTTTTAATAATAAAAGCAAAAGAAATATATATACCTTCAAAGGTGGTGACGGAGAGGTTGCTTCGCTCTTAGCCCTTTTCGCCGCCGGCTGATCTCCTCCGACTCTTTTTACTTCACTGCTACTCGAATCTTTAATCTCCGACATACCCTGCGACGATAACAACACATATAAAACATCCATATACTTACCCAAACGAGCACGTGCAGCTATATATACATACATTAGGTTGTTCGTCAAAACTCGGCGCGTGAATTTGCGGCGGCTGTAACGCCGGAAAATAGTTCGACGACGCGTCATGATGAGTAGGACCCACGTTTCCCGCCGCAGTAGGGTTCCAAAACGTTGCGTTGTTAGAGAATCTCAACGCCGTCTGGTCGTAGTTTCCGGTGGATGAACCGAACTGAGAGTAACCAAGATTTGATGCCTGATGAGTCCTAGACGGCTGCTGATCGGATGAGCCAGGCATGTTGAAGCCAGCTGCTTGATGATGATGATGATGATGAAACATAGCTGAAGAGGAGTTAGGAGTTGTTGCCGTTGGTCCGTACAAAGTGTTTGACGGATTGTCAGAAGAGAAACCTTGACATGTCACTGTGCTACTGTCGGTGCTTGAGCTCCCGTGAGGGCTGAACTGATGATCCAAGAAGAACCCGCGGTTGTTGCTACTCGTCATGTTTAGCTGCGGTTTGAAATCGCTGTTATTGATGCGTGGGTCTCGCCACAAAGCTTGGTGGTGAGAGGGATCAGATTCTTGCAACTGGTATGACGTTGTGTTAGCGTTTGCGTTTGAGGTCGCATCTAAATTGATATTCTCTTGAAGCATCACTCCAAAGCTTGTCTCCGCTTTACTATCTCCTCTTCTTTTGTTCCCCACAAAGTAAAACAAACACACAAAATACACAATCTTAACGCTTATAATTTTATGATTTAAAACAAAAAACAATTAGGAAAGAATTTGAACACTCACAAGAGAGATTGGTTCCATTGATCAACATGTGATTGTGAAGAAAGCCCTAAACCAATCATCTGCAGATGGTGATCAGTAGCTAATGAATGATGAAGCTTATCATGGAAAGCAGCAGAACCACCAGATTCAATTGAGTTTGCTCTCATGGAAGAGGAAGAAGATATCGAGGAAGAAGAAGATACTTTCCACCAGCTTCCTGAGTTGATGAAATCATGATGATCTCCCATGTTTTTTTTTTGTTATCACTATGTGTATACTATATATATGTTGTTGGTGAGATGGATGATGGATCTTAATTTGCTGTGTCTTCTCAGATTGTGCTTCACATGAAATGATGAGGAGCCACACGAGAGAGGTACTTATAAATTTTATCAATTTATATTTTTACTTTCTTTTGTTAAGTTTGTGGTAGGGTTTTCGTTAACTATTTACCAAGACATCTGATTAATGTTATAGGTTGACATATTTTCAGGTGGCTCTCGTTGACTCTTCTGCAGACGTCATGCCCAACTACTACTGCTTCTTCTTCTTTGTCAAAGAATACCAGTATTTCATTTCTCCTATACATTTCTAGTTTTCTTCATGAACAAAACTTACTTAGGTTCTAAATTCGCATCAACTTTTAGGACCAATCAAAGTGCAACATATAGATAATTAAATAAAAATATTGCTTTTTAAAAAAAAAAATCACAGAAAATAGAATGACGTCAATTTTAACGGCGCTAACACCCCGACTAAACTCTAAATCTTAAATCCTAAACCCTAGATCCTAAATCCTAAACTCAAACTCTAGACTTTAAACTCAAACCCTATACCCTAAACCCGAATCCTAGACCCTAAACCCAAACCGTATACCCTAAACCTAAATCATAGACCATAAACCCAAACCGTAAACCCTAAACCTAAACTGTATACCCTAAACCTAAATCCTAGACCTTTTATATGGAACAAAATTTACGTTCATTCTGTTAGGGTGAATCTTTAAATTCACCTCACATTCTAGGACCAATAAAAGTGCCACATAGATTATTAAAAAAAAATTAAATTAGAAAAAAATAGCTGAAAAAGAATAACGCCAATTTTAACGATGATAACACCACCATCTAAACCCTAAAATATGGTTTGGGTTTACGGTATAGGATTTGGGTTTAGGGTATACTGTTTGGGTTTAGGGTTTACGGTTGGAGTTTATGGTCTAAGATTTGGGTTTAGGCTATACGGTTTGGGTTTAGGGTCTAGGATTTGGGTTTAGGGTATAGGGTCTGAGTTCAAGGTCTAGAGTTTGGGTTTAGGATAAAGGGTTCTAGGATTTAGGATTTAAGATGTAGGGTTTAGGATTTAGCCGGCGGCATTAGCGTCGTTAAAATTAACGTCATTTTTTCAGTGTTTTATTTTTTAAATTTAATATTTTTTATTTAATTATCTATGTTACACTTTGATTGGTCCTATAAAGTGAAGTGAATTTAAAGATTCATAACTTAAGGGGTGAACCTAAATTTTGTTTTTTCTTCGTCTGTCATTTTTGATAAAGTTATATATTTATATTTTCATACTGACCTTCAACTCTTTATATATTTTCTAGGTTTTGTCTTCTTACATCATCATTCCTTTCTATTTTATATCATGATCAGATTATTTCATGTTCAATTAACGTAACTACTTGAAACACTTGGGAGGGGGGAAGGTGTATTCAATAGAAAATTTTAGGTAACATGTATCAAAATGACAAATCTACTGTTATTTGAACATGAATTTTAAAATTTCATTTAAAATCTAGTGTTATTAAATTGACATTTTATAAAGTATTCTGAAATCTACTGTTATTGAAAATATTTTAAATTGTAGACTTTTAAAGTTTTCAAGTGATTTTAAAGTGTTTGAGTGGAGTTTCTTAATTAAGAAAATAAAACTCAGATCCAAGGTTTTAGTTGATATTTTAGAGTGATTTAACAATAAATATCTTTATCTCTGCAATTCATTGAAATCATCTAAAACCTCATTAAAACTCAAATCTTCTCAAATTTTAGATTTAATACACCTCGCTTGGAGATTTTTTTCTTTTGACCAACGATTGTAATAGACGTTTTTAATGTAATTACGTTTAAATTTTTTTGAATTAACGAAATTACGTTTTTCAATTTTTGAATTACAAAACATAAAAAAAAATATTTGTAATAAATTTGTATTTCCATAAGCATCATAAAGATTTGTAATAGACGCTCGCTTCCATATATATTACGTTCACGAAATACCAATTCTTTAAGTTAACACTATCAACTTCGGTACAAGGATATAACAAGTAATAAAGATAACCAATCGTGATATTTTAGTGATAAGGGTTAATTTGGGATTCAGCGTTAGTTTTTTTTTTTTGATTCATGATGCTAAGAACAAAGTGGATGTTTGATTAATAGATTTTGGATTTCGGTTCATGCAGTTTACATGATACCTTAATAATAGACGATATTAATCTGTAAACATTTCCAATTCAAATTAGATAACTAGTATTTTACTTTGGAGTTGATAGAATAGCCAAAAATATTTATATAAAAAGTAATAAATTTTAAAATGTGATGAATTACGGTCTTGACCGTCGTGGAAACTGAAATTCGCACTGTAGATTTTCGTTTAAATTAGGAAAGTAGGAGAACCCTAGTTTCTCAGAGGTCTCGGATATCTGCTAATACCACACGTTAAGCAATCAGAACACGAAACGAGAACAGTAATAAAATAAGAAATCGAAAAAAAGAGTAAGATAGTTCTTATTTCCGAATCTGCGTTTGAGCGTTTACAACAAGGTAAGTGGCTGGGTTACGAGAGCTGTTGGCGAGATTCTTAGTTCTAAAATCCTAAGACGGTAAAAACCTAATTGAGTCGCAGCTCGAATAACAAAAACGGAAAATTGCCTAAAATCGCTCTAAGTGCTCAGTTTGCTGTCCCCCCGTCCTCCTCTAGGACTCCTTATATACTCGCTCCTAGGTCGGTTTACGCTTTTCTCCTTCTGCCCTTAAGCCGTTGTAGCCTAAAAATGGAGATATTTTGTTTTTCCTGATCTTTCGTGATTATCTTTGGAAACTTCAAATTTATCCGTGGAAACTTGACATTTATCCATTTCTTGCGAGCCAAGCATAAACCGTCATACGGCATTAAGAAATCGCAAGTGGGCTTCGAGCTACGTTTTAGGCCTTCCTCAGACCGTCTTTGACTCGAAACGCTTTATTACGGCTTCCTCGATAAAAACAAACTTCCCGTGGTTTTTATCGTAAAGTTTGGTTGATGACTCCGAGTGACGAAAAACACGAAATGGTTTAGCGACGGTTTTCGGGAGATAGCATTAAAGAGTAGACGAGAATGCACAGATTCGTGTCGTATCGACGTTTTAAGAGAGCTCGGTCGCTACCTAGCGACCGAGCCGTGTGCGTGCTTGGTCGCTGTGTAGCGTCCTAGATTGGCTTTTCC
>NC_027748.1:33719797-33750074 GCF_000695525.1 Brassica oleracea var. oleracea | reverse complement strand
GGCCGTGTGCGTGCTCGGTCGCTACGTAGCGACCGGGCCGTGTGCGTGATCGGTCGCTACGTAGTGACCGATCCGTGTGCGTGCTCGGTCGCTACGTAGCGACCGAGCCATGTGTGTGCTCAGTCGCTACGTAGCGACCGAGCCGTGTGCTTGCTCAGTCGCTACGTAGCGACCGAGCTTCGGTGAGAGCTCCGTCGCTACGTAGTGACCGAGCTTGGCTCGAACTCGGTCGGCACGTAGCGACAGAGCTTGGCTCGAGCTCGGTCGGTATGTAGCGACCGAGCCCTGTACGTGCTCGGTCATTACGTAGCGACCGAGCTTGGCTTGAGTTCGGTCGATACGTAGCGACTGAGCCGTGTGTGTGGTTGGTCGCTGTGTAGAGTCCGAGCTTGGCTTGTCCGTGGTCCAATTGCCACACTCGAGCTTGTCCGTGGCTGGTTTGGATACGTGTCCGTTGCCTTGAGACAATCGGTACTTGGTTCGAACAAGATATTACCGCAAAGTTCTTTGTAATGACATTTTTTCACGAAGTATGACTTTCGTAAAAAGATGCTCACGCTCATTTTTGCGGAACTTCATCGTAACCGTTTTCGACCCCAATAGTTAGCCCCCCAGCCCATTAGAATCGTGGACTTTCGACGAGATTCTAGCGTGCGGAATGGCGAGTTAGATGAGATTAGCGTATTTGGGCGAAGTTCACATCCAAAAGTCTGCGGGTAAATAGTAACTTCTCATGCCTATAAGAAGGTAGGTAATTTCCTCATAATTTTCACTTGCTTATTTTCATAAGAAGTTTTTGAAAAAAAATTCTCTTCCCTCTACATCCTCTCTCTCTTGTTTTTCCTTGAAGTTTACAAGATGTCAAGCAGAAAGAAGACTTCGAAAAGAGGTACCTCCCGTGGTTCCTCGTCCGAAGGTGTTCACGACGAGCTCCTCGTGCCGAAGATCAAGTTCATGCCGAACTCGATAGATCCAGCTGAAAATGAGGCGTGGTGGACAGCGAGATTCGGTTCGGTCGAAGGAGGCGCGCCGAGCAGAAGCACTAGCGACTTTCTTCAGACCATCAGGTCGTTCTACCGAATTCCGGACACGGTGGAGTTTCGGATTCTTTGTTGTGGAGAAAGCGTCGATAGTCCCCCGGAGGGATACTTTACTTGTTACGAGGCGTTCGTAGTGCATTGCCGTTTGTGGTTTCCGATTGCCGAAGTCATTGTTCGCGTGTTGGATCGTTTTGAGGTATCGATAAGCCAGTTGAACCCCATCAGTATCCAGCACCTCATAGGCGTCGTGATCTTGAGTTACGAGCATGGTCTCTCCCTTACCGCCGACCACTTCGAAGTGCTCTTCAGGCTGCAGCTTGTCTCGAAGCCGGACAATTACCGGTTGGTTCCTCGGACTTTCATGCCGGTGGTCAAGGGGTTTGTTTCCAACTTCAATTCGTGGAAGAAGTTTTTCTTCTTTGTCCGCATAGGCGCTGTATCTGTTGACGGTCCCTTCATCAACCCGATCCCTCCGTTTCCTGAAGACACGATCGAAGTGAGGGATCTTCTCAGGAACGGTCCATTTTTCTGGACCTCCTTTACGCCGAAGAGAGTTCGAAAGGCGTTGAGGCTCGCGCATCCCGGTCCCGAAGTGGGCGTGGAGACAGACAGTGGTTCTGAGCCCGATGGTTCTGATCCTTGTGCTGTTCCAGCCGGGGAGATGAATGTGAGGTCTTCGAAGGGTAAGGATATCGACCTTGGCGATATAGAGTTTTCCGTGGATGATTATATCCTCCTAGGATGGGACTCGGACCTTGCTTATGGTGATGGAAGTGGTACGAGCGAGGTTCCTATACCTGATTTCGCTGATTTCTTCACGGTTTACCCTCGAGTTTTGATCCTCCCCCGCCCGTGGACGAATCGGGAAGGTCGAAAATCGTCGCGGAAGGATCTCGCATCATCAATGGGGTTAGTTTCTTTCTTTTAAAGACTTGGTGATTATGAGCATGCGGTTTTCTTTTCTTTTTTTTAACACGTTGGTCAGTTTCGTAGGGCCTGAATTTGCTCTGCTCTGCCCTTGAGGCGAGTCACAGGGAGGCCATGGTTTATCGCTTTAAAGCAGAGAAGGCGGAGAAAGACCTTGCTCGTATGCGAAATGAGATTTTGGAGCGAGATTCAAAACTCGCTAGAGATCACGAGAGGGCTGTCCGCCGAGCAGAACGAAAGGGTAAGAGGGAGATCATCGAGGTGATGAGGAGTCGTGCCTCTCAGTTCCAAACTGAGTACGGGAACCTCAAAGACTTTTACACCTTAGTGGGCGATTACCGTGAGTGTCGCGGTTCAGTTGGGAGTCTTTGGAAGACTCAGGCGGAAGACTACGTTTTCGAGGAGGAGATGAGAGACATGAAAAACGGCATGAAAGACCATGCCCATGCTGAGGTGCTCATTCCCCCGATCGACGGGAGGATACAGGGATTCTAGGATCCCGTCCCGGTCACTCCCGATACCGTAGAGACCACGACCGAGTTTGCTGGTGATGGTGAGGAAGTGGACCGTCCCGCGGATGAATTTGGAGCTTCCTTGTCTGGGAAGTTTTACTTCGATCCGGGAGAGGTGAAGTGTGCGTTTGTCGGGAGGAGGATTTCCCTTTATCTTGTGGTTGTGGCCGAGTGTGGCCTTTGTTTATCTTTTTCCGGCTGGGTGTGGCCTTTAACCTTTGTATGGGCCTGTTTCGGCCGCTTTTATCTTTATCGGGACTGGCCGTTGGTGGCTTTGAATCCCTACTGCTATGCGGTTTTTATATATAATGGATGCTTGTTTGAGCTACTTTGTTTTGAGTGTGTTTGAAGTAAACATGAGTTGTCGTCTCATATTTAATTCCATTGAGACGTTCAATCTATCGGTTTGTTCGAGACGTGAATTTTTCGTAAAAATTATTTATTTTTACGAACTTTCGGGAACGTTAAGATATGAACGGAGAGACATGTTTTAAGATCTCGTATTATTTTTCAGATATCATGTCTTGAGATGTTAGAGACCAATGCGATGGGTTTAGGGCTTGACCTAGGTTTACTCTCGGTTTTAAGGTTTGTACGGTGACTAGCCGGCTATCGATTTTTCTGTCGCGATTTCTACCTGATTCGTACCGATTTAAAGTCCGCGATAGGTTCTCGGCTTATACGACTTATAAGGCATGAATCGAGCACCTCTTCAGAGACAATTTTTAAGCCAACCGGAAGTACTAGACCAAAATTTTGGATTTTTTTTGTAGTGCGCTATTATCCTTGTGTTGGATGTTCGAGGATCAAAAGAATGATCAGGTTGCGTTTGTTTAAGACGGCTGGCGTGTTCGTCGGGACTAATCGACGAACGGGGGGTAAGTATTTGTTGATATTTTATGGTCGCGTTCGGACAGTTGTTTGCAGAATTTCGAATTTTAACTTGGCGATGTCTCGCAGTTGTTTCGAAGACTCTACGTATATTTTAGGTGCTGAAGAATGATGGCTTCAGCGATTTGGGCCAGATAAGGCCGTTGACAAGAGTCAAATGTTTGTAGATATTTTTAATTTTAAGCGTGTCCTGAGACTTTCTTGTGTAAGAGCTCGAAAAATGTTATTGCAGTAAAAGTTTTAAAAAATTCGATTACAATGACTGTCTTTAAAACGTCGGATTATACGACTATACGTACCCACTCTCCCCCGCCCCTTTTTAGAGAGGGGATAGCTAAACTCGTCTTTTGACGAGCTGCCTACGTACCCCTTCGGAGGATCAAGCCATCTCGTAATTCTATTTTGTGCTGCGAGTGTTCATACTCGGTGGTTGTAGCCGTTTCGACCGCCTTAAACGTGGAGACTGTGGCAGGGTCGATGCTTTTGTCCGGGTTCTCCGGTTGAGTCGTAGTGTCGACTTCGGAATCGTGCTGAGTTTCGATGTTCTAAGCGTTCGCTTCAGCAGACGATATCGAATCGTCTTTCTTTGAAGTGTTTTTGGCCGAAGGCTAAGTTAACTTCGCGCGCTTGAGAGTTGCCATTGCGGCAGTCGTGGTTTGCCTTAACTTATGCTCTGCGAGAAAGCAAAGCCGCGACAGTTTTTGACAACCCCAGATGGCTGTGACCCCGTTCTGGGTCGAGAATTTAACACCGAGGTGGTATGTAGATGGAACGGCTTTCATGGCTTTGAGCCATTGGGTTCCCATGATCACATTGTAGATAGCAGGATGATCGACCACCGCGAAATCGATGATTTTTGTGATCTCCTTGGCCATGACCGGTAGCTGGATCGATCCGAGAGTCATTGACACTTCGCCCGAAAAACCCGTAAGCGGTTATGGCGTTGGGGTTACTTCCCCGAGTTTGATGTTCATCCGATTGAGAGTGTCACAGAAGATAACATTCATCGTGCTTCCTGTGTCGATGAGGACTCTCCCGACTTCCAGATCTCGTATGACAAGATCTATGACGAGTTGATCGTAGTGAGGTTGATCGATTCCGCCAGCTTCGTCATGCGTGAAAGTTATCGAGTTGCTTTGTCCATCCCGGGGAGGAGACCAAGTAGGCTAGTTCGCACTTGATTCGGCTTTCCGTTGGTAAGCCTTGATGGTCGAAACTGTGTCGTCGCAATATTGCGACCCTCCAATGATCATGTTGACTCTGCGACGATTGTTATAGTTTACTTTGTCGTCCGGTCTTCTTCTGCGTTTATCCCCTGATTGGTTTTTCGGAGGGGAATTCTCCGCGGGCGGATTCCTATCCGTTTTTGGGGGGCGATCGGTCTCGAGGATGAAATCTTTTACGCTGGTTACTTCGGAGAGCTCTCCAGCTAGTAGCTTTGTGGCCAATCTCGGTCCTAAGACTTTGAAGTTAGTGTATTCCCCATGACTGGTGGAACTCGCAGAAGGTGTTTTCGTCGTATCCTTGATTGCGAGTCCATGTATTCCCCGTGGTTCGGCCTTGATCCGAATTGATCGCGTAGTTATGCGCCCCTTGGAGTTCTTTCCCCTCGTGATGGACGTACTTGTCGTTACGAGAGCTTTTCTTTTTCGTCTTTTGGTCTACATCTTTCGAGGTCGGCTTCGTCGGTTTATGCTTTTGCGACAAAACTTTCGTTTCCTCTTCGATTATGATGTAATCCGTTACCTTGTGGAGGGCATCTTGGATCGTCTGCGGTTCGTCGAGGGTTATCCATTTTCTGAATTTTGACTTGTACCAGAGCGTTTTTCTGAGTGCATTTATGGCCACCTTGTCGCTTATCCCGCTAACCCTTGACATCACCAGCTTGAACCGGCTTATGAACTCGCGGAGGGGTTCGTCTTCCCTCTGGGACAGACTCCAAAGGTCGACATCAGATGTTTCTCTATCTATGAACATAGAGTATTGCTTAAAAAATTCCGATGCGAGCTGTCGGAAACGTCCGATAGAGTTTCGCTCAAGGCATGCGAACCATTTGAGCGCCGCTCCTTCCAGATTCGACGAATAGATGGTAGTAGCCGTCGTCTTTTTCGCCATCCTTTAGTCTGGCCCTTCCCATCGTGATGTGGAAAGCCTGAAGGTGCGCTTTAGGATCAGTCATACCATCATACTTTGGTACTTTGATTTTTCCCGGGTCAGATACCCTCGTATCAGAGTTGCGAGCGGTGAAGGGCATCTTCCGAGCCCCCTCGAGCAGTCTATCGATCTCAGGGGCAGCACTGGTAGCATGATGGATCTGGGATTTCACGGCCCTTACTTCCGCTGCAGTTTTGGTGATGTAATCGCGAAGATCGCGAATGTCCGACGTCTCGTCAGTAGATTTTCGAGCTTGTCGGCGTTTGCTGCGGGTGATCTCGGTTTGTTCTTCGGCCAGCTCCTCCTGTTCGACCCAATAGAGGTTTTCCTCCTCTTCCGTTATTGGCTTATCAAACGGGGAGCTTTCCCGGGCCGATCGGCTTCTGGTTCTTTTTGGATGTCTGTCAGCATCCTCCTCGGTATCGTTGGAGACGTCGCTGGGATCCAGGTCAACGTGCTCGACTTCATAAACCTCTGAGCCCTTTGCGGGAGGTGGAGGACTCTTGGAGTTCCTTTTCTCGGCAGGGGATGTTTTGCTAGGGTTTTGGCCCAAAGGTCGTTCCCGCGATGTTCCAGGCCTGTCGAGTGGGGTTGCGAAGTCGAGTCTTTTCCCGCAAACCTTCGTGGTTCCGCGGGGACGGATTGCTTGAGTTCTTGCCGTTAGGGTTTTGACCCGTTTGGTCAAGGTGTTCACGAGCTTATCATGTTCTTCCAACCTTTTTTCATAGGTGGCGAACATCTTTTTAAACTCCTCGAGTGTTGCGGCGTTGGATGGTGCGTTGGCCGCGGAGACATCCGCTGCTGGAGTGTGGATATTGGTGTCGCTTCCTCCGTTGAGAGGATTTTGCATGTTGTATGCGTCGTCAGTTGACATGTCAGGTGGAGCGTGATGTGGTTGAGAGTTAGATTGATCCGTACCCCCCTCTTTCTAGCGCCAAATTGTGGGAACCGAAATTTGCACTGTTGATTTCCGTTTAAATTAGGAAAGTAGGAGAACCCAAGTTTCCCAGAGGTCCAAGATATCTCCTAATACCACACGCTAAGCAATCAGAACACGAAACGAGAACAGTAATAAAATAAGAAATCGAAGAATAGAGCAAGATAGTTCTTATTTCGAATCTGCGTTTGAGTGTTTACAACAAGGTAAGTGCCTGGGCTACGAGAGCTGTTGGCGAGAATCCTAGTTCTAAAACTCTAAGACGGCAAAAACCAAATTGAGTCGCATCTCGAATAACAAAAACGGAAAATTGCCTAAAATCGCTCTAAGTGCTCAGTTTGCTATCTCCCCGTCCTCCTCTCGCCTAGGACTCCTTATATACTCGCTCCTAGGTCGGTTTACGCTTTTCCCCTTCTGCCCTTAAGCTGTCATAGCCTAAAAATGGAGATATTCCGTTTTTCCTGATCTTTCGTGATTATCTTCAGAAACTTCAGATTTATCTGCGGAAACTTGACATTTATCCTTTTCTTGCGAGCCAAGCATAAACCGTCATACGGCTTATGGGCTTCTTGTTAAGAAATCGCAAGTGGGCTTCGAGCTACGTTTTAGGCCTTCCTTGGACCGTCTTTGATTTGAAGCGCTTTATTACGGCTTCTTCAATAAAAACAAACTTCCCGCGATTTTTATCGTAAATTTTGGTTGATGACTCCGAGTGACGAAAAACACGAAATGGTTTAGCGACGGTTTTCGGGAGATAGCATTAAAGAGTAGACGAGAATGCACAGATTCGTGTCGTATCGACGTTTTAAGAGAGCTCGGTCGCTACCTAGCGACCGAGCCGTGTGCGTGCTTGGTCGCTGTGTAGCGTCCTAGATTGGCTTGTCCGTGGTCCGATTGCCACACTCGAGCTTGTCCGTGGCTGGTTTGGATACGTGTCTGTTGCCTTGAGACAATCGGTACTTGGTTCGAACAAGATTTTACCGCAAAGTTCTTTGTAATGACATTTTTTTACGAAGTATGACATTCATAAAAAGATGCTCACGCTCATTTTTGCGGAGGTTTGGACGTTAACTTCGTCGTAACCGTTTTCGACCCAAACAACTGTATAACATATTTAGTGCAAAAAAGTAGAGTAGCTAAAATTAACGCTCGGTTATGCTCATTTGACACCAATCAAGTAGAAAAAGAAAAACAAATAAAATAATAAAGTTAAGCTATATATGAGAGAGGTTTTAGGGTATGGGTTTTTAGTGATTTAAACCTCCAACTATTTTTATATCGGATAGAAAACCTTCAACTAAAACTTTATGTTCTTAAACCCTCAATTATTAAACCATTAATGCCGTTAACCCTACGTTAACAAAATCGTCTATTATGAACGGAGACCCATTAAATTGAAACGCGGTGTTTTATGCAATCACAGAAACGATACGAGATGCTTACAATCAACATATATTTTACTGATTTAAACCTCCAATTATTTTTAAATCGGATGGAAAACCCTCAACTAAAATTTATGTTTTAAACCTTCAACTATTAAACCTTTAATACTTTTAACCTTCCATAAAAAAATTCGTCTTTTCTGAACTGTGACCCATTAAATTGAAATGAAGTGTTTCATTTAATCACAGAAAACAATACAAGATGCCTAAAACCCACTTTATCAATGGGCAGAGAGACATTCACGATTCGTCCCCAAATAAAAAAAAAACAAGGGTTCTTCTTTCTTCAAGAACTATCGAAGGTGAAATCAGTCAAAAAGATCTGTCATTTTATCTATGTTCACATCACACTCAAAATTAGGGTTCTTCTTTCTTTCAAGAACTATTTATGTTCACTTCTTTCATGTTCACTTCACACTCAAAACCTAGGTTATTTAACATTCCAAAATTCACATTTTTTGATAAATAAATAAACAAGAGAGAAATAAATATGATTAGAAACAATTGAGTTTTTGATATATATCACCGTCATGGTTTTTGAAAAGGAAGAAGAACCCTTTTTATTTGGGGATGAATCGTGATTGTCTTTGCCCATTGATAAAGGGGGTTTTAAGCATCTTTTCTGTGATTAAACAAAACATTGCGTTTCAATTAACGGGTATCCGTTCAGAAAAGACGAATTTGTTTATGGAGGGTTAAAGACATTCAAGGTTTAATAGTTGAGGGTTTAAAAAGATAAAATTTTAGTTGGAGGTTTTCCATTCGATCTAAAAATAGTTGGGGTTTAAATCACTAAAATATATGTTGATTGTAAGTATTTCGTGTCGTTTCTGTGATTGCATAAAATACTGCGTTTTACTTTAACGGGTCTCCGTTCATAATAGACAATTTTGTTAATAGAGGGTTATTGACATTAATGGTTTAATAGTTGAGAGTTTAAAAACATAAAGGTTTAGTTGAAAGTTTTTCATCCGATATCAAAAAATAGTTGAGATTTTAAATCACTAAAATCCAGAAGTTTTACTCTACACAAACTAGAAAAACTCAGTGCGAACACAAATTTATAACTTCTCTTTACCTTTTATTTTGTTCCTCTCATTTACTTTCAGTTTAGGGCATCAGGAAAGACCTTACACGTCTCTCAAAAACAAATATACTAATGCTTTAATTACATACATATTTTTCTTTTAATTTTTTAGATAAACTGACCATTAGATGTAATACACCTGTCATATTCGTTTCTTACAACTCTAACATTGTTTCTTCCTGAAGAATCGTCTCTCTCCTATCTCGTCTGTTTTACCATTTTTTAGTCTACTTTTTTATATTGAGAAACAATGTAACAACAGCCCACTGCGGATGGCCTTTCTCCACCAATCACACTGTACATGAAGTTGCACAATTGACTTTTTTTAATAAATACACCCTCCGTTACTTAATAATCTATGTTTTAGAAAAAAAAAATTGTTTTTAAAAGATTCATATTTTATATTTTCAATGCATGTAATAATGATAAATTGCAAATTTCAAAAGCATTAATCTTGTTTACTGAATTTTGATTGGTTAAAAATCATAGGTAAATGCTAAACACAGAAAATAATTCATTTATTGGTAAAATTTTGCGTGTTTTCTTAATATGGGTGAAAACTCTAGAATATGAATTTTTTAGGGACCGAGGGAGTATAAAATAAATTAAAAAGGAAGAAAGAGGTTTGAAACGGATTTGACTAGACCAAAGGAACGTGTCACAGTCACCGCTACGATCAGAGTCACAGACCACTGCGATGATTTTTTATCAGTATTTGCCTCTTTGGCTATGACCTTCACCGTTATCTTTTCTTTCTTTTTCCAGTCATGTTCAGTCAACTAGTGGGCCCCACGTGGCGTGCGCGCGTGCTGTAACATCTGGACCCTACTTGTTCATTCTCAGAGTCAGAGCCCGAATATGACACTTCATCATTTTCTTAAACGTTTACTAATTAACAAAATTGTATTAATATTTAAATCTGATTTACAAGATCTGTATTTTTTCACCGGCCACCTCTCTAATCATTTCCATTGGCCTAACGTTGGTACTCTACGCAAATTCTTACGTTTCCAATTATCAACGAGTCCGACAGAAAATTGAAAGTCACACGAATATTGAATTCTGCTGTGGTTTTATGCATTTGGATTATAGTGGAACAGTGTCGAAATATATCACATTCTTTTACAGCCGCTAAATATTACTAGTATGTTTGCAATTTGCATAATCCAGGTCTATCTAAAAAATTACATTCTTTAAGAAAATTAACTTTTTCTTTTGTCAACACATTCTTTTTTGAAAATAAAATTAGATTCCAATGTTTTGTTTACACTAAAATTTATTTAGGGCATGTCCATATTTTGTCCATTGAAGTATTTGAATAAATATTTCGAACACAAGAACAAACTTTTATTCACAGCACATCATATTCATGTACAAGGAATATTTCTAATTACATTAAAACTAAGAAATAATCTCTAATACTTTTTTTATTTTCATGGATAATTAAGATTGATAAAAAGTAAAGAAAGATTCGAGTCTCTCTCTACCTATATATACATGTCTTTAGTCAACTATAAAACTATCCAAAAACCATAATATATACATAAAGTCATAGGTAATATAAGAGAAGTCTAAACTTATCTTAATCTTTTTGTTTTTCATTTAGGATACTGTTCCCAATTAAAATCTCTGATTAATAAATGATTCATACTGAAAGCAAGAGTTATTTTAGGGAATGTAAAATAGATATTACGGTAAAAAATAATTCAATTATATTCTCTTATTAATAAATGGACTATGAAATTACCATACTAACATTTAATGCTATAATTTATACTAATCAGACCCGCGGTAAAAAACATTATAGCGTGAAAGTTTATGTTAATTGTACACACAATGTTGTAGTTGGTGTTGTCAAAAAAAAAAAATGTTGTAGTTGGTTTGTTATTCAAATATATTTTACGTAATTGAGTTTAAAGAATCACAAATCAAAACATTTATATTAAAATTTGGATCATTTTAATTTTTTTTTCAAATTTATATGATTTTTATCGGATAAACCAGTGTTGAATCGCAGATTAACAAAGTTTTATCTGGTTTTTGAATATTAGAGTTTAACTAAATCCGAACTGGATTATATACAATATCTACTGGTTCGATCCCAAGTCTAGATCGGGTACGAAAGCATTGTTAAAACTATTAAAGTTTTTACAAATATATATTATTAAATGAACTACTTGATAAATTATATAATTTTAAATAAAAAATCAGTTGCTTTTTCGGTATAATACATCTTTGTAACTTAATAATGTACATAAAATCAAAACACTAATTCATATCAAACATTTTTATTTATTCAAAAAACTCCGTGTTATGAGTGAGATATGGATTTGGGTTTGGGTTGATTTTACTCCTTTTTTTTACTCTATTTTGGATGAAAAAAATGAAATTTTACATTAGAGATGCTCTTAGAATAATGAAAGAGAGATCCACAGTTGTATTCCATTTAATCCTACTTCATTCGACGACTTTTCAGCATTTGTTGGTTTGGATTTCCACTTGATTTTACCGTCTAAGATTATTGAGACAAAACATTTTCACATATATAATTTTCTTTGGTGAAAGACCTTTCCAAACTCTTTCTTTTTATCTTTCACGTTTTACGTATGATCAAAATTTTAGTGTCAAAAAATATAGTATTTGGTTAGAGGCATAACTCAAAAAGATAGGTAGATTTAGAAAAACAAGTTTTACAAAAATACTACCATGAATAAAACACTATGATATATTTATGTATATTGGAAAAAAAAAAGTCTAGTGGAAATATGATAATTAAATTTACAGCACCAAGCCATGAAATTTGAACTCATGAGTCATGACAATTAGAAATTTACTGCTTAGCTATAATATTTATTATAGATCAACTCATCTTGATGTATACATACTATCTGAGTAAATTTTACTCTTTCTGTTTCATAATAAGTGTTATTCTAATATATTTTTTTTGTTACACAAAAAGTGTCACTTTAGAATTCCAATGCAAATTAAACTTACTTTCAGCTGAAAATTAATTGCAATTTGCATTGATTTTATAAATAATTTTATTTATTTCAAATATTATTGATCAAATATGTGTAATTAATAACAACTTAAATACATTTCAATCACTTTTTTAATTTGTGTGGAAAATGTCAAAATAACACTTATTCAGAAACGGAAATAGTATTAACACCCATTTGCATTGTATACAACTCTGTTCTCTATGCATTGACAACTGCACTACAGAAACTAGTATTACTGCTTATGGAGAAAAAGAGACGGGCCGCAATGGAATATAAACTAAACTTGTTAAATTGTGCTGATATCGATCATCACTCCATAAGTTATAGTTACATATACCAGCTTGTGTCATACGAAATGCTAATTAGTTCCCTTTTGGCAGTCCAACTATACTCGGAGCAATATCCGTTGGTATAACGCATTTAAATTTGTAGTTTTATATATTCAAAAATACAAACAATTAGTTCCCTTTTGGCAGTCCAACTATACTCGTAGCAATATCCGTTGGTATAACGCATTTAAATTTGTAGTTTTATATATTCAAAAATACAAATTAACAATTAAAATTGGTTTGAATTTTTACATTACACGGACGGAGCTAGAATGAGGTAGAGGAAAACGTCAGAATGACGTAATCGTGCGGTGTAATAAAAAGACGAAATATACAGAGAATAAGATGATAACATATGAAAATTGTACACTGGCATTTGAGAAAGCAAAGAAAAAGCTGAGAGAAAGATAATATCGCGGAGACAACCCACACGGCCTCTCTCATGCTTTCCATCATCCGATCATCGACTACTTCTATTTCATTTTATCCCTTTTTAAAAAAAAAACAGTTCACTTTTATTAGTCTAGCTTTCACTCTTTTCAGACCGAAATGAAATCAGGTTAGCCGCATTGTGGTGGTCTAGTGACTTCCACTATAAGAGAAATTGCCCCGTTCAACTACACTATGGATCGATTCTCCTATAATGCGAAATTGCTTACGGTCTATTTAAATATTCAGAAATAATTCATCTGTATGATGCAACTCTCGCCCAGAACTTAGATCTGTTTTTTAATAGACATGGATTTAACCATTTCTTTAGTAAAAAAAAATGAAATCAGGTTTTGAAAAATTCAGTTATTACTATAAGAAAGACTATACATAATGATGATAAATAGTACAACGTGTAACATACACAAATATTATGCAGTAATTGGAGAAGATATTTATCTCTTTAAAATTAATCTTTAAAAAAATCTTATTTCTAAATCATGCATATATATATATATATATATATATATGATACACCAGCATAAAATCTTGCACGTTAAATATATATATATATATACATCATTATGTGAGTTTGTGTTTCCATACCTAATCGCCCTTGATTTTGTAATTTAAATATAAACTAACATTATTAGATAATAAATATACAGTTCATGATGTTTTCATATTAGAACACAGTCGATGAAATTTAATAAAGAAATAAAATAATTAGTAAGATAAAAGTAAATGGTTAGATATAGTCCAAAACGATCATCATCATTACTCCATGAGGAAACAATATAAATTAATTAATCAGATCTCGACCGTCATCATTTTTTGGTTTGTAAAATATTTGTGTACACACACACACTTATGCTCTCAACCATTCTTGTCGCCTCGGTTTGACGTTTATCTCAAAATTCTATTTTTGAAGTCAACCTCTGAGTGATTTAATCGTTTACACGTTCTGTGTTTCGCTTTAGGATTTTATTCTTTTGACTTTGATTTCTACTTTAGTTGTAGATATATATTTGGCAGGAGTGTTTCTAATTGTGCTTCAAATGTATATATAGATATTATAAAAATTAGAAATCAAATTCATATAGTGCTCTTGGATGTTACCGAACTTAAAATATGGTGCATGGTGCAAATCAGTTCGACGTCGACGATGCTGTGATAAATTATTCCAAGTGAACGTTAGATACGCATGACATGTGAAGTGACTTGTCTTCATATATATGTAACTATTTTTACATATACATAGAGTTAACTGCATTATAAATATATTTATGAGCGTATAGATCAAAAGGTCTTATTATAGTTAACCAAATGTTTTTGTCAAATTTAAATAAGATTAGTAAAATTTCATAACTTAGAGGTAAATATTTGATTGACACGAAGAAGCAAAGTCGCACCACCATTCATATTGTCGTCGTCAAAGGTTATATATATATGCTTCCGTTAATCATTAGATCAAAGAAAGACTCACATCTTTGCTTTCACGAATTTTAGTTTCTCCTCTCACCATGATTTCGCAATATACATATATATATATACCATATATATGCACATACAAAACAGCCATACATCGAATTCTTTTCGAACTAGGAGTTATATATAAAACCAAAAATCATTAGATACATATATAAAATTTAAGTGAGTTTATTCAACTAATTAACTACCTTTTCCCAGAAATGTGAAAAAATGATTTCAAATCAGTAAATACATGTTTATGATCCCTTTCTTACAACATTGAGCTAATACAATCTTGGCATGAAATTTTTGGGCAAGAGTATTAAACTTCTACGATTTTTATTTCATTAGAACGGTATACAAAGCTCATTGACACTAGATTAAAATAGATTAAAAAATATTTGTAAGTCTCTCTCTCTGACAAGCTTCCCGATGCAGAATCGTTGGGCATTGCTTGGCCATGCTTCCGCCGCGAAACCACCGTCTTCAACCTCCTGAGATGCTCTCCTCCCCCCGCCTTTTCCCCCGGACCCTCCTGACCCTTCCCCAGCCTTTTCTCCTCATCTGTTCCCTCCCCTAGCCTCAACTCTACCAACTTCCCGTTCTGAAATTCGTAGATCTCATCTATCTCCCTCCCTCTCTGATACTGTTATGACTCAGGCCTCAGACTCGTCTCCGACTGTAGTCATTTCTGAAACTACTACTCAGCTTGGTGGACTTGCTGAGATTGAATTTCAAATCACTATTCCTGCTACAGAAAACCCTACACCATTTGTTACTTCTGAAACTTCAAACTCTTCCCACTCTCTGGAACAACTTCACCTCGCCTCAACTATTTCTGATTCAAACAACCTGAAAATTATCATATCCAAACATAACTCCCCTTTGATTACGAACCGTGCTTCTCAAAACCATGCCCTTGCCGTTAGTACTAAATCTACCCATCCTTTAGCTGAATGTGTAGCCCCACCTACATGCTCTCCCATTCCCATCACCTTGCAGCCTCCAGTTATAACTTCCCCCATCCTTCCCACTCCCTCCTCTTCCGCCACTCAAAATCTTGCTGAGAAACTTCGTGTAAAAGGTGACAAATCCCTCAAAAGGCTTGCACCAATCACATTGTCTAAAACAGGAAGACCACATGTTTTTATTCATGATTCAGTCTTTAAGAAAGGTGATGAGCTCCACAAAGACTTTATAGTCTGTTACTTCAACGGTTGACCCCCGCCGTTCAACCAAATTCAAAGTGTCTTTAACCACATGTGGGGAAAAGGAAAGAGACTCGAGATTCATAACAATCCCCTGCAATGCTCTGCACTTGTTAGGATTCCGAGTGAGTTTCTAAGACAGGAGATTTTATATAAGAATATATGGTATGTGGGAGACTCAATGTTTCATACTGCACAATGGTCTTCTGAGCACTCCTCTTCCACTCCCCGCTCTCAGCGCCATAAAGATTTGGGCTCACCTAACGGGTGTCCCTCTTGACATGCGGTATCAACAAGGGCTTAGTTTGGTTGCGGGTTTAATTGGTGATCCTAAGGAGACTGATGACTTTAGTCTTAACTTGGTGAGTCTTACCTTGTCTCATGTGAAGGTGGAAGTTGATCTCACTAAGCCGCTTCCAAGAGTTGTTGAGTTTGAAAGAAAGAGCAGAGAGGTAGTTGAGGTTCAAGTTGACTACATGTGGCTGCCTCCCACTTGCTTGCACTGCCATGAGCTTGGGAATGTGATCAAAAACTGCTTGAAATTCACACCTCCTAAAGATCCTTCTCCTCCTGCTCCAACTGCCTCTGTTCCTGGAACAAAAGGAAAGCAAAAGGGTTCAGAATCACAAGAAAAAAACTCATGTAAAAGCTGCACAGAACAAACACTATGTACCAGTTAAAAAAAACTATCCCTCCTACTCCTCCTCATACTCTCCCTACTGTTCCACCCTTTGACTCCTTATCTCTTCCATCTAGTCCTTTAGCCCCCAAATCTCCCTTGTTTGCCCCCTCCCATGCCACAACCTTTAAATCTAACTCTTCCACCACCACCACTAAAAGTCCTTCTAACAAACCGCAAAAGCCTTCTCTCAAAAGATCATGTTTCTCTCCTACTATATCTCCCACCGCTCCACCAAAAATCTCATTTCAATCCTCTAATCCCTCCTAAACCTCTTTTTCCAGAGATTGGCACTTACAGTACCTTGTTAACTTTTCTTTTATTGGTCCCTCTCTAAAAAAACCTTTTTTGCCTCTGCTTAATGATGATTCTCTCCAGTCTACTGGAGAACCCTCTTTTTCTTCCTAATGAGTGTCAAGCTCTTTTTTTGGAACGTCTGAGGTTTAAATGATCCGGACAAACATCGGTCTTTTTTGGATTGGCTCTATAGCCATACACTTATTTTTGGTGCTCTTTTGGAAACACATATCAAGAAACTCTCTCTAGCCTGGTTGATGTCTACTCTATGCAGAGACTGGCGCTACCTATCTAACCACCTATTTGATGAAGATGGAAGGATCATACTCATTTGGAAGGACCCAACTAATGTATGTATACTCTCTCAGTCTATACAGATGATTATTTGTGAAGTTGATTTTCCTAATTTCCCTCCTATCATCTATTCAGCAATCTATGCTTCTAATCTCAGTGAGAAAAGAACGGACCTTTGGGTTGAGCTACTGAATGTTCATACTGCTTTAGCCTTAGACACAAAACACTGGATGATTGGAGGTGAATTTAATCAAATTCTGAACAGCTACGAGCACTCCTCCTTTTGTCACAGTAGCCACTCATATCAAATGTATCAGTTCCGAGAAAGTTTGTTTCAGTTGGGTGTATTCGACCTCCGCTTCTATGGTCCTGTTCACACCTGGACAAACAATCGTGATGCTACTCATGTGGCTAAAAAACTTTGTTGATGCTGATTAACAGCGAAATACTTACCAGTTTTCCCAATGCTACTGCAACCTTCCTTCCCCTTGTCCCCTCCGACCACTCACCATGTCTCATTGACCTAGCCTTCCAATTCCCCAAAAATGGTACCCAACCATTCCGTTTCCTAAACTACCTAACCAAATACCCGAGCTTTCTGGAGGTTATTAGTGATGCTTGGTTTCTCACTGGAAGTGTGTCTGTCAAACTAGCGTCTCTGTGTTGGAAGATGAAAAGCATCAAAAGGAGTTTAAAAATTCTTAATAAAGAAAATTTCTCAAATATCCAACATAAAGTTAAAGAGACTTACGGTTTGTTACAACTTGCGCAGGTACATGCTCTCATGGATCCAACTACTCAATCTTTTGTTGAGGAACATGATCTAAATTAGAAATGACAATTTTTAAGACAGATTGAAGAGTGTTTTTTTCAACAAAAGTCTAGGATAACTTAGTTAAGGGAAGGCGATCTGAATACTACTTACTTCCATCGTGTCTGTCAAGTGAGAGCTAGCTACAATGCTATTCAATCATACCTGCTACTATCTGGTGCCATCATCACTGACCCGTTGGAGATGAGTGCTCTTGCCATTTCAAATTTCAAAGCTGTCCTCGGGCCTGTTCAACTCCCACGTGTTTGGTTCTCCCCACTAGACTGGTTTCAAGGCTTAACACCATTCAAATGCTCTCTGCAACAAAAAGGCATCATTCTCCTGATGCCTACATCAGATGAAATCATGAAGATCATGTTCTCTCTGAACCCAAACAAAGCGCCAGGGCCTGGTGGTCTCACCTCGGGCTTCTTCAAAGCTTCATGGTCATTGCTAGGAAAGGATTGTGCCATTTCGATTCAGAAATTCTTCAACACTGGTTTCCTGCCAAAAACCACAAACTCAACAATTCTGTCTTTGGAACCCAAATTCACAGGAGTCTCTAAGATATCTTGACTATAGACACATCTCCCTTTTGAATATCATCTACAAGGTGATTTCTAGCCTACTGGTGTGCCGCCTAAAGCCTATTCTACATCAACTAATCATGCCAAACCAGACAGCATTTGTGGAGGGCTGATTGTTAGTGGAAAATTTAGTTCTAGCTAGTGAGATCGTGAATGGTTATCATAAGAACAGAGGGTCAAAGAAGATTACCATCAAGGTTGACATTGCAAAAGCGTTTGATACTCTCTCATGGGACTTCCTCCTCTCAGCACTGGAAAGTCTAGACCTCCCCGACCACTTTATTCGGCTGCTGAAAGCTTGTATCTGCACAACATCGTTTATGGTAGGTTACAATGGAACGGTGAGTGATTTCTTGAAAGGAAAAAGAGGCTTTAGGCAGGGAGATCCTCTTTCTCTCTACCTCTTTGTTATTGCCATGAACTACTTATCACTGATGTTGGATAAAGATGCGAGGCCAGGGAATCTGTCTTACCATCACCAATGCCAAAAGACTAAGTTGACTCATCTTTCCTTTGCGTCGGGACTTACGGAACAAGAAATCTCAGCAATCCAAGGATCAACTGGTATGCCTAATAGAAGCCTTCCTATGCGCTACTTAGGTGTTCCCTTGTGTACAAAGAAACTCTACTTGCAGAACCGCGAGCCTCTTTTGCAGCAGATCAAACAATGCATCTCTTCTTGGTTTGCAAAAGCTCTTTCTTTTGCGGGAAGACTACTGTTGATCAAAACTAATATTGCAGGTGTCTCCACCTTCTGGTGTTCCAGTTTTATTCTGCCAAAATCTTGCATTAATAAGATCAATTCACTTTGTGGTATATTCTTGTGGAAAGGAAGCAGTGAAGGTCACCATTCTGCTAAAGTCAGTTGGGAAACAGTGACTCTTACCAAAAAGCAAGGAGGGCTTGGCGTCAAAGACCTACACAGTTGGAACCTCGCTTGTATCATGAAGCTTGTCTAGCTCTTCTTGTTTCGTCCAAGCTCTGTATGGGTCTGCTGGTTTAAGGAAGACATTTTAAAAGGTGATATATCAAATTATTGGTCCATCAACACAAGCAATAACTACTTTTGGATGGTTAACAAGATGATTAAGGCAAGAAATTTCTTGTACCTACTGCTTAAATGACGGATTGGTAATGGAGAGAGTACCCGCTTCTGGTTTGACAATTGGACTCCGCTTGGGAATCTATATACTTTCTTAAATGTTAGCACTTCCCGGTTAGGCGTTCCGAAGTCAGAAACAATAGCTTCACTTTACAACGCATGACGTTGGCTCCTCCCTCCAGCAAGATCGGAGAATCAACTAGCAGTGCAGATTCATCTAACAACAGTGGTTTTATCAGACATGGAGGACTACTATGAGTGGGAGGTTGATGAGAGATTACGACAGAAGTACAACACTGGAGAGATATACACTTACCTCAAGGGTCATCATCCACAGGTCCCATGGGCAAAGATCATTTGGTTTTCCTATGGAATCCCACGTCATAGCTTTCTCATGTGGCTCGTGTTACTCGATCGCTGTCCTACAAGAAACATGTTAAATAGATGGAGACTAAATGTTGATCCTATGTACTTGCTTTGCAATACTAGTCATGAAAGTAGGAATCACCTCTTTTTTTAGTGTCCTTATAGTACTACCATATGGAGACAGATTGCTACTCGATGTCAGCTCCAACCTCTCTTCAATTGGGAGGACACTGTTCTTCCAACTTCAGATGCTCCCCAGTAATCGAGATTCTCTGCGCCTTACACTGCTAGCGATTCAAGATACCATCTACTGGATTCGGACTGAACGAAATAATCGTCTTAACCAACAAGCCTTCAAGCCGCTTGAAACGATCATCTCCACCATCGATAAGCAGATTCGCAACCTCTACAAAGCTTCCAGCAAGCCAATCCCAGAGCTTCTTCAGCGATGGCACAACTCTGGTTTCTCTGACCATGACTTCAAGCGGAGGAAACAATGTTTTAGATGAGTCACGAGCTCTCGTCTCTTCCACTTCTCTGCGATCATCACATCACATCACTTGGGCCTTCTTCTTCTGATCGGGCTTTTAGTTCCTATGATATGTGTTTCCTTTAGATTTAAACAGATGGTCAAGCTCACTCTAAACTTAAGCTTTTGGACTTGTATGTTTTTTCTTTCTCTTAAGTTTAATTAATATGAAAGTCAGTTTACATAAAACAAAAAGAAAACAAAATTGTAATTCATTATGGCTAACTTTTTTTTTTTTTTTTTATTATGGCTAACTTTTAAGTTCCACATAAGAAGCGATTTGAAGATTACAATGTCCATTCATCATTAATACATGAATTAATCCATAGAAACAAAAACATGTGAATGTCCTGTATATTCAGCGATTAACGAAATGTAGGTACTAAATCAAATATTGACGGAAATGTAGGCATAGAATGATTATACAATTAAATCGTTTGTAGCTTTATGTTATTGTTATTGTTATTGTTTGTCATTAAACTCGTCGTTATCAAAAAAATTCGTAGTAAATGCATGTACGAGGGAGTTGTTCAGCATGCGGATGCATATATATATATATATGTAGAGTATGTATGTATACAAAATTATATATGTACATAGTACACAGTAAATAAGTAATATAAGCCGCCCATAAACACTAGTTAGACGAAAGAAGAAAACAAAATGAGAGCTGACCGAAATAGAAACAGCTAAGACTTCCACTTGGGCAGATCAAATATAATTGTTGTCTATCTTAATATGTCTTATAAAGGTCATAATGTGACAAAACCCCTTTTCTTATAGTATAATACTATTAATTTCTTAATTCTTCCAACTACCTTAGGATATTAAAGATCTTAGTTAATTAATCACTTGATTCATGGATTGCTTCATTATCTAAACTATTAAAACAGGAGTACAGTTTGTACTTCCCCCTTAGTTTTCCTCAAATATTACCACAGAATGCCACTGACATTAAACTTAGAGTTTCATCCTCTACTAAACCGAGAAATACGTTTATTATTAAACCGAGAAACATGTTTCCTTACTTATCGTACCATTAAATTAAACCACATCCTACCACTTCCTAACATATCGTTCTATGAATTACATTAAACACAGACGTTTTATCTTACTACTAAACCATCTATTACAAACCATTACTAAACATCTACATCACAAAACAATAAAAATACAATTGCTGTTTACCTATTTCATACCGTTGTATATCATTGTCATACTCCCTTACTTCAGTGCATCAGATTAGTAGTTTTGGTCTGCAGAATCAAAACCAGTTTATTAGACAGATACAAATATATGTCATACCAAACGATCATAGTTTATATCAATAAACCCGTATAAATCATGTAATTCCGGTTCAATATTAACTTACAGAATAGAATACGATTTTTTCAATATATGTGAAAAGTGAAAATCAAAACTAATCATTTATTATTTGCCAAAACAACTTACCTTACAAAATATATCCATATATTTAAGCAAATTCGATATCAATAAACTACCAGAAAATACTTTTTTAAGTTTCTAATCGTCCAAATCACGTCAAACATTTATTATTAACCTATAAATAATTTGTTTCCATAATATATTCCTATATTTAAGCAACTATCATAAAATTCGATATCAATTTTTGTAACAAATCTTGCCGTAAACAATCTAATATTTCAAAACCTATATTCTATAAGCAACTAACAAACGGATCAATCTTGGAATAAAAGCATATAGACTTTGATCCGCTATTTAATACAAAAAAAAATCACAACTAACAAAATCTTAGGTATTACTTACTATGCGTGAGTTTCAGCCCTTTACTAACTATGTATATATACCTCTTCCTCTATAGCTTCAACATCGTATCATTCAAAGCAAATCCTCCAAAAATGTCTGCAATTACAACTTTCCATCCTCTCACAAAACTCAGGCCTTTCAAGAATAACTGGCGAGGTCAAGTTAAGTGATTACGTTCGTGGAGGCAGAATACCCCTTTTGGAGATACCTTTGAGATGGTTTTAGCAGACCAATGGGTAAATAAATTCCTGGCCCTTATATTAAAGGCCTGAAACTATTATTCTGCCCTTTCTAACCGTAAGCATGATCCCTTTAATATTTATCAAGTACTATATCCTGCATAATAACAACCAAGACATTCCGGGGTTCTCTAATCTAAACATGTTTTCTAGACAGTCCTACTTTTCTTTCACATTAGTAATTAGTTACAATAGAGAAGTGATTACTAACCGTGTAGTAAGTCTGTTGTCATGTCTTGGTTGTTGTCTTCTTTTTCATCTTCACTACTGGTACTTGATACTTTCCACTAAATGATCATTGTGCCTTCCCTTTGCTATGTCATTTTACAATTGATGATCATCTCTATCCGACACCATCACTCTCCCTGGGCTTTTCTATAAATCCTTCTCTCCCATGTCCTTCTGTTTCTATCCATAAACAGTAGTTGGTCTAAATTAGTAATCTAAAGTGCGAGATCATGAATTAAAACTCTCAAAATTAGCCAATTTATCAGAACTGAGACAGTCAACAGAAGCGGACATCTGTTATTAAACTTAAAATTATAGATTAGAATTACCTTTGAATAAACACGAACAAAGACGACCTTCTGTTAGTAATTACTCATCGTTTACTTCGACGAGGTTTGAAGACTTGATTATACACGCTACGGCCTCTATCTATCAAAGAGAAGGGTCTTCGTCTTCCAAACCTTAGATCGTGTTTACAAAATCATTACACATAATAGAAATTAGGACAAATAATCGAAACAAACAAAGTTCGAGGAATAGGAACACGATTAAACCTGTATGCCATGATCTGCCATAGTAATGAGTAGATCTATCTTCAGAAATCCTTTTTGTGAAACAATCATAGGCGTGTCTGTAGATCTCGCTAGAACAACAGATAGCACCGACGAAGAGATCGGTAGAAGTTCCCAAAGTTTCTACGGGAAAAAAACACATAGAAGGCCGATGGTTTCTGTTTTCTTCCCGGAAAAAAAATTCAATGGGCTTTCATTTGTTTTTTAGGTCCACTATTGTTTAGGTTACAAATGATACTAATTTAAATATCACAACCAAATGGCTCAAATCAATTCATCTAATTATGCTTTGTTAATATGATTACGAGAGATATATATATTTTTGTGGTTACTTTTCCAATTGGTTTATAGTTGCTATCATATTTATTTTTACTAAAACCTATATAAACAAAACTTAAAAATATGATATAAATCACAAAATTTAATTTTTCTTCTTTAATAAAACTATTAAACCTCAACTAAATCCTCTAATATTATACACTTTATGTTTAGTTTACCAAGCAAAACAAAATTATTACAAAATAAGAAGAATAAAACCTCATACTTTATAAATGTACATTAAACAAAATAAACAAGATACACTAATGTCAAAACTCAATAACATATGAAACACTAACATGAATGATTTTAAAACTACGAAAAACATTTGATTACATCGGACATGCATCCGCGCGGATCAAAAGCTAGTTATTATTATTATAGGAGTTTTGTTTTTTCCTTTCTTTCTTTCTGTCAGACATATCTCGGCCGTACTTGCTTATTCTAGTTCTCCCCCCCCCCCCCCCCCCCCCCGATGATTAATTGATTAGTATGTTATAAATACATTTAAATGTATACCAATTAGATAATATGTAAAAGTTATATTTAGGTCAGCTAGTGTTAGAGTTCATATCATGATTGATGACTTCTACCTTCGGATAATTCAATATTAGTTCTGATTTGTTGGTAGATATTAAAAAGGTGTTTTCTCCCATTTATAATTAACTGTTTTTATTTTTGTTTATACACATAAGTCTTCGGCTTGCCCACTTTTGCTTTTAAATACTACTAGGTGTTTTCATGCACTATGTGCAGTGATAAAATTTTGAATTACATTTAAAAATAAAAATTTGTTAATATTTTAGATTTTATTATTTTAAAATAATATTTTAATAAAAATATTAAATACTAATTTAGTTAAACATAGAATTAAAATAAATAATTTGATTTATTTTAAATTATATTCAAGTTATATTTAAAACTATAATTTACATAGATTTTCATTTATTTATTTTGGTTAAGATAAATTAAATTACTTTAAAACAGTAAAATTGATATATTTTTTATAATTATCAAAATTAAAAACTAAAATTAATTCCTAAAATTTGTAGATATCAAAAATAAACAAATGATATTACGATTAAAAATTTAATTTTTTTAGAAAAAAGATTGTATAACATTTTGAAAATATTTTTTAATAATAAATTTTTAATGATTATAAAAATATATTTAAATACTATTTCGAAATTTTAAAATCTTTTATATTTCCCTTGTCATATTATTTAATGACATATTTGAATAGATTTATTTTAATGATGATTTATGTGTTATTACCATATTATCAAAAGTTACCAAAAATTGAAATTAACATTAAATGTAGTTGTACATGTCACTTTTAACCATAAGTCATGTCATTAATTTTAGTATGTCATGTCACATTTTTTTGGTGAGAGTGATTATGCAGATGACATGTGTAAAATCACTTTACAAATAATGTTTAGGGGATTTAAAACTATGTTGAAACATTTTATAACCGAATGTTCAAAACGTTTTATAATAAAAATATAATGTTATGTATCATAACTTTTTCTGATGACTATAAAATCTAATTGATAAGGAATTTCTAGTTAAGCCTAGATATGATCAGAATTATGAATTTAGCATATTTTTATCAATAATTAATGAGAAAAAGACAAAAATAGCACTAAATCAAGTTTTTGTTTCCAAACTAGCATTCAAGGTCAAAAGTCACAAAAATAGCACTTAATGTTTTATCAAAAGTCACAAACTTAGGGTTTAGAGTTAAAGGGTGGGTTTAGGATTTAGGGTTTAAGGTTTAGGGTTTAGGGTTTAGGGTTTAGGGTTTAGGGTTTAGGGTTTAGGGTTTAGGGTTTAGGGTTTAGGGTTTAGGGTTTAGGGTTTAGGGTTTAGGGTTTAGGGTTTAGGGTTTAGGGTTTAGGGTTTAGGGTTTAGGGTTTAGGGTTTAGGGTTTAGGGTTTAGGGTTTAGGGTTTAGGGTTTAGGGTTTAGGGTTTAGGGTTTAGGGTTTAGGGTTTAGGGTTTAGGGTTTAGAGTTTAGGGTTTAGGGTTTAGAGTTTAGGGTTTAGGGTTTAGAGTTGAGAAATGAGGTTTTGGGGATAAGATTTCAAATTTTGAAAAATAAAAAAATTAAAATTTTCAAAGGATAAATTTAGAAAGGTGTTATTTTGGTCATTTTAGTTTTTGAGTGCTATTTTGTGATATAAACTTAGAAATGTGTTATTTCGGAGATTTGTCCATAATTAATTGATCAAGTAATAATCGAGTTGATAATTTATCAACCATAATGCATTCATCGTCACCAACTTTCACACCGCCCAAGCCATGTAGACGTAACCATAGTTCTTCTTTGTAGAGCTGATTAACGATTTCTGTTTAAATAAATAAATAAATATATATATAATTAGTATAATAAGGTTTGACAAATTTAAAAAATAAATGTTCACCCCCCGCGTAAATAATATATTATTTGAGTATGACTCTGATACTGATGAATTGAAATACACATATATCTTGGATGTGATTTAGGATATATTTAATTACTGTCCACGATGTATTTTTATAGGAGCTTCATTTGACATAACATATTAACATCCACTTGTTTTAATTTTATTTATTTTAGTAGGTAATTTATGATATTCTTAAAAATATAAAAATTAACGTCTTCTTCTTTATAAAATATTTTAGCATGTTATTTTTTATAACAAAATTGTTACGTTGGTGATGAAAAATCAGTTATAACTCTAAATGTTTTATTTTAGTATGTACAACTTTGAATATTATCTAATATGTTTTCTATTTCAATTTTAATTTTATACTTTCAAATTTCAATTAAAAAAAAAAATTTAATTTAAAAAAAAATATTTTTGGGAATATTCCGAGGAAGTGTATCCCTCGGGATATTCCGACGACAACTTCCTCGGAATATTCCGAGGGCATATCTCCTCGGAATATCCCGACGGATACACTTCCTCGGAATGTTCCGACGGCAAAGGTTTCTCGGAATATTCCGACGGCCGAAGTTCGTCGGAATATTCTGATACCTCTTTTCTCTCGGAATGTTTCCGAGGACCGTTCCATCGGAAATATCCGAGGAGATACTGACGAACAGTCCTAGGAAATGTTTCTTTGGAATGTCCTCGGAATCTTTAATTCTCGGTATTCCCTCGAAATTTTTTGAGGAAATTCCGAGGAAATTTTACTTTCCGACGAGAAATTTCCGACGACCATTCTCGTCGGTATGTCCTCGGAATACCGTTATTCCGAGGACATACCGACGATATTTGTCGTCTACATACCGGTGTTTTCTTGTAGTGTTATATTGGAAGATTGAACCACGTCGAGATTGATAATTGGGTTATATGGCTTTTTGGTTCAACGGACGGCTAAATATTACTCAATTGTTTACGGTTATTGAAAACCGGTTATCAACTGTAACTACCCTTACCTAATATAAAAGCAAGGCTCGTGAGTTGTATTAGATATTAGAAAAAGATAGATTGTACTAAGGTTACAAACTTTAGGTCACAGCCGTTGTGATCTTGGAAGAGTTTAGTAACTTGCCTTGCCAGACCCATGGACCGGTGAACTCGGGGTCATCAAATAAACTATGTATTGAGATTTGGTCAAGACGACTGGACTTGTTCAAGTTGGGCTAACTTGCACAAGTCACGCGCGTATGGACTATGGGTCTAGTCGACAAAACCCATTAGGTCAAGTTCTGATTATATCAGATGGAGAGGTCACGACAGATGACCTAACACAAGAAGACACAAGGGAAACAAAGAGGAGATGCACGGAAGAGTGGGAGCTAGAGAGAACTAGGTTCTCGGTAGGCTAGCTAGGCTCTTCCATATATAGTTATATCTCTAGGTGATTTGTAACAGAGATCAAGAGAGGTTGACAGGAACTGTAACCTTTAGATATTGTACTCTCGTGTTTGATATAATGGAAAGTTGAGAGACTGATTTCTCTCTCGGGTGAGTATGAGTATAGCTTCTTCTTCACATTGAAGAAGGAAAGTGAACACCGGGTTAGCAAAAATGTCTTGTGTTCCTTCTTATATTGATTGATTCGTATTCACTTGATTAGTGATTAAGTTAGCCGTAACAACTACTGTAAACTTCTGGAGAACAGACAAATCCTGAACTAGTGGAATAAGAGCTTTTGGATTCCTCGACAAATTTCTTGAATTTCCCTAACAATTAAAAATCAAGGAGAAGTTCTATGTTGAACGAAAGTGTCAAATAGATTTATAATGACAAGTCGCGTAGCACTCATGTTAGTTTAGATCAGTTATCGATATAACATATTTGATAATACGAAGTTTTAGTTAACATGATAATTAACTGTATTGAGTTTTTATCTATTAAAATCGGGTAAATAAGTGTCAATAGATTATTTTTGAGGAAAAATGAAAAAGAAAAAAAAATCTCTGAATCTTGGTCCTAAATTTTTAGTTTTTTTTTAAAAGGAAAAAATAAACAGTCCTTTTTAAAAATCACAGCACGACATGTTTAGAACTTACAATTCAACAGATAAATATGTGATAACATATCTTTTTTAGGAGTCGACATATTACTTTGTTTATTTTCTATTAGGCTTTGACTGTATAGTCAGTTAGAGTAAACATTTACTCCAACTTTTATTTTACTTTGTGTTCCACCAAAATTTAACCAATTAAGTGAAATATTTTTTCACCATATTATTCTATTACTATTCAAACAAAGAAAATACACATTTAGTTTTACTCCATAATTTATCAGAGTAAAAGCATTTACTTCACTTTTTTTTTTCTCTCTCGGTCTTTTTCATCATATTACTCTAATTATTTTCATCTCTTTTTCAACAAATTTTTTACTCTATTTTACTCTATTTTTATTTAGTGTTCTCAAATAAATACCTTTGAAGCATCCATCAAACAACATAAATATTATTTTATTTGATAAGGATTTCATATTAATTAAAAATATTTTAAATGAGATATTTTAAAATATTCTTGGATGGAATTTTTAACTTATAAAAATACATATCTAATACAATATTTTTTATTATTTAAGAAATAATTGAAAACTTCCCGGTGAAGATAATCTTACATCTAGGCTAAAGTTTATTTCACTGGGCCATCACTTGATATAGCATACATATTTTAAGTTGCAGAAATATATTACATACAAAGTAGTTTTTGATACATATTTTCTTATCTTTTTGTTTTGCTAAACTGATACTTACATATTAATCTCTATAAAATCAAAAGTACGAGGATGATTGTTTATATTTGGATAAGAGCATAAGACAACCTCTCTCTCTCCCCCCGTGAACGCTCCAACCTCTCTCTACCAGCGGCACAAGGGTTTCGCTTGCTTTTTTCGCCTCCGTCGCCGCCTCCGTCGCAGCCGCCGGGATCTCAGTTCTCTTCTCGGTGTTTCCCCTTGTTGTCTCCGTCTTCTACGGCTGAGGGAGTGGCTGACTAGCGCTTCAGGTCTGGTTCGCTCTGGTTCATATCTACGGTTCGCGACGGCTGAGGTGGCTTGAGGACGGTTTCCTCCAGCGTTGTGGTCACCCAGACTCTGACGGAGTAAAGCCAGAAATTTTCCTTTGCGCTTTGTTAGATGCTTCGAGCGTAGAGGCGCGTGCGGCGTCGATAAGCTCCTCGTCGGTCATGTTCGTCCTCCAGCGGTGTCTGGGGGTGAGCTTCTCTGCGTGTCAAGTTGGAGGTCCGGGTTTGCCGGTTCCAGTAAATCTCGGTTTCTCTCTGGTCTGTTTGTTGTGTCGCCTTGTCTTCTCCTTGTTGGCAGCGCATGAAGGTCTCTGGTGGTGGTGGTTCAGTTCGTCCCGCCGGGTCTTTGTGGCAGCGTGTTGGTGAGTTATCTCTGGTCCGCTTCGGCTACGTCCTTAGCCTCAGGAGCTCCTCACCCTTCAAATCAGAATGGTATCGGCGGTTGTGTCCTGCTCCGCCTCTTGCTCTTCTCAAATAATCCATCAGCTTGGGTTCGTCACTTGAGGGCGGTTAACGGCTCAGGTTTGGTTTGTGGTGTATCAGTTAGGCTCCGGGTTCTGAGCGTGGCTTCGGATTTGTTTCCTTCGGAGGGTTGTACGTCTTCCGATCTGTCATCTCTATATGAGTTTACGGTTAGATGGATGTATACGGTTCCAGTAGATTGCAATGGAGGTGGTAATCTTCGGCGCATGATATCTTGCATATTTCCATTGTTTTATCCATTCACCCATGTGCATTTTGATCATATAGTCTAGGATTTAGCCATGTTTAGGTTGCATTTTGCATACATAAGTCTTTATCAGGTATTGGAGTACCACATGAAGTTCTCGGAGACATTTGGGTGTGTTTGGAGCTCGAAAGAGGTGTAAAGATGATCATTGGACGAGCAGAGCATTGGGAGCGACTTCCCGGAGCAACACCAGCAAGTCGCTCTGACCTGCCTTATCAGAGCGACCTTACCAGAGCGATGCGGAGAAGTCGCTCGCCATTTCATCCCGGTGGAAGCCGAAAACTGACCCGGAGCGACCTATCAGAGCGACCACTCCAGGTCGCTCCCGAAGCCCAGAGCGACTTGGCCAGAGTGACACCCCGAGGTCGCTCACATTTCTATCGCGTGACGACAACACAATGGAGCCGGAGCGACCTCTCAGAGCGACCCACTGAGGTCGCTCCCGAAGCCTGTAGCGACCTCTCGGAGCGACTACTGGAGGTCGCTGCGCGCCTATTGTTTGCTCGAATTCAGTTTACTCAAGGGCCTTTTGGTCATTTCATTATGCATGTTTTTACTTTTCAAAACATATGTTTTAAGTACCTTTGGTAGCCACCAGAGGCAGAATCTTTTTTCTGGAGAAGAACTAGTAAAAACTTCTTTTGATTCAGATTTCATTGCTTTGATCTTGTGTTCTTGTTGATTTCTTGTCTATTTCTCTACATGATTAATCTGAAATCCAATATGGGTTTAAGAGGAATCATAGAGATTAGTGAGTAATCATTTTTTGAATTCATGGGTTAGGGAGATTAAGGGTGATTATGCCAGTTCTAGGATGTTTTAGTGTAGATC
>NC_027748.1:33715645-33716313 GCF_000695525.1 Brassica oleracea var. oleracea | reverse complement strand
AATCTTTGAAGCCAACTACAACCTTGTTTGAACTGAACGAACTTAATGATTCTTGCTTATGGTCCCTTGTGTACTGAGTTATGGATATACAAATTTGAGTTGTCACATCCTTTACGCCAATCTTTTTGACAAACTCGAGTGGTACACCATTCCCAAAATCCTTCCCTCCTTTTGAGCTTTCATTATTTGATGAGTGAGGCCTTTTTCGGAAAGCCTTACATGTGCAAAATGTCGAGAGTATCGGGAACGACAATGCTTGATCTTCATTCCTGCTAGATTAGGCGCTCTATTGTCTAGCTATAGGTGGGGGTGAGTGTTGTGACTATGATTTGGAAGCATGAAAAGTTCGAAGGAAAAGAATAGACTCTTTGTGTTTAAATGGATAATCTTATTGGAATTAGTAGATAAGTGTCTAGCTCGAGTTTATGAAAAGTTTTGGCCCCCGAAAAAAAAAGAATATAAAAGAGAAAAAGAAAAAAAAATATAAAAAAAAAAAGGGGCTAGCAAAATTGTTTAGAGCTAAGATTTGTTTTGAAGTTGAGAAAATCATTTATAGATTTCAAAGAAAAAGAGTTTTATGTGCAAAGTGTTCTTGGGATCTTTTGATGAGAGATGAGAGTTGGGTTTGACATTATGAAGTGATTGTGTAACTTGTATGTTTGGGAAAA
>NC_027748.1:33698511-33713543 GCF_000695525.1 Brassica oleracea var. oleracea | reverse complement strand
AACAACTAGTAAAACTTCTTTTGATTCAGATTTCATTGCTTTCATCTTGTGTTCTTGTTGATTTCTTATCTATTTCTCTACATGATTAATCTGAAATCCAATATGGGTTTAAGATGAATCATGGAGATTAGTGAGTAATCAATTTTTGAATTCATGGGTTAGGGAGATTAAAGGTGATTAGGCCAGTTCTAGGATGTTTTAGTGTAGATCATTCTTGTTCCTTGATAGTAGAGTATTCATAATGCATCTTCTGGGTTGGCCACTCAAAAGTTGATCTTCAGGCATTTCCCACCCACAAGGTGTTTGATGAAATGCCTGAGACAACTCTCCTAAGCTTTTAACATACTTTACCAAAGACATTTGTTGTTAAAGGTGTTAAGATAGCCAATAGACTTGTTAGTAATGATTGCTTTCATATTATTCAACCAAAGACATTTGATGTTTGAGGTATGTTAGTAAATGAACATTCATCTAGACATAGAGTTTGTTTAAGATTGTGTCTAAGCTTAAGGTTGATAGTTTGATTTATCGTTTGCCATCCTTAGTTCGAAACTTGATCACCCAAGGTCTAATCCCTATGCCCATGAGTTCTCTTTTCCTTAGTTAAGAAAGTATTCTGTAATTGCTTTTTAGTATTAGTAGTAGTTTAAAACCCATCTAAATCATTGGCTGCACTTAGATTAAGTGAGTACTTGCATTCTCAGTGCTTTGATATCCCTCAGAACTGGTTCGACAATCTTTTATACTACAACATTTGTCTTAGGAGCCTTGAAAACTCTTAACATCAGCGCAAGATACTGAACGACGGCATCGTCGGTTTACGGCTTCTCCTCGTACTGCCGATGGTCTCTATTTTCTGTCTTGCTCTGGGCTCGGGTTCGGATTCTTCCCTCGGGTAAGCTCTGGGTTCTTGATGGAAGCTGTAGGAGCCGTTGCAATCAGGGTTTGAGGGCTCCCTTCTCTCAGTAGCTCGCGGCAACCATCGGGTTCACCATCTAGTACTTGCGGTTGATTGGTATGACATCGTCTCGTTGTTAACTTGCTTTCTCGCTTGAGTTAGTGCCGCTTGAGGTTTGTTCCTTTGTTGGTGTATAGTTGTTGTTGTTTCTGATTTCCGCTACTTGTTATCTATGCATCGTCTGTCAAAAATTGAAAATGGTAATAATAATTTAACATTTTTACCAAAAAAAAAAAAAGAGCATAAGACATATTATTTGTTTTTCTGTTCGCATGATAGCAATACCTCATTTTTGCATCATATATAAAATATATCAATTAAAGAAAATATCTGACTGATAAACATAAAACCATTTTTCACTCCAGTAAAGAAAAAAGGAATAAAGGACTGATGATAACAATACGAAGAGAGCAAATAATGGAGAGACTTTTTGTTTCAGCTTTTTCTATCTGCTATGATTGATTATATTTTTGAGAATTAGCTTATTTATTTTACTCAGTTGAATAATCTTAAAGAGAAAGTAACGCTATTTCTTTAACATTAACTATTGAACTTGTGCATTTTTTGATAATCACATAATGATTAACCTATGAAATTACAAAAGTGTATATAGTTTGCCTAAGCTTAGATATAGATATATTTAGCTTTTTATATCAAAAGGATTCTATCTTTGTTACGAAGGGTTGCAACTAATAAAACTATGTTCTTGTCGGTAGGCATGGGCGTTTGGGTACCCGTTCGGGTTCGGATAGAGTTTTTCGGATTTCGATTCTATTTTGTAACATCCCCTAGGTCTCATTCTAGTAAATTTACAAGTACGGATCGGATTCGGATATAACACTACGGTTTCGGATCGGTTCGGATATATCCAAAGTAACCATATATCATTCAGATTCGGGTTATATCGGATCGGTTCGGATATATCCAAAGTAAAATCTAAAATTCAAAAGTAAAAACATAAGAAATATATACTTCTTTGTATATAATAAATTATTTAAGGTATTTATTTAAATTTTAAATACTTATTATTAGATATCATATCCAAATAAATATGAAACTGAATATTTGAAGTACATATTTATGTTTCAAATATTTATATTGTATATTAATTTAGACATTCAGATCAGTTTCTTCGGATATTTTTTCGGGTTTTCGGGTTATCCGTTCGGGTTCGGTTAATAACACTTCGGGTTCGGATATGTTTTATAACACCCTACAAGATCCATTGAGGTATTTTTTACATTTTGGATCGGGTACGGATCAGGTTTTTCGGTTCGGGTTCGGTTCGGATTTCGGGTTTCGAACATTTTAGTTTAATTATACGAATTGTTCAAATGAATCATTTAGCTTTAAGTATATGAATTGTTCAAATGAATCAACTTTACAACACAAAAATCTTCAGTATTAATTAGGTTCTGATAGGCAGAGATGAATATAATTCTTATTTAGGTTCTTGTGTAATTTTCTTGAAACCGACAAACCTCTTTTTTTGAATCTAAGAAACAACCATTTGCTTTAATTTCAGCTTTTTAGAAAACTGAAAAAAAAAATACAAATTCATAATGTAAGAACTTTGTTCAAAACCTCGAATTGGAAGTCTCTATCTCAAACGGAGGGTCTTCAAGATGTTTGAAAAAAAAATCGACGAGCTATTTCCTCACGAGAAATATCGTATAGCACTAAATGTCTCCTAAACTATGACCTCATGCTATTTATCCCCGAGGAAAAAAATTCAAAATCTATTTCACCATGAAAATTAAGTTTCATCTTTATTTCCACATGAATCTAAAGATTGCAATCGAAAATCCCATGGAAATCAATTGAAATTGGTTTACTGTTTTTAAGCAAACCACAAACCGTTTTAACCCAATGACTAACCGAATCAAGATCCAATTACAACTCAAAACTTAACTAAAAATCCAAAATCCTAATTTTATAACTCGACCAGGCAAATTTCCCCCAAATTAAAGTTCTCTCATTTCACAAATCCTGAAACGGAAAAAAAATTCAAACTGAAAACCTAGATATTGAAATCAGGAGGAATCAAGAGAGATAACAAATGTCGATGGCCCTTGGCTGTTTTTGTTTTGGCCCAGATTGAAATCAGCAACTCCATGTCTTACTTCATGTGTGACTCGAAAATTTTGGCTTTATTTTCTAAAATTATTTTGTTGTTGTTGTTGTGCTTAGTTGTTCTTTCTGCTGATGTGTGTTCTTTCTTTCTTTGGTTAAAGCTTTGTTTTTGTTTGAATTTAAGACAGTGAACATAGCTGTGAACTTATTCTGAGAAGAAACAACAAATGAACATTTACGCCTAACTTTCTTCTTCGTGGAAAACTTACGAAACTGAGCAAAATTACTTTTTTTGAGAGACTCATGCGTTGAAATTGAAGATTTGGGTTGGGTTTTAGTTCTGGTCAAGATTTAAGTTTTGTCGGGTTTTATTTGATTATGGTTTAGTTTAGTCCGGTTTATTATCTGAGATTGAAGATTTTATATTGGTTTTACAAAACCGTGAAAAAACCAAGATTCATGGAGAAATAGGTTTCAAACTTTTTTCGCGGGGATAAATAGCACGTAATCATAGTTCGGGAGACATTTGGTGCTATATAATACTTCTCGTGGGGAAATAGCTCATCGACCCGAAAAGAAACAACACTAAGATATTTCTCAACTTTCTCAATACATAATAGACAATGGGTCTTCGGGTGTTCAATTTGGCAAGTTTCCTTCAGTTTTCAGTATTTTAGATATAAAAATATATGAACAGTTCGGACATCGATGAAATTTAAATTGGTCTTGGTTGAGTTCATTCTGGTTTTGGTTAAACAATACAAACAAAACGCCTTTGAACCTGTTATACAAAGTGATTTGCGAAAAACATACTACAAATCATGAGTTTTATCATGATGATGATGATGATGGTCAGAGTCCTGATGGTATATTCTACTAAAGCATAGCACAGAAAAACAGTCTTGAGAGACTCTCCATTGTGTAAAATTACACTCTTTTACACTTCAGTTATCAATATACAAAACATCGTCTTTGGATAAGTTCATTTTCCCATTCTTCCTCCTCCCTCCTCTCCTTTGAGCTCCAACAGAGTGTCCTCCTCCCTATTAAAACATACCTGAATCAGGGAGGGAAAGAACTAGAGCCGAAAGAAGATGAAAGAGTGAAGACAAACCTTCCTCAAGACAAAAGAGAGGTATAGATATGCAGCATCCCATTCATCAGCTGATAACGTGCCTGAATATAAAATGGTCGTAAACATATAGTTATGTTTCTATCGCAAATTTGGTTCAGAGTCAAAAACACTAAGACTTACTCTGGTCTTGATTACCATCACCTAGAGCACCAAGCCTTCTCATGAGTTCTACAAACTCTGGTTTTTTCATATACTCATGGACAAACTCGTGTGAGTTCTTCACAAACACCAACTCTAGATCATACTGTTCATGGGACAATGTCAACCTGAATGATAAATAATGTCTAAACCCTTGAACACGGAGAGGGGTAAAATTAGTTACCTCTTCGGCTAAAGACTTGAAGATGTTAAAGGGCACAATCCATTCAGGGCAATCAACAGCATCCTATCATTAAACATCTCTAAAGCTTAATTTTACAATGCTTCAGTTTCTGGGGTAAAGTACTAAGTGAGTTAAGAAAATTTTAAGTACCTCGAGATGAAATATGTATTCGATACCAAAGGGGCTGCTAGATTTGAACTTCTGAAGCATAAAGGAGAATCATCATTAGGATCGGAAAAAAAAAGAGAAAACTATAAGGACTTGGTACTTGAAGTAACAAAAGAAGTATCACCTTTTGAGAATATTCTTCACCAAAACGAATCCAGTACACACTATTACCAATCTCCAAACCTTCAGCTGTGTATTCAATATAGACATAGAACCAGATCAACTGAAGAGAACTCCATGTGTATAAGATCAGTGTGAAGCCGTGAAGCACAACTCCTCGATGTTTATAAGTTCAAAAGATCAATTTCGAAGCAAAAAAAAGGAAACCTTGTCGGAGTTTTTTAATGATAACATTGGCATCAGGCATTGTTCCGATAAAGACGCCTCCAGGACGAAGAAGAGCTGAGACATTAGCCAAAGCTCGTCGTGCACGTGCCTCAGTAGTCCATGAGTAATGCATTGCAAACTACAAATTTAAACAATAATTTAGTATCTTTAACTACACATCATTCCACCAAATCTATCGAATAACTATTTGTATACAACCTAGATACAAAGTCGAGCTAGATTCCACCAAACATGTTATGTGGAACTGATAATGAATCTTTGGCGGAAACAAGTGACTTATGAAACATAAAGAACCTGGCAACTGCAGATATCAAAAGGGGCATCCTCTTCAAGAATCTTGTCTAGTTCTACCTGAAATCGACAGAACAATTGAGGCTTTTGATAGTATCATGACAAGAACTTGTGTCGTAAACTAATCTAGGAGCTTTTCTCTCAATTATACCTCAAAACAATCACCACATAATAAACGGGAGGGAAAGCTGAACTTCTTACGGCGTTGGTGATGGTCTGCGTCCCCATTATAACGCGTTCGACAGTCTTCAATCTGTCCCACATAAAAGCATTACACACACATATATATAGAGAGATACAGAAAACGCAAGAAATAAAAAGATAGGATACAGCGGTCACATACCGAACCTTCAGCTATATCGATTCCAACATAGTACCCGATCCTTGCCTTGTCCCACTTGATCAAATCACCACCCTGGCAGATGTTAAAGCAATACATAGCAATCAGTCTTAAGAAACATAACCACTGACATGAACACAACAAGAGTACAATAACCTTCCCACAGGCAAGGTCTAGAACAGCATCGTCAGGACGAGCATAAAGCTGGATCAACACACTTTTAATCTGTTTTTTGTTTTTGCAAAGAAGAAGAAGGAAATCAATATATCATTGAAACAACGAAGAGCGAAAGGATGATAAAGAGAGAGTGAGTGAGGGAGTCAAGCAAACCCAATTGTTAAGTTTCTTCAAATGAATGATGGGACTAGCTTCTCTCTCTTCCAATGTTTGGTTTGTTCTTCGACTGTAATGATCTGCTACTTTCCTCGCAAAGTTCTTTGTGCTCTCCTCTTCATCATACTCTGAATCACCTCCTGATGTCCTCAACCCCAAACCAAAACAAAAAAAATCTAGCTTTACAATTATATTAAGCAAAAGATTCAAAACCTAAAACAAGTAATCTCTTACAGTGTCAGAATAAAAGCTTGACACACCCAAAAGAAAGGAAACAACATTCAGAGGAAAACCTGGAGGGTTGGGTTTGAATCTGGAGGAAGGAGGAGGAGTAGAGCTGGAAGGAGATTGTGAGAATCCTCGTTTCATACCAAATTCAAAGTAAGCAAAGCCCCTTTGCTTCCTTCCTATATCAATGTCTAATTAGCAGCAGCTGGTTTGGTTTGATGCTTCTCCAATGATTAGAAACCCGAGAGAGAGAGAGCTGGAGTTTGTATTTTTTTAATTGAATCTTCAAACCTTCGATTCAAAGCAAAATTGGTTTTTTTTTTTTTGACGAAAAGCAAAATTGGTTTATATCATAATACTAGATAATAACCTCCGTCTTGCGCGGAATGTAATTATTAATTTTATTATTTTAATAAAAATATATTAAATCTGTTTAATCTGGATATCGGTTCGGTTTTAAGTTATTTTTTAGTTTTTAACCTCCTAAAATATAACTATTATTTTAAATTAATATTTATTTTGGTTTATTCGGTTAGAATGTTTGATTTTTTACTTTTTCGGTAAAAACCAAAAAATTACTATTATTTGTTTATTTTCATGTTATGAATTTTAGATAGTCGTCGTGTCGAACCAATGGTTTCATATCATAGTTTGTAAACGGATAATAGTTCAAAAAAAAATTATTAAGACAAATCATTTCACTGCAATTTGGTCAGTAGTGAAAGAAACATTAAGAAAAAAATATTTCAACTTACAAAAAAATAGATACTTCAGTTGTGATAAATACTTAGTCACAAGGTGCTCACATCAAGGTGCACATGTATGTGTATGTAAAAATATATAAAAATAATTGACAAATATATAAAGATATTGTTAATTAATATCAAATGACATTTTTTGTTCAAAATAATACATAAAAGATAAAACTAAAATTAATTAAAAATTAAAAATTAAAAAGACCTTGACATAAGTGAATTTTTTTCACATAAAGAAAAATAAATTGTATCCGTAAATAGAGGTGGACACATATCCAATATCCGGGTATTTGGAGGCATTTACGTCGATTCAATCTTTAGCCACCTGGATAGTCGGTGACTCTGATATCCGAAATGATTTAGAATTTTAAAGAATATCTGATTTGATGTATAGATAAAATAAAATTTTAAAAATAATTAAAATTTTTAATAATAACATTTTATTACAAAAATAAAATATTATTAACTTTTTAAATTTTAATACCTAATATAATAAATTTAATTCATAAAAATATTGTAAAACTTATATAAACTATAATATATATAACATATATATATATATATATATATATATATATAATTCTGTACATATATGTATATATGCATATAACAGATCGAATTAGATATCCGTTCCTAAAAATATAGGTATTTGTGATTTGATTTTTTTTAATTATATTTTAGTATTTGATTTGCTTCGTAGAGTTAGGGATATCCATATTTTTTTGTTCAAAATAAAACGGATAACGAATCAAATCAAAATTTATAAGTATTTTGCTCAACTTTATCCGTAAACAATAAAAATAATATATATATTATATATATATATATATATATATATATATATATATATATGTTATATATATTATAGTTTATATAAGTTTTACAATATTTTTATGAATTAAATTTATTATATTAGGTATTAAAATTTAAAAAGTTAATAATATTTTATTTTTGTAATAAAATGTTATTATTGGCATATTTATTATCAAATCATTGTGAGGTTGCCACGTGTTTATTACTGTGTGAATGCATTTATTACATGTTTATCGTTTAATATATAAGGGATAAGTCTCTTTGTTATTAGGTCGGTTGATAAGAGAAAACTCAATCCTTTTGTTTACTTGCGGCTGCTGCGGCCTTGTTAACTCTCAATCCTTCTGTTTACTTGCGGCTGATGCGGCCTTGTTAACTCCCAATCTCTGGCTTCGTAGACCAGTGCCTTATCCGTTGGGTTGGGACATGAAACCTGTTGGTTATGTATGTCTATCTAGAATAATATTTAACCTCTGGTTCGGAGATTGACAAAGGAGTATAGGATTTTTTTTTTTTCTTTTTTGAGAAATAGATTAATGATGATCTGTCTATAGTTGAACAAAAAAGAATAAGGGAAATTGGGATGGATTAAAAAACAATTTCAATCATCTGGGTCTCTATCTATCACCGTAATTATTGTCATCATTTCTTTTACTTATTAACCAAATATATAATTTTCGGTTTCATATTTTTTCCATCACATCTTTCAAACACAACCACCATCTCTTTGATATCACTCACCACCTCTTCTGTCATAACCACCACTACTCGTATATACTGTAAATTTTCAGTTGTACTATGTATTTGAACAAAATGTATTATGCTATTTCGTTGTTACCTTTCTAGTTTAATAATGATTTGAATATATAGTATGTGTATATTTTGATATTTATGTTAGAATTTATATATCTATTTAGGTTTAGTGATTAGTCTATGCAAAGTTTGGGTTGATGTTAGGGTAACCATTATCTCTTTACATGCAATCATACATTTTAAAATTTGAACAACATGTACTATGTTATTTAGTTTGTTATAATTCTATTTTAATAATGCTTCGTATTATGTACTATGTGCATATTTTGATATTTGGGTTAGGGTTTATATTTCCTTTTAAGATTTAGTGATTAGTGTTTGGGTTGACACTGGGGTAAGCATTACCTCATTTTCTGTAATTATAATCATTTCAAAATTTGAACATATGTACTATACAATTCATTTGTATTTTAATAATGTTTTTTGTTATCAACTTAAACAGACTCAAATTGACTCTGTAAACATTTTAATAATGTTTTATATTGATATTTGAGTTATGGTTTATATTTCTTTTAAGGTTTAGTGATTAGTATTTTAAGTTTAGTTTATGGAAGATTCGGATGTTCATCAAACTATTTAATAATTTTATTAATATGAACTATACCCTTTATCATATTTTATTATATTTATACAATACCATCACTATCATCGTGGATGCTATAACCACCGCAACTCTAACAACACTTTTTCATTTAAGTGACATGGTATTACCGTCAACCGGCTTTGGAAAAGGAGAAAAACGGAAGGAAAAGAGAAAAATGCTAGAAGATCTAGATATGTCAACATCAATGCTATATTCTTAATTTTTCTCCCAAAATTGGCTATTACACAAATTAACCCAAAAAAGAAATAGATAAAGATATAAATTTTCCATTTTATGTAATACTCCATCCATTTTATTTTGATAGATTTATAATGTTTTCCTACATATTAAACACATGTTAATTTTATCATTTATACTGTAAAATCATTTGGCAATTATGTGAGTAATAATATATGGCATCCAACATTTTCATGATAAAAATTGTTTTAGCTTTTATAAAATAAACTAGTTTTATCAAAATGTTTATATTTCCTATTATCCCATAACTGCCCCCTCTTTTCCATGTCTTCTCCATCAAAGGGTGTTTCCAACCCATAATATTATTTTAATAATATAGTTTACAAAAAATATATATGTTATTTTAATGCAAAGTCATATTATTTTCTTATTTCAGCATTAAAATATTGTCCTCAAACACCACACCAAATTTCACATCAAAACTAAACTTTTATTTTTATATTATTAAGTTAATTTTTTATTATATTCTAATATAGAAAATTTATTATGTAACTATCAAATGCTAATTACTTGTGAAAACAAAAAATTTACCCACTAATTTTACTTGTGCATAGTGAATCACTAGTTACAAGTTAGAATACGTTTGTTTAATTATATTAAACAAAATAAAATAAATTGTGGATATAAAATCCAAAAAAATATCCTATATCAAAATAGAATCAAGTTTTTATTATATACAAAGAAAATCAAATTATGTATGTATGTATAAGGATACAGTTGAATAAATCAGAATTTAATCTAAAATCATATATCGGTTATGCTTTCTTCTATGAAACATATTCCAAGGTTGTTTATACACATCTGTTTTGCATTATTATTTTCAACACTATTAAAATCAATGTTCTAAAAATCGCTAGGCGGTAACTAGGCGCTTTATGGAGGACTAGCGACTAGGTGGATTATACGGGGCCTAGGCGAGCCCTTGGCGTTAGCAAATTATTGATTTACTTTATATATTTTATACATTTATATGGCTTATTTTAGTTTTTAAGTTTAATTATAAAATTCTTGTGATGCATTATCAAAATTAGATATAAAAACATAAGAAATTAGACAAATTTGTAGATTTGTAATACTATTATTTCTTAATTTAACATATTTAGAAAAAATCAGATCGATTTAAACCGTTTTAACCCGATTTTGAATAATTTAAACCAATTTGAATCGTATAAATCAGATTTTAAGAAAATCGTTTCGGATAGTACCGAGTTGTCGCCTAGGCGCCGCCTAGACCGATTTTTAGAACCTTGATTAAAATACAGATATATCCCGACATAATTGACAAAAGGAAAACTCACTTTTCTCAGCAAAACCTTTCAGTTTGCTTAGTCTGCTATTATTGGTGATATTAGTGTGAACCATCAATCCTCATCATTTATTTGATTTGTATTTGCATTCAAAATGTTATGGTAGCTTATCTGAAGCGAATTCAAAACAAAATTGATAAAGACAATTGAAAATGAAGATCTATCTAGACGATGAAATTGTCATGTTTTTGATAAGGTATTAGAAGTATGTCTGCTACTGCTGGAACGGAAACACCTAACCTACCTTATTCTATAATAAGACTAGTTTGATATGACTAATGTGTAATCAATGATGATTATCCTCACGAGCTTCTGGTGCAGAAGAATCATTAGTTTCTCATTGTCGTATTTTTCTATTATGTAATATGTTTCAAATCAGTTAAAAAAAACAAAACCTTTCAGGTTTAAACTTTCTTACTTTGATTGACTAATGAACGTCACCCGTTCAGTATTTAGTTATTTACTCACGAACCAACTGAAGGGTATTCCTGTAAATATAGCGTATAATGCGTATCCTCAGAGTCTTTACTATAAACCGTTGATCCTTATTTTGATCCAACGGCAGCCACGTCGATCCCTGTGATTGTTTTCTATTGGACGACAATCACTCAGCCATATTTACTCTTTACGCACTAGTATATACAGTATATAATAATAGATCCATGAGAGTATTTGCGTCCACTGTATAATTTCGTACGCTTCCCTCTTTTGGCATTTAAAATTTTCATTACTTCGTCTCTCTAGAAATGGCCGGCCGTGGAAAAACTATCGGATCTGGAGTCGCCAAGAAGGCGACGTCGAGGAGCAGCAAAGCCGGTCTCCAGTTCCCCGTTGGTCGTATCGCAAGATTTCTCAAGAACGGCAAATACGCCGAGCGTGTTGGTGCCGGAGCTCCGGTTTACTTAGCCGCCGTTCTCGAATACCTCGCCGCAGAGGTAATTAATTAGATCTGTGTAGGGAAACCGTGGTTTAAACCGGTTTGGGTTTTGTTGAATTTTGGGGGGTCTGTGTAGGTTCTTGAACTGGCTGGAAACGCAGCGAGGGACAACAAGAAGACAAGAATCGTGCCGCGTCACATTCAATTGGCGGTGAGGAATGATGAGGAGCTGAGCAAGTTGCTTGGGGATGTGACGATTGCTAACGGAGGTGTGATGCCCAACATTCACAATCTTCTTCTTCCCAAGAAGGCTGGTGGTGCTTCCAAACCTTCCGGTGACGACGATGAGTAGATCAAGCTCTGTGAGGATGCATGGTTCAATGTGTAGCGTTTAGATTTATCTCTTCTGTTGTGTAGAGTCCTTTTCGTTTTGAATGAAATCATGTGATCTTAGTACATGAGGTGTTATGTTTTGACTCGAGATTTAAACGAACCCACATGCGAATTTTGATTCTCAAACCAATTAACCCAGATTTGAGAGCGTTCTGATTCTGGAATCTGGACTCTTGTTTACTTGATCAAAGATTCTAACTTTGTGAAATTCAGATTAAGTGACCACAACTTAATCTTGGTTTCCCACAACGGTTGTAGTTTGTTTACTTTTATCAAGTCTCAACTGTATTGCTTTTTTTATTTATATTCAGTTTTCAACAACTTCTTTTCTTCTATGCTGATATGATCTGTTCAAAACAATGATTGCCTGACCTTCCTAGGTAATCAACATAAACTCTCTCTCTGACTGGTCTTAAAGATTGATTGATTGATCGTTAACTTGTAACAAGTTTCTTTGAATGCACCATAAAAGGGATATAATCTGGTAATGTGTAAGCCCAAATCTGAGTCCTGCTCTGGCTCAAGATCGTTGAGAACCAAGGCATGATAGGCTAAATAACAACTATACAGTGACATCTTAGATTGTTCATTTATCTAAGTTGAGAAGAAACAAGCCCTATGTGGAAAATATATGATTGAGCAACATCAGATAGCATTTAATATACACTCTCTCAAGGCCTGTTCTTGAATGGTTAATAAGGTTCAATGAGTTGCATTTTCTTTATCAAAAACACATACTCTGTATTGGGATCTCTCTTAGTTCAAGGGAAAGTGAACAAGAACACATTACACAATTCTCACTAATCAACTATTTCTTCCCAGTGATATTAGAAACCAAATCCTTAAAGAACTTAGCTGATTTGGTGATAGGTGAGTTCATAGCCATCAAGTTATACAAAACAAGCTCAACTTCCTCCATCGACGGCCTCGCTTTGAACTGAGAGACCACTTTCAAAGCCCCATCCCCTTCTTCCTCTTCAACGAGAACGTTCCATCTCTCTCCACTCACAACACCGTCTCTCACACACTTAAAGATCACTCCTTTCCTCTTGCTCAGTATCCCCCTCACTTCCAAACCCGTAAACGCGTAAACCACATCAAACGAACCGACGAAGTCGTCTCCAAAGCTCTTCTCCTCCTCGAACAACCACCTCGGATTGATCATCACCACAGGCTTCGTGGCGAAACCTTCCGTGGATACCCTCACGTCTTCCAGCTGCGATCTCTCGGGCGCCATGAAAACCGCCACGTCAGCAGTTTTTAAAGCTTTGTTGAGTGGTTCTGAAACGGGAGACATGGCGATGTGGTTGGTGTTGTCGGAGCGGAAAGCTTTGACTGCTGGTTCGACGAAAGAAGGGTCTGGCCAGAGGAAGAGGAGCCTGACGACGGCGTTGGAGCCTCTTCTCGAGATGGGCATGTCGCTGAAGATGGAAAACGCGAGCTGGGAGAGAGAGGAAGGCGAGTCGTCGTCGAGGATCGGGATCTCGAGACGGAACCGTGGCTGTTTGAGTTTCTTGAGCTTTGGGGAAGCGAGCTTCGGGTTGTTGAGGGGTTTGAGGAGACAAGACGAGAGGCAAGTCTTGGCTTGGAGGATGGCCTCTTCTTTGGAGGCGGGAGGAGAAGAAGGAGAAGGGAGAGAGGAGCAGAGAGGAGCCAAGAAACGAGTTCTAGTGGTGGATTCTTTGTTGAGCCGTCGTGAGTGGTGCGAGACTGAATTAGGGAAATGAAGATGTGAGATTCTGGGAGGTGATGGGTTTGGAGTTTTGAAGGTCTGTGAATGGAACTTGAAGGGGGTGGAAGAAGCCATGGCTGACGAGAGAGGACGAACAAGAAGGAAGAGGATAAGGTCATTCAAATAAGAATTTCGCATGTACGAAGTTATCCCACACGTGTGGATTTAAAAAAAAACATATTCAGTAAATTAATGTTGATATTAATTGATAAAAACTATAATAAAAAGATATACTAATAATTATGATTCTAAATCAGGTCAGTATATAATATACATAATTAAATAAATAATCAACTTTAAATAATTTATGTAAATATATGGTTTCAAATAATATCATAAATTAATATTTTTTAAAATTATATCTAAAACATTTACATTGTAAGGTATAAAAATACATTAAAATAAATTAATTTTAAATTTAAAATATATATAAGATTCTGGAAGTAAATGTATCTATATATATTCTATTAAAACACAACCATGTCCAATTGATAAATGTTTGGTCCAATTATTTACAATCCATTTTTTAATAATTAACTAACAGTATTTAACATATTAATATATATATATATAAACGCGTTTAAACTGCCACGTACTTGTAAACTATGTATGATTTCATATAACAATTTGCGTAGGTAATGGGTATATAGGTATGGTTATACAAACTTGCATAAGTAAAAATATCACGTACGGGTAAAAAAATTCTTAAAGGTTAGCTAGTTTGTAATACGAATATGAATAGAAACGGTAAAGTTTGCATAATCAATTAACTTTTCTATTGGGCGACATTTCTTTTTGTAGAAGCCGGAAAACCGGACTGACATAAACGATAGAATAAAAGCGATGTTAAGGAAATAAACGAATGTAAAAGACGAATACAAGAACGATAAGAAATCGTATTCGCAGAGAGACATGAAGTCGAGATATGATCTCTTTCCTTAACTCAAAATATTCGCTCCGTTAGTGAGACGACACTGTACGAATATAGAGTCCCAGGATACAACCATGGCAGACGAATCACGCCTCACTCGTGATCGCCCTATCGAACTATAAACTCTACGAAACACTCTAGACTTACGTTGAGGGATCTGGTGATTTTTTGTTGCATAAAAACTTTTAGAAAAATGAAGGAGGAGACGAGTTTTTAAAGAAGAGAAGACGAGCCATTTTCCGTAACTAATGCCGCACGTGCGCACGTTGGCGGAATGTCGTTTTTCGGGAATTAAATGGCAAAACGTTGAGTTTGACTTGGTCCAAAAAGAATATTTTTATCGGGCCGGAGGCCCTCCACCAAGACCCAAGACC
>NC_027748.1:33694027-33694153 GCF_000695525.1 Brassica oleracea var. oleracea | reverse complement strand
AGAAAAATGAGGGAGGAGACGAGTTTTTAAAGAAGAGAAGACGAGCCATTTTCCGTAACTAATGCCGCACGTGCGCACGTTGGCGGAAATCTCGCGAGGATCTCGGAGGCGAGGCGTTACGAAACT
>NC_027748.1:33682706-33693914 GCF_000695525.1 Brassica oleracea var. oleracea | reverse complement strand
TTTTTCCCGAAATAACTGGCAAAACGTTGAGCTTAACTTGGTCCAAAAAGAATAATTCTTATCGGGCCAGAGGCACCAGGACCAAGCCCAAGCCCAAGCCCAAGCCCACGCCGAGCCGACCGGACGGCGGCGGCGGCGCGCGCGTGGGGAGCTCTCTCTTCCTCTGAGCTGTTTAACCTCTCATGTCATGAAGACATATATATACTCCTCAAAATCAACTCTCCCAACCAATGTGGGATGTTGTTAACTTCATTTCATTAAAGCCAACAAGGCTTTTTATAAGAACCCATAGACCCATTTCGTTTTCACATTTTTCCATATATTATTTGAGCCATTAGGCTAATAATTAGGCCCAACACTAAAACTTTTTAGTACGTAATGCTTCGAAAATGTTGGGAACATAATTTAAACTCTAATATCTTCTAGTTTTGCATATTGTCAACCCCTAGATTTTAGTTTTATCTATTTTTGTTTTTAATCAGCTTTCCACATTTGCTTGAGACTTGTATTAATATTAATGCTCCACTAACCGAATGTTTACTCTTTTTCTTTAGAATCATCACCAAAACATGCAAGCAAGTCTAGTAACTTCCAATAAATTTTTTTTTTACCACACGTGTTACAACATTTATTATTGTGCCTGAATATCTTACACAATATTGCATCCGTAGTGACATCGTGCAATAATAATTGAGAAAACTTGGGAGAACGAATACGTACGCCTGACAATGACATTGAAAAAAACGGTAATATAAAAAGAAAACATACGATATAATGAAGATCAATTCTTGTGGGGGAATGCAACTTAAAGGCTAGCTAGTTTGTAATACGAATATGAATGAAACAGTAAAGTTTGCATAATCAATTAACTTTTCTATTGGGCGACATTTTTTTTTTCTACGTAATGCTTCGAAAATGTTGGAAACATGATTTAAACTCTAATATCTTCTAATTTTGCATATTGTCAACCCCTAGATTTTAGTTTTATCTATTTTTGTTTTTAATCAGCTTTCCACATTTGCTTGAGACTTGTATTAATATTAATGCTCCACTAACCGAATGTTTACTCTTTTTCTTTAGAATCATCACCAAAACATGCAAGCAAGTCTAGTAACTTCCAATAATTTTTTTTTTACCAAATTTTTTTTTCTTTGATTGACATGTTTACCTTTCTAAAAAGAGTAACAAAAATTGATTTGTAAATAGCCAGGTTTTTTATATAGTAGAGTTGAATGAACTTATGTTTACCTCATTTGCAAACAACGCTTTGATTTCCCTGTCCTTTTCTTTTGAAGAAATTAGCTTTGAAACGATTGTATAATATCCAAGTGACATCTTCTATTTGAACAACGCTTAAAAAATCAAATGATATAAATTTGAGCAAAATATAAAAAATGAACAGAAATATAGTAGTCACAAACCTCTATTAATTTTTGCTGATACATTGAAAATTGGAAGAAAAAAACTGATGAAGAATATGAAACATGGAGAAGAAGGAAGAGAAAAACAAATATATATATACTGCGGATCCTCTCTCTTCCCCAAAGCTCCAGCCTCTCTCTTAATTAATCAGAGCTTCAGATGTCTGCTCCGGCGTCCGGCCGGCGCGTGAGCGCGCGTACCGGCGCCGGAGGTTTCTTCTTCCCCTCTTCTCGTCTTCCTCTTTTCTCCTTTGTGGTCTCTCTCCCCCTCTGCTTTGTCTACGGCTCTGGTGAAGCGTTTCTTCCTTCTTTAGATCTCTGTTCGTGAGGTAGATCGACGGCCTGTGGTGAATCAGCTAACTCTGGAGGCTAGACGCGGTGGTGTGGAGTAGTGTTTCATGGTGGGGTCGGATTTTTAGGGTTTCTCGAGGACGTTTTCCGTTTTGGTCCTTGTTGTTCTCATGTTTGTGGTTCTTTCTCAGGTTCTAATATCCAGTAAATTTAGAGTTTGGTCCTTATAAATATTCCTTAGTGTTTTGGTGGGTTTCTTGAATCCGTCAGTGCTGGTAGTGTTAAAGAGTGGTGTGAGTTGGGTTAGCAGAGGTTATTCATTGAGTGGTGGGTGCAGTGACCGCTTATCGGTTCTCAGGCAGTGTTTCTGGAGGGTCCGTATGGTAAGACCTCGTCTTTGTTGAGTTTTGTGTCTGGACTTCTTCCGATGAGCAAGTGGGCGCGATGAACGTTGCACCATTATCTGAAGGCAATGTGGACCGTGTAGCGGTACATCTGTCGTGTCATGAAGTCACAGGGTTTCAGTTCTTGGGCGGTATAGTTTGGGGTGCGTGTAGCAGCAACGATAAGTCGTGGTGTAGGAGGTGGAGTTTACTGCGTGGCGGGCTATGGACAGCAGCAGCAGCAATTTCCGATCTTTGGCCTCTACAAAAGTTTAAAATCTGCTAATTATCTTCTCATTCGCTCTTGGGTTGCTTAGCCTTATCTAGTATTAGTGTCGGTTTTGATCTTTTGGTACCGTAAGCTACCTCGGTGTGGGTTTAAGTAGCCGCCTTTATGTGGGCTTGTGTGGAGGGAGATTGTTCATTCATCTCCGAGTTTATGTCTTGAGTCACCCCGCGTGGGTTCTTGTAGCCATCTTCATGTGGGCTCTTGTATGTTTCTTTTGAATGAAATAAATTACTTTCTCAGGAAAAAAAAGCAAATATATATAAGTTGAAACTGTTTGATTGGGAGTTACATATGACGTTAAAGTTATCGTGGGGATTTGAGAAAATTTAGGATCTGAAAACTAAAAAGTCTGTTTATTTATTTTTTGTAAAAATCATTTCTCTCGCAATTGATTTATTTTTTTTTGTTGAAATTAACGTTGCTTCAAATTTCTGAAAAAAATAGAAGTGGACAGTTAATATTTAGTCTGCAGAAAAATAAGAGATGCAAATAAAATTTTAATTATTTTTATTTTTAATTGTTTTGATTTTTTTTCCAAGTGGCCAGTATTTAATTTGCCAGTCAAATTGCGCTTTAGTATATAGAGGATAAATCAATTTTTTTTTTTCTTGGTTGACAAGAATCTACATAAACTCTCTGAATTAATAATTGCATAAACTGATAAATATTTTAATTTTAACATTATTGATTTATTGTGTATATATTCACAGGAAAAAAAAAACAATCTGAGACATGTTCACAGAAAAACATATAATGAAAATCTTAAAATTAGGATGTTGTATAACAAATTAAGTAGAGGAAGCCATGGACTGCTGTTGCTAAGATGAACACAAGTAAAGAAAAGAGAGGAAGTGCTCCCTCTTTTGAGAAATTTTAATAAATTAATTCTTCATCATCCTTATTCTTGTTTGGAACAACATGTAGATGGACTAATAACTAATCTGTTACTTAGATTTGCACAGAGCTAGGTACATAACAGCCCACATGTTTGAAAGACCGTGTGTATGAATATTCTCTGGGATACACTTTTCTGAAAGGACCACTCTCCCCACGAATGTAGTATGTATTGTCATATGTATCAAAAAGCACAATTACCTTCTTCTCCTCGTCAATAAAAAAATGGCCAGAGTTAAAACAATGATCAATGTGTTGCATCGTTTCAACGTTAAAGAATTTGCTCCAGGACACCTTGCAGGGTTCAATCTTATTTGTAACCCAAATATCAAGCCCAGAAGCAGTATCCCATGTGGCAAATAACACTGCAAGCTTCTCCTCTTTAACCGAAGACAGAGAAACAGTATAAAAAGAGTAAGAGCATTGAGGTAGAGGCAGACGCGGTCCAAATCTCTCTCTCGTAAAATCAAAACAGTGTAAGAAAGCATCTCCTGATTCATAATCTCTAGCATACCAATAAGGGTTTCCCTTCAGAGACAAGCCAGGTTCAGTATACTTTATTGTATTTCTGTTAAAAGAGGCATCATAAGTCCTCCATGAATCAGAGCTCAAATAGTAGATTTCCATGTTGGGGTTATCATTGCTGAGCCTCAAGATTTTGTGATCTATCATAGCCGAAAGCAAACTTTTCATTCAAACAGTGTGCTGGGCATTCGATCCATCTTCTTTTCCCCCAATACAGGTTCCAAACCAAAAGCCTACTTTTGTTGTTTCTCCATACACAGAGCAATAAACCTTTGGAGAAAAAGGCTTGAGATATAAAGACTGTTTGTTCTGATTGTTCTCGTGCAATGCTTATTCCTTTACGGTTTATGGATAAACCAAAGTTTTTGTTGCAAGTTTCATAGAGATTGACGCTAATCAAATAATCCATGGAACCCCCCGCAGTGATCATAAGAAACTCCTTTTCTCTTGCTGCAGCTGCTGCTTTGTCAATGTGTGCGTATTGGCAAATCTCTCATCTTAACGTTCCAGTTTTTGCAAGTGGACCGCACTACTCCGATAAATTTCACCGGAACCCTAGAGAGTATCTCCTCCACCAAATCTCGTGGAAGACATTGTCATCGTCATGTTTTTTTTCAAACCAAGATCGATGAAAACAAATAAGTCCAATCCACCTTAAAAGACTCTGTTCTTTTTTCCTTCGTGGTTGTGTGTGTGTTTTCTCGAGTTGCTGTCGATCGTTTGTTATAAAAGGAACAGAAACCCTAAAACTTAGTAAAGTATTGAGATGTTGGGCTAGTCTTATTTAGGCCCCATTAGACGTATTAGATGCAACATAGCTTTTGAAATATTTGTTGTAATAGCATCATCTTAGCTTATCTCCTTTTTTGGTAAATTTTTTAAATCTATACTATTTTTGATTTTTAATCAAGATACATAGACGACTCATTGACCTGAACCAAATCCAAATTCAACTAAACTATGCCTAAAAAATCCGAAATCATGACCTGAACCAAATCCAAATTCGTATGGAATCCGAGCTGTAAAATATCCGAATGTAATATAAAATGTATTCGAAATGAAAATAATAAACCAAAATTTAATGGGTTTTATGGAAAATCCAAAAACCAAAAGAAGCTCGAAAAAAGCCTGAAAAACCTTGATTCGAATTAATATCTAAAAGTAGTATTCAAAACCTAAATAAGTGACTCAAATACTAAATTCCATGTTTGTTTTGATATATCTCTAAGAATAAGAATAACTATATAAATAGGTCAAATACTCAATTAAGTATTTATTTTTATACTATATCGAAAAGTATGTGAACCGTAATTATTATTAACCGAATCTGTTAAAGCCACAATGAGTTCTGATCCAAAATAGATTTTAGATAAGTGTTATAAAATATACATGAACACCCATACATATATAAATTTCGAATGGGTTTAGGAGGCGAACTTGAAAATGAAAACTTGAACGCCCATGCCTAAACATGAACGTGTTAATTGACTAATCACGAACCTGTTACTTAGATTTGCACAGAGCTTGGAACATAACAGTCCACAAGTTCGAAACCTCCTGAGTATTGTCTGAGATCCACTTTTTTGAAATGACCACTCTCCACACTAAAGATGTATGATTTGTTAATTTCGCCATACCTATCAAAAACCACAATGACCATCTTCTCCTCATCAATAAAAAATTAGCCAGACTTAAAACCATAATCAATGTGCTGCATCGTTTCAACTTTGAAGAATTGGCTCAGCAAACCGCTTAGGGATCTTCAATCTTATTTGTAACCCAAATATAAACCCCAAAGTACCCTATGTTTTGAAGGCTTTTAATTATTGATAACATATAGCATGTGATGTAATTATTACGACATATGATGGACAATGCAAAACTGGAGGTGGGTTATATCTTTGGTTTTACTCTTTTGTTCTGTTTGATATATAGTTTGTTTGGTTCAGTTATTTGATGATTAGGCATGGAGATTTGATGCAACTAGTTGATAATGGATGCTTAGCTTCAACGTGCTAGATTTCTCTGTTCCCGAATGTAATCACGTATTAAAAACATATAAATGAAATTTTACCAAGAACAAGAAAAACATATAAATGAAAAAAAAAACATAAACATAAGTGCTCCGCTTTTTTGTGTGTCTATTGCTTATATAGAAGAGATGAGATACAACTTCGAATTTATTCTTGTTGAAAGAATATGTAAATGGACTGATCCCTGTTTTTTAGATTTGGACAGAGCTTGGAATATAACAGCCCACAAGTCTGTAAGGTCGTTTGTATGGAGATTGTCTGAGATCCACTTTTCTGAAATGACCAGTCTCCCCACTTATGGTGTATGCATTGTTCGCTCCGCCATATATATCAAAAATCACAATGACCTTCTTCTCCTCGTCAATCAAGAAATTCTCAAACAGAAAACCACTCAAGTGTTGCGTCGTTTCAACTTTGAAGAAATAGCTCCATGAGACAGCGTCAGGCTCAGTCTTATTCGTAACCCAAATATCAATCACAAATCTACCCCGCGGGGAAAATAACACTGCAAGCTTCTCTTCTTTAACTGAAGATAGAGATATGTTAACTTGGGCATAAGAGTAGGACGATGGAGGCTGAGGCAAAGGCAGACGATTTTCAAACCTCTCTCTTGTAAAATCAAAATAGTGTAAGAAACAATCTTCTGTTTCATAATCTATAGCATACCAATAAGTGTTTCCCTTCAAAGATAAGCCACTTTCCATATACTTTATTGTATTTATGTCAGAAGCGGCATCAAGAGTCCTCCATGAATCAGAGCTCAAATCGTAGATTTCCATGTACCTGTCCCCATTATTACTGCTGAACCTCAAGATTTTGTGTCTACCAGAAGATTTATCATAGCCGAAAGCAAACCATTCATACAAACAATATGTCATTGGGCATTCGATCCATCTATTTTTCCCCCAATACGGGTTCCAAACCAAAAGCCTACTTCTGTTGTCTATGACGTTTCTCCATACACATAGCAATAAACCTTGGGAGAGAAAGGCTTGAGCTATAAAGACTGTTCGGTCTGAATGTTCTCGTGCAATACTTATACCTCTATGGTTTATGGATAAATCAAACTTGCGGTTGTGAGTTTCATTCAGATTTAAGCTAAACAAGTAATCCCCTGCGATCACAAGAAACTCCTTGTCTCTTTCTGATGCTGTTGCTTTGTCGATGTGCTTATTGGCAAATCTCTCGTATTTAGTTATAAGATTCCAGTTTTTGCAAGTAGATCGCACTGCTCTTATAGATTTCACCGGAACCCTAGAGAGAATCTCCTCCACCAAATCTCGTGGAAGTTTGGTCATTGTCATCGTCATGTTGTTTCAACTTTCAAAGAAAGACCGGTGAATGTAAATAAGTTCCATCAACCTTCTTTTTTATCTTTGTGGGTGCTTTTTTTTTGTTCTCCCGTGGCTGTCGATTAGATTGTAATTAAATAGCACAGAAACCCTAAACTTAGCAAAGTATTGAGTGTGTTGGAATGTGTTTGGATTTTAAAAGAGTCTAATCCTACCAAATATTTTATTATTCCATTAATGATTTTAGATTATGTTTTAAAATTCGATGTTATTAGATTTTATATTTCTAAAACATGCATCATAGAAAAAATCTGATCTTATTAAATTAAGAAAATGAAACTTAAAAGTTTATTTTTTGAAAAATAAATAATTTAAACTAACTTTGTTAAAAGAAAAATTAATATTTTTTTTAACTTTTTGGATCAAATGAAATATATTTTATATTGACTAGGACTTCTAAAATTTTCAGGATCGGTTATGGGTCTAAACTATGATAAATTCTTTTTAAAAGAGTAAAATTCTCCTAGTGAAAACCGAACTCATGCACATGACCGGCCCTAAGATTTATGGAGCTGTAGGCGACTTATCAAAGATTTTAGCTAAAAAATTTTTTGGTAAATTTGGAGGCCTAAAAAAATCATTTGGAGTTTTTCATATGTAATTTTTTCCAAAAAAAATTGGGGGCTTAAGGCTAATGTTTCGTTAGGCTTTGCCTAGGACCAGCTCTGCTCATGCACCCTTACACTCTTAAGAATGATTCAAGAGTTTTAACAATTAGGTCAATTCTTCATTGTTAGTTTTTTTTTTTTGGCACTACAAATCAGTAGACTTCGTACGTGTGCTTAGAGACCCAAGCTCTTAGCCCTACTTTTAAAAATATTGTGGCAAAATATCATCTTAGTTATCTCAGCTTCTTCCGAACAATCAGTACTTCTTCTTTTTTTCCCTAATTAATTCTCATCATTCTCTCCTACTCATCGAATACATTAAACGACGAGATATTTTGAAAAACTAGATGCGATTGGCTTCCATAAAGAATGTGTTCGATGCATAGTCATGAAGTTTCAATGCACTAGATGAAGATTAGCTTCAATATGGTAAGATTCTCTGTTTCAAAACATAAACCAATTGATGTTAAAAGTTGTATCCAAATCATTGAGATGGGTATATCATTGAAGATTAGGATAAAACTTATTTTTGAGCTCTCTCCATTTTGTAAAATTTAAATAAATTAATTCTTGATCATATATATCGCATAGAAAAGATGAGATACAACTTCAAACTGATCTATCGGCTAGTCTAGTTTGAAAGAACATGTAAATAAACCAGTCACTAATTTACTTAGCTTTGCACAGAGATTGGAACATAACAGCCCAAAAGTTTGCAAGGTTGACTATGGAGATTGTCTGAGATCCACTTCTCTGACATGACCACTCTCTCCATCAATGATGGAAGCTGTTTTGTATTCTTTCTCAGTCCCGTCTTATTCACTAAAAGCCACAGCGACCTTCTTCTCCTCATCAATCAAGAAAGTTCAAAACTGAACACTAACATTGTGTCTCATCACTCCAACTCTAAAAAAGTTGCTCCAGGACACCGCATCAGGCTCAATCTTATTAGTAATCCAAATTTCAATCTCAAATATAAGCCACCGGCCTAACAACGCTGCAAGCTTCTCTTCTTTAACCGTAGACAGAATCATATTACCTGAAATATATGAGTCAAGAGGAAGAGGCACAGGAAGAGGCAAACGCGGTCCAAACTTATCTCTTGTAAAATCATAAAAGCATATTTATTGTAGGTCTTTTAAGTTGGGTCTCTTAGCGTAATATAAGATACATTCTCTTAGTTTTTAACTAAAAAAACTAAGAGACGTCTCTTATATCTTTTATTTAAGAGACGTCTCTTATATCTCTTATTTAATATACGTCACTTAGTTTTCGTAGTTAAAAGCTAAGAGACCGTATCTTATATTTCACTAAAAGATCCAACCTAAGAGACCTACAATAAACATGCTCTAAGAGAGTAGAAATCATAATGTGTTTTTATATCTGTAGCAAGCCAGTAAGTATTTCTCTTCAGATTCAAGTTAGGTCAGCGAAGCACTTTTATATTCTTCTCAAGAGTGCCATAGGGAGTGCATGAGTTAGAGCTAAAATCGTAGATGTCGAAGTTGCTATTGCAAAATCTCAACATTTTGTTGTAACCGAAAGCAAACCCTGTCATGGCTACTAGGGTTTGGTGGGTGTTTGATCCATCTTGTCGTCCTCCAAGGGCCTAAAAATATTTTATATAAATATATACTTGTTTTCATCTCAAAATTTATTAAAAGATACATACAATATTTATTTTAAAAGTATTTATTAAGAACTCTAAATCGATATTAGTTTTAGGGGTCTTTTTTCAACGTCTGAAATCATGGACACTTTGTTTGTTAAGTGTACTGATGGTAATTTCATTGCAGTCCTGGATTATTAATCAAAAGAGGTAAAACCCCAAACACGAAACAATACCTTGTAACCCAAGGCAAAAACATCTCATGAAAAGCGACAACATTCTAAATAAGAATCAGATATCACTTCCACACGTTTCTCTCGCAATCCGATCATGTAGGCAGGATGGGCCATCCAAAGCCAAGTATGATTGGAATCTTCCATCCCTCAACACGCTCTTCGCTATGTCTCGCACGATTCCATTAGTCGAAATCTTTTCTCCTTCAAAGACCAGACTTGTAAAATCCTCTTTGAGCTTCTTCACTTGTTCCAACAAATTTCTGTATCGAGGCCATTGTTGAGGAGCCTTAAGAGCTTCATCAACCTCATGGTAGTCTAATGCAAGAAGCACCTTTGTAATTCCCAAGTCGCGTAGACTAGTTAGAGCCCGTAAAATTCTTATATATTTACAGCAAGATCCAAGCTTACGGATATCAAGTCAAAAAGTGTAGTAATTGTCACGTTTTTTTCTAATTTACTGGTATGGTTATTCTTAATTAGAGTATCTCAAAAAAAAAAAAACAAAGCTGAGTTTGTAAAACTCTAAATTTGAAGTTTGAAGGTATTCTTCTAAATTTAAAGTTTCAAAGTATTCTTCTCCAAAAGCAAAACTTCAAACCTAACTTCAAAATTATATGTATTTTACATTATGGTCATTATATTTGTTATAATTAATATAAATCCAAAAAAATTATAAATAACTAGCACATACATAAAAATATTACAGTAATATTAATTAATAAAATCTTACATTAAATATATAAAATTATAAATAGAAATACATTATTAAATATTAAACTACAATAACCACATTATTCCATAAAATTATTTCTGTACCACTACAAAAAAAATATTTTTTACGAGGGCAATATTCGTTGTAAATTCGTCGTAAACGGGGTTTTATGACGAATTAACCTCGAAATACGTTTCGTTGTAAAACGTCCGTCGTAACGGAGATTTCGTCGTAAACGACTTGTTACGTTTACGACGAAATAAATTCCTCGTAAAGCGCAGGGCAATGTTTCGTCGTAAACGAGACGTAAGTTTTCTTGGTAAACTCCACGTAACTGTTTCGATGTAAAGCAGACGTAAATACTTTCGTTGTAAAGAACACGTAAACATTTCGATGTAAAACCCTCGTAAATCGACGTTAATCACTCGTAAACAATTATGTGAAGTTTACATCGATTCTTATTATTAATATATATATAATAAATTTGAATTTATTTAATATTCGGAATTTAAAATAATTTAAACTTTAAAACGAAATATGAAAATGAAAAACATATTTTAAAAAAAGCATTTAAAAGTAATACAATAATATTTAAATTCATAATACAAACAGAAATATAAAAAAAACTACATATCCTCGAAGTAGTCGGTGGGGTTGCTCGGCTGTCGACGGGTTGGATCGGACTCTTGGGGATCTCGTACTGGCAACCCAAGAGCGGCTCGTCTTTCACTCAACATTCTCTGCATAATCGGGTTTCCCACAGCCATCACGTCTAGCAAATCCTCAAGAGAGTCTAAACGAACGTGCTGACTATCCATTCGAGCTTTCATCTGAGAAGTCTCTTCATCCCGTCTC
>NC_027748.1:33681683-33681874 GCF_000695525.1 Brassica oleracea var. oleracea | reverse complement strand
GTCTATCGGGGTCTAGAACATCCAAACCCTCCCGTCCAGGCTGGGCAAGCAAATCCTCTACCGTATATCTCGCAAATAGAGCATATGAAGGCACACGCAAATCCGGATTAACTGCACATTCTGGGATAGGCTGAGGTGCAGCCGCTGGAGGAGGAGGTGGAGGCATCTGCGGTGGAAGAGGAGGACTCGAA
>NC_027748.1:33681292-33681495 GCF_000695525.1 Brassica oleracea var. oleracea | reverse complement strand
AAATGTTACCTAAAGTCCTAACTAATCACCTAAACTATAGTATTCCGTCACCTAACTAATCACCTAAACTAATTATCTAACTAATCACCTAAACTAATTACCTAACTAATTAATCACCTAAACTAACTTTAACAGAACTAGAAGAGGAAAGGGAGTGTACCTTAGAGGGAGAGCAAAGGAGTTTGGGAGGAATGAACGAGGCA
>NC_027748.1:33675080-33677381 GCF_000695525.1 Brassica oleracea var. oleracea | reverse complement strand
TTTACGACGAAATTAGGTAAGTTAAAGCACATTGAATACACGTTTTCACCTAAATATAACGGTAACATGTTTCGTTGTAATGTCGATGTAACGATTACGACGTATTTCTCATTCCACGTACTTTCGTCGTAAACTTACATGGACTTTACGACGAAAATATTTCCTCGTAAATTTACATGGAGTTTACGACGAAATTTGGTCTCCTCGTAACTGCGTTGTAAACACCATGTAAATTTACGAGGAAATATTTTCGTCGTAAATCTTCGTTGTTATGGAAACATTTTCTTGTAGTATCTTTGGATACACAAAATATTTTGGACAATATTTGGAAATTTTGAAGGTTCCAGAGCAAATTTACCAGACTATTAGTGTTGTTGTAATATTTAATTTTTTCTAATAATTACGTCTTCATGTATCTTATTTAAGAGTTTTTATTAAGTTTATTTTATAATATTCTTGTTTTCTAATTATAGTCTTGAAATATTATAAATATTATTTTAATTTTTTATCTAATTTTATGTGTAAAATGTTAATTCATAAAAACAAATTTGAAATATTTATGATTTATAAAAAATTAAGGATTAAAACGATAAATGATAAAATACTTAAGAATCATAAATGTGATGTGTAATTAATTATAAATTTCAAAATGCAAATAAAAAGATGAAACTTCAAATTTGAAGTTTTGAGTAGTGAAGCTTCAAATTTGAAGTTTTGAAGAAAATTTGAAGTTTCATTCTTCAAAACTCTAAATTTGAAGTTATCTTTTGGAGAAGAGAAAACTCTATATTTGAAGTTATAGAGTTTATTTTGGAGATGTTCTTAGGCCCACTAGATGTATTAATGATAAGACACAGATTTTGAAGTTTTATTATTGATAACATATAGCATGTGATGTGATCAATGATGAGAATCCTGAACTGAACGTGGGTATGGCTTTTGGTTTTACGATCTTTTTTTTTTGTTTGCTTGTTATAGTGTGTTTGGTTCAGTTGTTTGAGTATTAGCCATTGAGATTTCATGCAACTTAGTTGATGATTGGTGATTAACTTCAATGTGTTTAGTCAAATTGGTCATTTTCTCCATAACACCGCGCGCATTGTCAGTGAAATGAACATCAATCTAAAAACAACTCCGGTGTCGGACGTATTGTCCCTAATACACACCAAACTCAATCTTATTCCTAATGCAAATCTAAAATATACTCAATGGTTCTAATAAAAATAAAGTTGTTCTTGTTTAACCGAAGATAGATTCATATATATTAGCTGCACCAAAAAAGTGAAAGGGTGGAGGAAGAGGCATACACGGTCCAAACTTCTCTCTTGTACGTATGATCAACAAAGTAAAAAAAAATCATTTCATGATTGATTCCTTAAGTAACCATACGAATAAGTATATATTTCTCTTCACAGACAAGTCAGGTCGATTTACACAAAACAAATGTATTCCTATGAAGAGTGGCATCATGAACCGTCCACAAACTAGAGCTCAAATCGTAGATTTGTTGGGAAAATTATCCAATATCGATGAGATGAAGATGGTATTAGACAACTAGAAAATTTAAGAAGAAGACTCTTAATATTTAGGAAAGGGTTTACTACAAAGATTTTGTTTTTGGAAACTCTCTCTTACAAATATTTTCTCTCTTTGTTTTTCTTGATTCTTGGATGATTACAAATGGTGCTAAGCACCCCTATTTATACAAGTGAAGGAGCACACTCCAACAAGTTCTAGATTTCTCTAAATTATTATTTATTTCAAAATATCTAACTCCATAACTTTCTCTCTTCTTCTACACAATTCTTCTTCTATACTTCTCCACTTTTCTCTAGATGTTTCTTCTTCTTGGACTAAGGCTTGATTATGATTTGATTAGTTTTGGGCTTAAGGAGGGAAATCCAACAAATCTCCCCCTTCCCGATTTAGCCCGAAACAGTCGCCATGCCTGTGCCTTTGCAGCAATCTTCAAACTTCTTGATCGGTAATACTTTGGTCATAAAGTCTGACCAATTTTCGTCGGTGTGTACCTTTGTGAGATGTATGAGCTTCTCTTCAAGAACTTCTCGTATCCAATGATGCCGAATGTCGATGTGCTTCGAGCGAGAGTGAAATGTTGGATTCTTTGCTAGGTGAATAGCACTTTGGTTGTCACATAGCATGTTGTACTTGTCTTGCTTTACTCTCAACTCAAGCAAGAAGTTCTTCATCCATAGCATCTCCTTGCACGCTTCCGTTGCTGCGATGTACTCCGCTTCCGTGGTGGATAAGGCAACACACTTTTGTAATTTCGATTGCCAG
>NC_027748.1:33649207-33672376 GCF_000695525.1 Brassica oleracea var. oleracea | reverse complement strand
CTGTTGGGAAAATTATCCAATATCGATGAGATGAAGATGGTATTAGACAACTAGAAAATTTAAGAAGAAGACTCTTAATATTTAGGAAAGGGTTTACTACAAAGATTTTGTTTTTGGAAACTCTCTCTTACAAGATTTGTAATTTTGACATGAAACAAACACCTTTCGAGCCTAAGGCATGTGATAAAGCAAATCCATGTCCAAATAATAGAGGCAAATAATACAACTCAGGTCGAGTCAGATAATTCACACGTGCGAACGAACCGCGTATCCACGCGCGTGCCGGCATTACAGTAACAACATCCTCAAGATCCCATAGAATTGATTAATCAAGAAAGAAAGACGCAACCTTTGTCGATCCCACGTCTTTGGTCCGTGCTTTGGCTCCAGTTTCTCGGATCTGGTGGGGAACGGTATCAGAGAAGATCATCGGGGTGAAAATGGAGTCGATACTGGCACGGGCCTTGGAGTATACTCTCAAGTATTGGCTCAAATCATTCACCAGAGATCAATTCAAGCTTCAAGGCCGCACCGCTCAGCTTTCTAATTTAGGTCTCTCCTCCTTCTCGACTTCTTCTCTAGTAATGGGGGTTGAGGGAAAGATTGTGTCTTTATGAATCTGATTTTGTGTGTGTGATTGCAGATATTAATGGGGAAGCTATACACGCCAGTATGGGTTTGCCTCCTGCCCTTAGTGTCACCACTGCCAAAGTTGGAAAATTGGAGATCATGGTTTGTTCTGTTCTTCTGACTCTTTTGTTATCTCATTTATTTAGCTACTGAAGGAACATCTCATTGGAGCTAGTTAAGGAATCTGTAGCTTTAGGATTTATTCTTGAGTTGTTTTTGTTGGAATTAGAACTCTCTAAACTCTAATCATTGTGTATATCTCTATACCTTTTACTAGATATAGGTTTAGGATTGGTAAAGAACATGGCTTTGGGTTTAGGATTGTACAATTTTGACTATTTGGGCAGGGACTCTCGGTGGGATTGTAATAGATCTGTTGATTTTGATCCATTTTCCAATTGTACCTGATATAGAGTATAGATTCAAGATTCTGAATAAGTAGTAACATGTCTTGGTTTTTGTGACGGTTTGTCAAGGACAGATGTAATTGTGACAGTTTAAATGGATACAAGTAATCATGCTTCTTTCGAAGTTTGATAGAGAATGCTATTAAACTGAAAATTTGTTTTGTTTCTATTAATGTCTGTCATCTCTCTCGTTCTCCACAAGCATTAATTTCTTTTCTTTTTCACTCTTGTGCTCAAATAGCTTCCGTATGTCAGTAATGTGCAAACGGAGCCTATAGTTGTGCAGATCGATAAACTCGATCTTGTTCTTGAAGAGAATCCTGATGCTGATGTGACAAAGGGTCCAAGCAGGTAGGGTGCTGCATCTATTTTACTTCTACTTAGTCTTGATAGAGGCTTGCTATATTTGTCAGAATTTTATTGAGCCTTTCATTTTCCTTTTTTTTTTTCGTTCAGTGCTCAGTCTCCTACGGCCTCTGGAAAAAGTAACGGTTATGGATTCGCTGACAAGGTGAGGTGTCTCTACTCGGTGCCTTTCATTTTCCAAAAAACTTATCCCAGAAAAAGCACGGAGGCAATAGTAGTTTCCTACACGACCATTCAAATGGTCTAGCCTCTTGTAGCTGTTATTTTGAGATTAATGCAATCAAACCGATAACTACCATGTGTCATAATATTTGGCATATTGCTGATAATGTTTTGGGCAATTTCTGCTTGTGAGTCTTAGTAAAATTGAAAATTAAATGGTTTTTATCACTTTTGTACTTTGATAGTTGGTTTTGAGATTTGTTATTGTTGAAGTTTAGTTAAGCATACAATGCTTTTGTTTTCTTGGACCAATCATGTCAATTTGCCAGAATGTCTTCCTTCCAGTTTATTGTTCTATTCATTTTCGACGCAGAGAGGTCCTCAGTGCAGTTATATTTTTTTTTGTGTTGATCAGATTGCAGATGGAATGACTTTACAAGTTAAGGTGGTCAATCTTCTTCTTGAAACTGGTGGTGGTGCTCACCGTGAAGGAGGGGCAGCCTGGTAAGTTGTTTTTACTGTACCCATTGTCTAGCAGTTAGAAACTTAGCTCACGTCTATCAGTGTTGGAATCTCGTTACTTTGTGTTCTTTGATGCATAAACTAGGTTTACTTTTAAAAACTGCAGTTAGTTTATGAGTTTCACATTCAACCTGCCTTGTAAATGCATTGGATTGTTGCTGTTGTATGTCTAAGCTCTTATACTTTGTATCTAGGGCTGCTCCACTGGCATCTATTACTATACGCAACCTTGTTTTGTACACCACTAATGAGAATTGGAAGGTGAGCTCTGCGAGCATGGTGTAATAAAATCCTCTTCTGGAAGAATTAGTATATCTTAATCTGAATGAACCGTTGGTTACAGGTTGTAAATCTGAAAGAAGCAAGGGACTTCTCTACTAACACAGGATATATTTATTTGTTTAAGGTATAGATGTCACTCTTTTTAGCTAGTTGTTCCCGATACTACCATATTCTTTGATGGCGCAAGATTGATTACTCCATGTTAGCAAACTATTAATATGTTTTGTTTTTCTACCTGTGATGCATACACTTTCCTTGTCAGAAACTTGAATGGGAAGCTTTATCAATTGATCTTCTGCCACATCCTGATATGTTCACTGACGCTAATTTAGCCCGTTCTGAAGAATCAAATCTGAGAGATGATGATGGTGCAAAACGAGTTTTCTTTGGCGGAGAACGCTTTCTAGATGGAATTTCTGGCCAAGCACATGTAATAATTTGTTTCTGAATTGTATTTTACTTGCATGTTGCAATAGGATGCTTGAAGGCATTTAATGTGTTGGTGCGTAAATCGTTAGCCCTGATGGTGCCCTCTTGTTTAGATCACAGTTCAGAGAACAGCACTAAACAGTCCTCTTGGGCTTGAAGTTCAGTTGCACATTCCAGAAGCTGTTTGTCCAGCGTTAAGTGAACCAGGTTTGAACACACACTCTCTCTCTTAGTTTCAGAATGCTGGTTGGTGGATATGGATAACTAATCCTACCTATTATTTTTGGGAATAGGGTTACGCGCTCTTCTCCGCTTTCTAACTGGAATGTATTTATGCCTAAACCGAGGAGATGTGGATCCAAAATCTCAGCAGGTCTTAAAATTTCATATTCCCTGTGGATCTTTATAAGGAAAAGTTCGATATGAAATCTTTTTTTCACTCTTTAATGGTATGCCTCAAGCAGTCTGCTGAAGCAGCAGGACGGTCTTTGGTCTCTGTTCTTGTGGACCATGTGTTTCTTTGCATTAAAGATGCCGGTGAGTTTCTGTATATGCTTAAACTGAAAATATCATTTATTTGGCTGGGTTCAGAGTCTGATTCACTTGTTAGTTAAGAGTGCAGTTTTGCATGGAACCATTACTCTCTTTTTTTGTTTTGTTTTGGTTTAACTTTTTACCACTCTTCATGGCGTTTCAGAATTCCAACTGGAACTACTGATGCAATCACTCCTCTTTTCTCGGGTATGTTCTCACTGATTTTTGGATTTTTAGCTAGTAACTTTCATGATATCGTTTCCTGCCAGTATATACATTGAAACAGTTCTGAAAATCGTAAACCAAATTTCAGGAACTTTAGGTTGTATGGTTTTACTGTATGCATGTATAAGTTTAGATGAGTTGGAACATGAAACACACATTATCTATTGGATTCTGAACGAAGGAGTTCCATAAGTAAAAGATCCAGACTAGACTTGCTCTCTCATTAAAATTTCTTAAATATAACTACATTTGATGGGTTTGTCTATAAACTATATTTCTCTTCCATTGATGGTTTATGTTCACTAGAAAGTTAAATCTCCTCGTGAGAATAGGTGCACTTCATTTCTCTGAGAATCTTGTTATATGGCTCTGAAATCTGACATGTGTAGCCATATATGTTTGCAGGCCTGTGTTTCGGACGGAGAATCAGCCAACTATTTGACTAAGATTTTGATTGGTGGACTATTTTTAAGGTAAATTGCCCGGACCAAAATCTCTGTTCAGAGTGAACTGTGTAAAGCCTTATTTAAAGTTCAAACTGCTTCCTGACATGATGAGCACTTTGTAATTACTGTTGATCTTCAGAGAATTATGCTTTTTCTTAGTTGTGACTTACCCTTTTACATACTCAAAAATCTTAGTTTCTGATGACTGTTTCGAGACTTTATCCTATTACCTTTTGTTACCTACATACCCAAAAAATTGCTGGATAGTATATTCTGAGACTCGAAACAGTTTCAGTTATTATGGAGTGCTCTTTTCCCTTTTTCATTTATTCGTTTCACATACATTTGCTAGTTAGGTGAACTATTGCTTTATGTTTATAATATTTGATATAGTTTCATGTGCATTTGTTGTTTCACAACTTCGAATTTAAAGTTCCTGCATAATTGCTCATGGTTGAAATTCAGGGATGCTTTTTCCCGCTCTCCTTGTGCTCTTATCCAACCATCTATGAAAGCTGCTGCCGAAGACCTTGCAGTTCCTGACTTCGGTATATATAATTCTGAACTGTATTTTACAATAAATTATTCTTTTGTGATTTGTTGAAACATCTTCATGCTGATTTATTTTCCTTCATACATTTGGGGCAGCCAAGAACTTTTGCCCTGTCATATATCCATTGGACAACGGGCCGTGGCAATTAATCCAGGATGTACCCTTGATCTCCTTACACTCTCTTCAGGTCAAGCCATCCCCAAAACCCCCACACCTATTCTCGAAGACGGTTATCCAGTGCCAACCACTCATGGTATGTTTGTGTATATCAAAAGAAATGAAAATCTTCTCTCCTCAACAAAAGGTTTCACTATTTTTCTTGTGATCTTTCCAGGTTCATCTTCAGGAAGAAGCTTGTTTAAGGATCTCTTCTTTTTTGGCTGATGGCATAGTTGTGAACCCCGGTGATGTTTTGCCAGATAATTCCGTTAACTCTCTTCTTTTCACCCTCAAAGAGTTAGATGTCTCTGTTCCATTAGACATGAGTAACTTGGAAGACTCAGCAATCAAAGAAGATCTTTCAACAAAAAAGATCTTCTCTGGAGCAAGGCTGCATATTGAAAACTTATCTTTTGCGGAATCTCCTACCCTAAAAGTTCGGTTACTAAACCTGGAGAAGGATCCTGCTTGCTTCTCTCTATGGCCGGGACAGCCTATTGACGCCAGCCAAAAGAAATGGACAGCTGGAGTCTCACATTTTAGTTTGGCTTTAGAAACATCTCCCAACTCTACTGAACATCAGATCTGTCGTGGTCCGGAAATGGGTTTATGGAATTGTGTTGAAGGAAAAGACGTGTCTATAGAAGTTGCTATGGTATCTGCGGATGGGAAGCCACTGATAACTATTCCTCCTCCTGGTGGTATTGTTCGCGTAGGAGTCGCTTGTGAGCAGTATATGTCGAATGCTTCAGTGGAGCAGTTATTTTTTGTGCTGGACCTCTATTCTTACTTTGGTAAGGTCAGTGAAAAGATCTCAATTGTTAAAGAAAGCAAACGACAGAGTACTGTTTCTTTGACTGGAGGGTTGTTGGAGAAGGTTCCTAGCGATACTGCTGTAAAATTAGCTTTGAAGGATCTGCAGCTGAAGTTTCTCGAGTCTTCCTTTACTAGTACTCAGGACATTCCACTCGTTCAGTTTCTTGGCAAAGATCTTGTTGTGAAGGTAACTCATAGAACCCTTGGAGGCGCTATTGCAGTATCTTCCAACGTATACTGGGAAAATATTGAGGTAGATTGTGTAGATACCGAGGTACAACAAGAACATGAGAATAGCTGTAATGGTCACTTAGTTGGCTGTAATGGGTCAACTCCATTAAGGCGTGTCTTTTGGATTGTCAACGGAAGACATGATGGGCATAGTGGCAGCACTATTGTGACGCCTTTTCTTGACATAAGCATAACCAATGTGATTCCCCTCAGTGAAAAGGATATGGAGTGCCATAGTTTAAGTATCATGGCTTGTATTTCAGGCGTGCGTCTAGGAGGAGGAATGAACTACACTGAAGCTCTTTTACATAGATTTGGAATTCTGAGCCTTGATGGTGGTCCAGGAGAGGGACTGTCTAGAGGGTTAGAGCATTTATCTTCTGGACCGTTGTCAAAACTTTTCAAAGCATCTATTGTTGAGGACAGGAAACAAGGTATTGGAATAAACCTCTTTATCACTAACACTCTTTAGCATCGTTCATGTGAAAGTATCATATATATGCAGATTGTTCTTGTTACAGCTTCAACTCCACTAACCTTATTGCTAACATATGCATCTAGATGGAGCTCTAGGAAGTGGGAGCGGAGATGCTTTCGCACATTTGGGAACGCCAGATGATATTGATGTCTCCATTGAGTTAAGAGACTGGTTGTTTGCTTTGGAGGGCAGAGAAGGTGTGGCAGAAAGGTGGGAGTCTATCGAGGATGAAGATATTGGAAGGGAAGAAAGGTGTTGGCACACGAATTTCCGTTCTTTCAGAGTAGTAGCCAAGAGTACACCAAAGCTTGTGGATCCAAATGAGACAGAGACCAAGAATGGTGCTCGCAAATTTCCCGTAGACTCAATTATTGTAAGTATCTGTACACCTTATTTTCTCCACAGCTTATTTCCTTTCCTGAACTTTCTGAGGTTAATGATAACTTTCAGAGCTGCCTTTATCTTCCTGGTGTCTGACAAAATTACATTCTTTTGTGCAGTAATGACTGTCAACATTGAGGTTACTGAGCCTTATATATTTTATTTGTAAAATGCATTATTAGGTCAATGTGGAAGGTCTACAGACACTGAAGCCTCAGATGCAGAAAGAGACCAATCCAAATGGACATCACGAAAATGGTCACCTGCCTGGAGGGGTAAACATTGAAGCTAACATTGTGGCATCTGAAGACAAATCTGGTCATGATGACACGTTGAGCTGGGTGGCAGAAAGTCTGAAATTCTCTGTTAAGCAACCTGTAAGTGAAGCTGAGCTCATTGCTTTCTTCTTTATATAAAAGCAGATTTTGTAATAGAGAGGGTTTTTCCGACTTGTTCTTCCTCCTGCAGGTTGAAGCAGTTGTTACGAAGGACGAGCTGCAACATCTGACATTCTTGTGCAAATCTGAAGTTGACTCGATGGGTAGGATAGTCGCAGGTGTTCTACGCGTGCTGAAGCTTGAAGAATCTGTTGGGCATGGTACTCTAAATCAACTAAGCAACCTTGGTACACTTATCTCAAACTCCTCTGCTTCTATATCAAGAAGAATAGCTTTAACTTTCTCCAGGTCTTGAAGCAATCAAACCCCGTGTTGCAGGAAGTGAAGGCTTTGACAAGATGTTCTCCCCAAAAGCAAGTAGAGCAGGCACTCCCAAAAGCTCACCTTTTGGTGCAGCATCAGATTCAATGAAGGAAATTTCTTCACGTGCAGACCTGGAATCTACCATTTCCTCCATTGAAGAAGCAACAGTGGAGCTAGAGGCCAAGTGTTCAGCTCTAGTTTCTGATCTCAGCGATTCAGAGTCTAAAACTTCGGCGAAACACATCAACGACCTGAAGCAGAAACTCGAGAGCTTGCAGAGCTTGATGGCTAAACTACGAACCCAAATCTAAAAGTGAAGCAGAGAAGCTAATTCTTTTTATGTATATAGCATATACAGAGATGTGAGAATCACTACTTGAAGCGGGAAAGTTTTGTACTTTAATTACGTTTTAATTACGTCCAGAGACTATATTTGTGTATGCATATGAGCAATGCTCTGTTTTTGCAGTTGCCCAAAAGAAACTCTTTATGATAAAGTTTTGAGATTTACCCAAAAAAACTCTGTTTTGTTTGTGTACGTTCTTATGATTGATGTTGATCCCAGTGACACCGAGTGACAGTTAATAAAAAGGATAGCTTTACGTCTCTCTAACGATGGCTGCTTATGGGGAGAATCTGATTGTTTCAAAACCATACTTATTTGACCCTTCCTTGTACATCAAGGCTCTCAAACTATGCAGCTGCCAAAACTTCGAGAAACAGTTTGTGTTGATCCATGGGAACTCTGTGACAAATGGGTTCGTCTCCAATCTCCACTTGAACAACAGTTTGATGAACTTGTACGCAAGACAAGGAGATGTGAAACACGCACGTAAACTGTTCGATAGAATGCCTAAAAGAGATGTTGGTTCTTGGACGGCTATAATCTCGGGATATTCTCAACGTGGATACCACCGGCACGCGATGCTGTTGTTCAAACAGATGCGCCGGGAACCTCTTAGGGCTAATGATTTCACTTACGGGAGTGTTTTGAAGTCGTGCAAAGATTTGGGATGCCTGACAGAAGGTATGCAGATACATGGTTGTGTGGAGAAGGGTAAATTTGCAGGGAACTTAGTTGTGAGGAGTGCATTGCTTTGTCTTTATGCTAAGTGTGGGAAGATGAAGGATGTTCATCTTCTGTTTGAATCAATGAAACAAAGGGATTTGTTTTCTTGGAATATTATGATCAATGGGTATGCTGTCTCTGCCTGTGCAGATACTTCCTTTAGTCTGTTTCAGTCGATGCTTGCGGAAGGTAATCTATACTTGTCTTTTCTTTCTACATATATCCAAACCTTTGACAGCTTCTTGTGCTGTGTTATATGTCAGGGAAGACGCCAGACTGCTTTACCTTTGAGAGCCTCTTCAGAGCTACTATTCAAGTCAAGTGTCTTGAAACGGTTAGTGAACTACACGGATTTGCGATCAAGCTGGGTTTGGAGAGATCACATGAACTGATTAGGTCTCTGATTGATGCATATGGGAAGTGTGGTAGCCTTGGCAATGCTAGGAAACTGGTAGAGGGACCAATGAGAAGAGACTTGATCTCTTGCACTTCTCTAATAACAGGTTTTGCACAGCGAAACAGCTTCACAAGTGATGCTTTTGATATCTTCAAAGAGATGATACTGATGAGAACTCAGATGGACGAGGTTGTAGTATCTTCAATGCTTAAAATATGCACCACCATCGCTTCATCATCCATTGGAAGACAGATCCACTGTTTCGCCTTAAAATCCTCCCAAATCAGATTCGATGTTGCGTTGTGTAACTCTCTGATAGATATGTATGCAAAGTCCGGGGAGATTGAGGATGCAGTCCTTGCTTTTGAAGAGATGGAAGAGAAAGATGTGAGATCATGGACCTCTTTGATTTCAGGATATGGAAGACATGGGAATGTAAAGAAAGCAATTGATCTTTTCAACAGAATGGAGCATGAAGGCATCATACCGAATGACATCACATTTCTTGCTCTCCTCTCTGCTTGTAGCCATACAGGAGAAACCGAACTTGGCTGGAAGGTTTTCAACACAATGATCAACAACAAGTATGGTATCAAAGTTCGAGAAGAGCACTTATCTTGCATCGTAGATATGCTTGCACGCGGTGGCAACTTAGAAGAGGCTTATGAACTGATAAGAAGTGAAAACGGCGTTACAAGACTTGGCTCATCAGCATGGGGAGCTTTTCTTGATGCATGCAGGCGTCATGGGGACATACATCTCAGTGAAGTTGCGGCCGCGCAGCTTCTGAGTATGGAACCGAAGAAACCAGTTAATTATATTAATTTGGCAAGTGTGTATGCAGATACTGGAGATTGGGACAATGCTTTGAAGACTAGAAAGCTTATGAAAGAGGGTGGTTCTTGCAATAAAGCTCCTGGATACAGCATTGTGTATTGAACAGAAAGACTATAAAACAGAGATCTCAATAAAGGTTTTAAAGAAGTTATTGACGCTATAAATAGCATCTTAAGAGTTTCAGGGAATAGCAATAAACTTTCCCAAATTGTAGTCTGATAAATATATATATATGAGTTACAACAAAACAATATTATATCTTCTTCCTTCAGATTCCTAATCCATCAGTTCTGAGAAGACTCAGTTTGCTACTTGGTAATCACGTCCCAACGCCATATGGTCCCGTCCTCGCAGGCAGCAAGAATTGTGCTACAATTGTCATGGAAAGAAACGGATTGTGTCAGGAATCAAAATGTTCTGTATCGGTCATAAAAGCAATGCATTGGTGAGAAAGAAGATGAATATAATATACCTTCCATCAACGGACATAGCGGTTTGCCTGATCACACATTTGGATTGATTGTGTGATAACCTATTTAACAACAGAGAATCATGTCAAGAATACAACAAAGACACCAAAGTGAAGCTTAACTATTTGATTTACAGATCAAAGATTTGTGTCTGAAGCTGGAACTGAGACTTACTTTGTAATCAAAACAGGAGGGCAACTTTTTAGATCCCAGACATAAATCTTTCCTTCTTGATTCCCTGTTAAGTGATAAATGTTCCACAAATTTAGCAAGAAGATATTTAAAATTTATAGTTTAATGCAGAATAGTATAGAGCGAGAGAGCTTTCTGATCACCTATTGCAAGAGAGCTTAATTGGAAGTCGCATGAAAACTTGATAAACCAGATGTCAGACATTGGAACCGGGTATCTTTGTAGAACATCTGAAGTACCCTGCAAACAACAACAACACAACTTCAGTCTTGTAGCATATGTGATTAAATGAATGAAATGAGTTACTAACCTCTCCAGGAGAGTTCTCTTTCAGTTGTGGTTCCCACAACAAGATCTCATTGTCCACACTCTGAAACAGATATATAAGAGTGTAACTATAGCTTATTCCACTCACTAAAACAAATCATCTTTATCTAATATCATTCATTGAGTAACTAACCTTTGAAAGGATAAAATCACCAAACCAACGGTTACAATCTACATAGTTTGTATGAACTGAAGCAGTAAATACCTACATACACACACAAGTAATATTATCAACAAACTCCAATAATAAGAGTTGTTAACAAGAGAATGAAACAGAAAATACTTACAGGGAATTGTACAAACTTTGTAGGGAACTTTGATGGGTCATCCTTCCATGTGTATGACTTCTCAACATAAGTCCAAAACTCTGAAAGCAGCCAAAGAATAAGATCACACAAGCCATTTTTCTGAGGTTTCCACAAATGGTTTTACTCGTACCTTTCATGGACCATATTTTAATGGTGGTGTCCATGCCACAACTAGCAAAACGGTAAATCTCAGTGGGGTGAAAATCCTACAAAGTCAAGAGATGGTTGGTTATACTTTAAGAATCAGATAATTGTTTTCTTTCACATCCAGTGTGTGTTTTAAGGGAATATAAACTACCACCATATTGGTAAAGGGGCTTACCACACTTAGAACTTCGTAACGATGACCTCCGGCTCCAGCAAATATCAGAATACATATCCCAGTTTCAACGTTCCACAACCTAACAGATTCATCCTGATCCAATCAAACACATATAATGAATGTCAAGACATGATAAAGAGAAACAAAAAAAGGACAAGAGGGAGGACACCTTGCTTGCAGTAATCACAAGTTGAGGTTTCAGAGGTTGTGTCCTGATTTCGTTCACTGAATCCCCGTGGCCCACAAGGCTCTGCACATGTGAGAGAGCACATATTATACAACATAGAACATCCATAAACCCTTTCGTATCATTCTAAAAGCTAATAAATAGGTAATGAATGATATACCTTATGAATCGTTTCATTGTTGACGTCAATGACTCGGATTATGCCTTTCACTCCTCCAGCCGCAACAAATGGGTTCCCCTTAACGCCGCACGCCCAGCTTACAGTGTAAAACGACTCCTCCTTCTGATCTCCAGAGCACATACCCAAATAACCTCAATGAAACTTTTTGTTACATGGAAAAGCTAGAAAATATATATAATAATGTGTATACTTCCTTACATCTTCATCAGAATAGGATTGCAGTGCAGATATGGCACCATCTTCAAGACAATTGTACAGCGTAATCTACATAATGAGAGACACACACCAACGGCAGTAATGAGATCCATGACTCAACCAAGATAGAGCAATCAAGTTTCTTTAGGTAATGAAGCCATAAACTCCAGCTAGTCTTAAAACAGATAACGCCATTAACTTTCACACTAAAAAAGCTTATCACAATCAGTTATGTGTATAGAAGGAACCCATCAAGCAAAGTTTCAATTTTTCAGACAAGTGAAGCGACAGCATCCCAAAACAGCAATCACAAACCCAAAAATCAGACAAAAAAGGAAGATTTTCTATAGGGCAAATCGAATCTCCACCAAAACCTAAACAGACCCAGAACAATAAAAGGAGAAGACTTTACCTTATTTCCACCAGCGGTGACGAAGACATTGAAGAAACGAGAATCAAGGAAGTTGAAAACAACAGCATACAGAGGCTTCTTCCCTTCTTGAATCCTATTGGTCACTTTGTACGACTTCTTGTTCGATGGAGTCAAAGACCCAACAAGTGATTCGTTCCCTAAAGCTATCTTCGACATTTTTGAATCTCTCTCTCTCTCTGTCTCTTGCACACTGTTCCGTTTCTCTTGTCTAATAAGCTCACAAGTCTCTCATGCAATAACAAGTCTTTGTAAGTTTCGATAATTATGGGTTTCCGAAGTTACTGTTAATTTGGATTTGACCTTACGACCAAAATTTATTCTTGACCAGACAAGCAAAAAGATAGCAAAGTTTGGTAAGAAATCGGAATTAATATATTATTTAGAGAAGCAAAAAGATAGCAAAGTTTGGTAAGAAATCGGAATTAATATATTATTTAGAGAAAAATATCTCAATTAGCACTAAAAATTGACAAGAATATAGGATTGAGAAAATTACAAAAATAGCACTAAATCAAATTTTTGTTCCCAAACTAGCACTCAAGGTCAAAAGTCACAAAAATAGCACTTAATGTTTTATCAAAAGTCACAAACTTAGGGTTTAGAGTTAAAGGGTGGGGTTTAGGATTTAGGGTTTAGGGTTTAGGGTTTAGAGTTTAGGGTTTAGGGTTGAAATTTTAGGGTTTAGGGTTTAGGGTTTAGGGTTTAGGGTTTAAGGTTTAGGGTTTAGAGTTTAGGGTTTAGAAATGAGGTTTTGGGGATAAGATTTCAAATTTTGAAAAATAAAAAAATTAAAATTTTCAAAAGATAAACTTAGAAAGGTGCTATTTTGGTCATTTTAGTTTTTGAGTGCTATTTTAGTGATATAAACTTAGAAAAATGCTATTTTAGAGATTTGCCCCGTAGGATATTTAAGTATTAACAACATATTTAGATTATGATAGAATATCTTTAAGTTGGAATGATATATGATTTGTAATTAAGACAACAGGAATTGACCAATCCACTCCCTACAAGTTTTGATTAAATTAGCTGAATACGGAATATTGACTGTAAATACATGTTAATCTTGTAATTGGTAATCTTGATAACATTTTATTCCTTTGAAAACTATTTTACAAATCTTTCTAACAAGGTATTTTTTTTTATTACAAGCTGCTTCCCAAAAACACAACGTTGGAATGAGTTTTTAAATGAAATATTAAAATGAATACTAATGAAAGATTAAAAAATTTTGAGAGACTATTGTCATGTGTTTACTTTAAAATGATATATATATATTTTCTAATGCTTACACATAACTAAAATACTTACAATAATAATTTAATACTGTTCAAAAAATTTTAATGACTAATGGATGATGCTCTAAGAAATTGTTAGCTCCAGTGTAAAACTGAAAATCTAGACCAGTGAGTGGTTAGATATCAAGTTTTAAGTAGTTTCCCCACTATACAACACTAGGTAAGAAATCCACGGCGTGGAAACTTATTTTTATAAATAAATATATCATATTATAATTTATATATTATATAAAAAAAATAATTTTATTTTCAAAAACAAATATAATGTCAAAACATAGAACATATGTGTTTATATTTATTTATTTATAGATAACTAGGGGAGTACGCGCGGAATTTGATGGACCGATTTTTATAAAAGATATAATTTTGCGTAATTTTCTTTTATGTTAAGTTAGATGTGAGTATGATTATGTTGTCTACACCAAATTTAAATTATATAACTAATATGATTGAATTCTTAGTATTTTTGCTTTTTTGATCCTGAATTATAAGCTTTTATAGTGTTTTAAGTTTTATAATACTATAAAATAAATAAATAAACCAATCGAATTCAATCAAAAGAGAATGAGTTCGAGTCTTCTAATACCATTGTATCCTTTTTGTGAGGGTTTATAAAATAGTGGAGAATAAAGTTTTTATTTAGAGGAATTCTTTGTCAAAGTTATTATTATTGTTTTGTTGAAAGTTAGTAATTGATATTATTAACAATTGTTGTTGTTTTTTGCCTTTGTTTGTTTCTTTTGTTATTTGAAGATTAAGCGTCAAATTAATTGTGAACTAACTTTATATAGAAAAAGTTACAGTTGTTTGAAAAAAGTAATGTAAATCTTTGTTTATATAGGATATTAGGTGATTCTTTAAAAATCTATATATTTGGATATTAAGTGTTAAAGTATACGGTAGTTGTTACATTATTTGAGCGAAGCAATGTTATATCTTATTTTTTTCCAGATTAATTTTTGAAAATTTCCAAAAAGAATCAGTTGATTCACTCTTTCTTGGCATAAGATTTAATAAAATGTGAATATTGTAAGTTATTTTGATCAAAGTGAATATTTTATTTTATTTTTTTATTTTTAAACTTATATATTTTCATTATATTATTATTTTTTTGACTAAATTTTTTTTTTTTATTTTTCGAACCGATTTTTGTTTATTTTTTTTTAACTATTTCTTAATTTTTCGTTAAATTTTTTCATTATTATTATTTTACTTCTCTAAATTTAGTTTTGGTCAGATGAAAAAAAATTCAATGAGTTAATACCTTTTTATTTTTATTGGCCTAGAATTGATAAAACGTTAACAATAACATAATTTGATTTCTCTTTTATATTATTATTATGGTCTATTTATTTCTACATTTTATGTATTTTGAATTATTTTTTGTATTTACATTAAATTTATCTGATGATTAAAATTTTAATTAAATTCAAATTATTTGTCTTTATCCATCAGATAGAAAACTTGGTGGACTATTCGGTTTGATATAATATGCTTTAAATTTTTCATTTTTTTGTAATAGTAGCGTATGACACATCTTTGTGATTTAATTTAATTTTAAAATCAATTCTATATATTTTTTATTTAATCAAATTCAAATGTAATCTTAATAAGTAGTAAAATTACAAACACAATTCTGTAGGAAACAAATTTCTGGAAATTCAATTGTGTGTAAGCATTAATTGTGTATATCCTGAGTCTACGGAGATTTAGGCATAAAAAAGGAGAATTCAAAATCAAATCTGCCAAACTCAGCAAAATACAAATTTAAATTTTGGTTTAACACATGAAGTCTACTAATGTGAATTGGTTTATTCATTAAACTAATTTGGATTTTCGTTTGATCTATTCTATGGCCCAATTCTAAATAGCCTGTTATTGTTGCCACTGGCCCAATTCTAAAGAGACTATCACGGGTGTTTTCAAAACCTCAAGCCAACACTTATATAACATTAATGAAACGGAATTTTGCCTTTGAGAGGCAGTGAGATCCACGTGCTCAACCTTTCTCACCCAAATCTGGTTTTATCTTTGCGACAGGGTTCCGGTGCAGGTTCGTATGGAGGTCTCCAACCATCCCTTTTCCTTCGGACTTCGCTCTACATGATAGAACAGATGTGGCTCAGTCTATCGGAGGCGTTTGGCTTCTCTCTCTGTGTGTCGGTGGAACCATTGGTGCGGCGGTTCCCTAAGAGAGCTCTGGGACTTTGGTGACCCTGTCGGACCCTGCTAGTTGGTCATCGGGGTCTTGGGGTTCATCCCGATTGTTGTGAGTTTGATTTTTGTTGACGGCGGACCTTTCCTAGCAGTCGCGGTTCGCTGGGATATGTAACCTCCGGCGCGAAAGACGCTTTTTACCGGCTTGATTGAAGGCGAGCTTGATTGAAGACGCGTAGATCCTCGGGCCCGTGGTAAGGCAAGCTTCAACTACGGCGGCTAGGGTTCTTGGGATTCAGATCTCCCCCTTGGGAACCAGCGTTGGTGGCCGCGGGACAGCTCCGACAGTGGTTATACACTGAAGATACACCGTCAACGAACCGTTCTGCTGGTTTTGGACACCCGGCTACGGCGGTTGCGGATTTGGATTCTACTAGTGTTCAATCGGAGCGGGTAGTAGTGCCCTTTTGTCTTCTTTTCCTCCCCCAATTTGTTCTCTCTTTGTTCTGAGTCGTTCATTGTTGTTAGATTTTGTTAAGCTTCTCTTTGTAACCTAGGATCTAAAGTTTCTCCGATTTACAGGAAACGTCTTTGTTCTGATGTTTCGTTTTCAAAGGGAAAATATTAATGAAATATTTTATTTAGAAAAAGAACATTAATGAGAAGTTGTGTTTTAGTTTATGGACATGTGTCGACACCAGAGAGCATGACTTTATGACGGTGACGTGGATACCCCATGAGTGAAGCAAACATATTTTTATATATATAGATATTAAAAATGTATATTCTATAATTTTAAATTACAACTAAAATACAAATACATCAATACTAATAAAATTATACATTTTTTATTATTTTCGGTAAGTTACTCTAAAATCTTAAATTATATCTATTTATAATAAATAAATAAAATCTCTTATTAAACATAAAAATATTTTTAAATAAAAAATATATAGTTTACGTTAGACGGTTGTGTCGTCAACGAAAACGCACGAACGACTCATAACCTAAGAGGTACGAACACGTCGTAAACTAAGGGATACAAACATGATGTGATTCAAGAGGTATGAACTTGTTCCAAGGGGTGGACGAATGTGCCTTGACCAAAGGTATGAATGTGTCATGACAGAAAAAGTGTAAATGGCGTGAACGAAATGGTGTAAATTGAAATTGGGATCCATAAGATAAAAAAGTTTCCGGATGGGTAAGAACATGCAAAGTTTAAGAAATATTAAGAAAATGATATATTCTAATTTGGATATACTTTTTATGTTGTCGAGAAAATGTCATACTCTTATATCACCAGCACCATGGTTGACCATAACACAAAAAAAGTTTCCAGATGGGTAAAAACATGCAAAATCTAAGATATATTAAGAAAATGATATATTCTAATTTAGATAGACTTTTTATGTTGTCGAGAAAAAGTCATACTCTTATATCACCAGCACCATGGTTGACCATAACACAAAAAAAGTTTCCAGATGGGTAAAAACATGCAAAATCTAAGATATATTAAGAAAATGATATATTCTAATTTAGATAGACTTTTTATGTTGTCGAGAAAAAGTCATACTCTTATATCACCAACACCATGGTTGAACTTTAACATTCTCTCAGTGATGTCTCGTTCAGACTTTTTCAGTCACGATCCATTCTTACCTCTTCGGTCATGATTCATTGGCACTCCTTTGGATACGACTCGTTTGCACCCTTTCATTCACGATCCATTCACGTTCTTTCAGTTAAGATCTGTTTACTCCTTTTGGTCACGACACGTTTGCATTTTTTTGTCACAACCCATTTGCAATCTTTCGGTCACGACCATTTGCACCCTTTGGTCACGACCCGTTTGCCATTTTTCGGTCACGATCCATTTGCAACCTTTTAGTCACGACCATTTTCAATCTTTCAAACACGACCATTTGCACCCTTTGGTCACGACCCGTTTGCCATTTTTCGGTCACGATCCATTTGCAACCTTTTAGTCACGACCATTTTCAATCTTTCAAACACGACCATTTGCACCCTTTCGATCATAACCCATTTGCACGCTTTCGGTCATAACTCATTTGCACGCTTTCGGTCATAACCCATTTGTACCCTTTTTGTCATGGTCAAGATCCATTAGCATCCTTTTGGTCAGGATTAATTTCACATCCTTTCGATCAAGAACCGTTCGCACCCTTTCGGTTATGACAGTTCACAGCCTTTCGGTCACGATCTTTTTGTACATTTTCGGTCATAATACATTCACACCCTTTCAGTCACAACACTTTTGCACCCCTTCGATCATGATACGTTTGTACCTCTTGGATCATAGCATGTTTGTACCTCTTAGATTATGACGCGTTCATATTTCTTAAATTACAACACATTTATACCTCTCTGTTGATGACACTATATAAATATTTATAATTTTTAATCAGTGTTAATATGAAAAGTAAACTTATATGAATTTTTTTTTGTATTTATTAGTATTGAGATGAAAATTTATGTCTTTTTGTTTTTAATTTACTCATATCTATATATTGATACTTCATAAATATTTGTAGTTGTTTTAAATAGACTTTTTATGTTGGCCAGAAAAGATCATACTCTTATATCACCAACATCATGGTTGACCTTTAGCATTTTCGCGGTGATGTTTCGTTCGCACATTTTCAGTTACGATCCATTCTTACTTCTTTGGTCATGATCCATTGACAGTGACACACCTTTGGTTACGACTCGTTCGCACCCTTTCAGTCAAGACCCATTCACACTATTTCAGTAACAAATCGTTCACACCCTTTCGGTTACGATCCGTTCACACCCTTTTTTGGTCTGACCCGTTTACACTTTTTCGGTCACAACCTATTCGCAACCTTTCAATCACGACCATTTGCACCCTTTGGTCATGACCTGTTTGCAATTTTTCGGTCATGATCCATTCGCAACCTTTCGGTCACGATCATTTGCACCCTTTCGATCATAACCCATTTGCACCATTTTGGTCACGGTCAAGATCCGTTTCCACCCTTTCAGTCAAGATTAATTTCACATCCTTTCGGTCAAGATCCATTCGCACTTTTTCGTTTATGATCATTGGCAGCCTTTCGGTCACGGCCGTTTTGTATATTTTCAGTCAAAATACATTCACATCCTTTCAGTCACAAAACATTCATACTCCTTAGATCATGATATGTTTGTACCTCTTGGATCACACGTTCATACCTTTTAGATTATGATGCGTTCATATCTCTTAAATCACAACATATTTGTACCTCTTCATTGATAACACCACGTAAATATTTATCATTTTTTAATCATTGTTAATATGAAAATTGTGTCTCTTAAGTTTTTATTATGAAAAGTTATTTTTATTAGTATTGAAATGAAAATATATGTATTTTTGTTTTTACTTTATTCATATATATGAATAGTCATATCTTTCAATTTAAGTGGTTATTTTGAAATGATACTTATATGAATAGTCACAACTTTTCAATTTAAATAGTCACATCTTTTCAAATTTAAATGTAATTATTTTGAAATGATAGAAATATGAATAGTCACAATTTTTCATTTAAATAATTACATATTTTAAAATTAAATTCTAACCAATGCATAACTCTTGAAACAAATAACGAAAAGACACAACTTTAATAAGAAATAAAATTCCTATAAAAATACACAACTTTTGAACATTGTTTGAGTTTTTCATGTAAAACATTTAAGAGATGCAACTTTTATGTATAAAACTTAAGAGATTCAAATTTTCATACTAATCAATACACTGATTTTTAGAAATAAAACAATTGCAAATATTTATGAAATATTAATAAATAGATATGAGCAAAATAAAAACAAAAGGACATAATTTTTGATCTCAATACTAATAAATACAACTTTTCATATAAAAAATTAAGAGTTGCAACTTTCATATAGATGAATAGTCACATTTTTCCAGTTTAAAGGTGGTTATTTTGAAATGATACTTATATGAATATTCACAAATTTTCAATTTAAATAGTCATATCTTTTCAATTTAAAGGTAGTTATTTTGAAATGATACATGTATGAATAGTCACAATTTTTCATTTAAATAATTACATCTTTTTAATTTAAATACTAACTAATACACAATTATTGAAACAAATAATGAAACGACATATCTTTATATATAATGAAAAGACACAACTTTTAACAAGAAATAAAATTCCTATAAAACACACAACTTTTCAACATTGTTTGGGTTTGCTATTATTAATTGTTTTTTTTTCTTCACCATTTTATTTGATTAGTGAAAATTATTCTTTGAGAAGGCATGGGCATTGGATTATTTATAGATTTTCAAAAATTTGTTTGAAGAGTCACATTTTTTGAATTAAAAGGTTGTGTCTTTTGTAATAATATTTATCTGAAAAGTCACAATTTTTCAATATAAATGGTCACATTCTTTCAGTATAAATAATTATTTTTAAATAAAAAGACACAACTTTTAATTGTTGAAAAGACACAACCTTTCAGCATAAGTGATATTCACGACCTTTGGAATTAATTGGGATTACTATTATTAGTAGATTAGGTTCAATCTTAGTTCTGATCCAAATTAAATCTTTATCTTAGATGTAACTTTTTATATATAACACAGGGTATCCGGTGGAATGAGATATAATTGACTAATTTTTTTGGGTATGTTTTACCGGCGTCAGATTGACCCGTAAACAGACTCAGTTTCTCGCAATAGAAATTAGGGACCCATGTTGTTTGACCACACATGTTCAACATCGTGGAATTAATTTGAATCTAGATCGCCTAGCATACCGAAATTTTCCTATTGGTAGACTATCCATGTGTGGTTATCTCAGATGTATTCTTTTTCGTCTCTAAGGAAAAACAAAGTCCCTATATATTAAATTATACTCTCTCCGTTTCATTTTAATTGTCGTTCTAGGTTTATGTACATAGATTAAGAAAACATATGATTTTGTATATTTTCAAAATAAAACAAAATTACCTATACACCTAACCATATTTCAACCAATAGAAAAATAAAGTGGAAAATCTTATTAATAAATTTTGCATTGAAACTCTGAACGATACTTATTTTGAAACGAAATTGTTTTCCTACAACGACAATTAAATCGAAACGGAGGGAGTAGTGCTTAAATGGCAAAGAAAAAAACTGTCAAAATCTCTCTCTTGTAAAATCAAAACATATTGAAAAGAAATTTTTAGTGACAAAACCTTTCAATTATTTTTAATTGAAAGCAAACAATTCAATAAATATTTTAACATTTTCGATCTTCAACTTACAAATAAGTGAGACCAATCCTGATGAAAACCTCCAAGAAATGCATCCGAAGGTTGGTGAAAAAGATATAATTTGTATTGAAAGGATCGATCAAAGGATAAACGATGATTTTCACGAAGGGATGCAGGAAGTCCAAAGTGAGGATAACCTCTAGAACCATGAGCATCAACTCACAAGGTAGTTCAGAGGGTGTTGTCTTCGGGATCACTCGCCTAACATTACGATGTTAAAATATGAACAAAGAATTCAACAATATAAAATATGATTGTAATAAAAAAGTTGAATGATTTGAAATGAAACATATTACGAACTTAATAAAACATTACAAGCTCTAGCATGACAACCTAGGAAAATGTAGAAGACAAACTAGGAAAATACAAAACTCCAGTCATTATGTGCATGCAAAAGAGAGAAGATTTCTTTATATTTAATTCACTGATTTTCGCCACACTTCTTGGATAGCAAATAAACCACTTGATTTTGATTCTTCAAGGACTTTTAACTTCATAAAATTGGATTGTCTTTGATGTATAATCTCTAAGACTTTTTTCCTGATCAAAACACAAATCAAAACCATAATATTCAACCCAAATTGTCCACACACATACCCATAAGCCAAGCCTTCATTTTATTTCTTTTTGCTTGCTGAATAAGGTTGCATCAAGTCTTCTTCTATCTACAATACTGTTTATTTTGGATGGGCAATAGTTAAAATATGTAGTTAATGGATTTTACCACTAAAAGCTTGTAAAATAATTTATAAAAGTTCGTAAATACTGGATCTTTTTTATAAAATCACTAAAATGAATGAAAATTAAAAACATATTTATAAAATCTTGTAAATTTGGTTATACATTTTCATAAGCAATATATAAGATATTATAAATACATATAAAATCGTTTTAAAGCCTTGCTAATCACTTATAAAACATAATATAATCAGTTATAAGAGTTTTTTAAATAAACAATAAGTGTTTCACATTGTTTATAATATTATATTTAAAACCTTTTAATCATTTAAGCTTATAAAAATTTAAATGATCTTACAAGTTCTTATAAATTATTTTATAAAATCTTATCTATTTTCAGTAATAAAACTCTTCAACTATATTTTCAAATTTTCCATCTAAAATAGACGGTATTGTAAGTTGGGGGATAAAACGTTAAAATATTATTTGTAAAGATTTTTTTGATTCAAAAGTAGTTTAAGGATTTTATCAATAAAACTCCATTAAATAATAATGGGAGTTTCCTGTCATCTATACCTCTACTCTTTTGGCAAAAAAAGTAAGTAATACACACGCCTCGTTGGTAATATACCCTATATGCCAGTAGGAAGTGATATCAAGAACCTTCCATGAACTAATGCTAAAATCTTAAATTCATATTCGTGAAAGTTGTGTGAACCGAGAGTGAATATATAGTCCTCCAAAAACCTCAACATTGTGTGGAGATACAGTTCTTGCTGCTGTTGATGTAACTGAGAGCATACATGTCAAGTATGTGGAATCTTAAGATGGCATTTGGTTTGTCCCAAATATGGATTTCAAACCACGAGCCTCGTTATGTATCCTCTTTGATTACACATAACAATAAACCATCGTAATGAAAGACTTTAGTTATCTCGACTTGATCAAATGGAACATCTACCTTCTTTTAGATGGATCAATGAATTCTTCTTCACCTTCTTCGTTGAAGACTCCATGGAGATCGAATCTCATTGAACAAAGCCTATACTTCTTCACTACCCGAGAAACTGATATCTTGCTTTACATAAAATCTTTGGGATAAAGCTTCCCATCATTTACAAGTGGATCTCACCCCTCCTAAGTCCTAGAGACTTTTTGGTAGCCTAGAGAGTATCTCCTCTACAAAATCCCTCAAAATAACAGTGATCATTGTCATTTCAAACTGAAACTTAGGGGTTTTCACTTCCACAGCTTTATGCATGTGTTTTTAATTAGGTTACGACTATATAGCACCACAGGATAAGTCTTTCGCTTCATGCGTTTTTTCTCTTTCAAATATTTAACATTAGTTATGTTACGACTATATAGCGTCACAGCATTTTCAGTTTCTAATATAATAAAGTTTTTTGGCTTTTAAACTTAGTATACACTGTGTTAGATATTAGTGTATATCCATACTGAAGATAATGATCGTAGATAATACGCT
>NC_027748.1:33632238-33649107 GCF_000695525.1 Brassica oleracea var. oleracea | reverse complement strand
TAAGCTATCACGTTATCAATAATATACACATTCAAACCTATCTTACAATAGAAGCACAAAGGCTGTTCGTATTTATAAATTAGAGAAAATGTACACCATATATATTTTTACAGGGAAGTGGGTTGAAGAAATAAGGAAAGAGGAGAATACGTATAAATAAATGTAAGAAATACAAGATTTGTTGAACTCTAACAACAACATTCAGAATTTAAATAGTGGGTTTAAAAGGAGTATTAAAAGAACTAAGTTCGGTAATTACAAGAATGTTAAGTCGTCGTATAAGTCTAAAATTTTAATAGTGGGATTATGTCGTTGGAAAGACGATCTTTAACCCTAAAATTTTAATGAAAACTCAAGAAGTGTTATTAGTCGGCAGGGTCTTTTCCTTTTGAGAGCATTACACTAAATGTTACTTTGTGTTGGGTCTATAACATCTTTATGTACTTTCTGTTGGAAGAGTATTTAAGTCTGCCTTTTGAATTTTCTGATCCAAAAATGCCCCTGTTAAGAATAAAAATAAAAAGGAGATACAGAAGAGAGAGAGAATATTAAATCTGGTGGTTTCATGGTTTCTTCCTCCGTCTTTAATTTTCCTTCCTGTCTTTTTCTTCTTCTTAAAATTCAGAACCATTTCATGGAGATTTATATTTACTTCAAAATCCAGACTTAAATTCTCGTTCCCTTCACCCTCGATTTCCTCCCAAATCTTCTAAGTTTGCCTTCTCTTTTTAGATTTTTCTATATTTACTTCATCTGACTTAACAAAAATCTATGTTATCACTGATCTTGATCCATCGTCATAGGACCCATATACAACATCTTTAAAGAGAATTGTGTGGGTAGATTTGTTTTGGTCATGGAAAATATGGTCAGAGTCGTTGTGGCTGCGGGAATTGTGTTCGGTGGAGTCGTGGCTGCAACTGCTGGTGAGCAACTACGGCGGATTAGAGCAATTATCGGTGACCAATTACGCCGGCTTGGACACCATCTCCGCCATATTCGTAGTGGTGGTTCTTGCGTTTCGTTGGTCGGGAGAAGTATGGTTGAGTGAAAAGTGGTTGGGTGACACGTCGGTCGGTGAAACTTGGCTTGATGATAAATGGTTGTTGGTGAGATGTGGTTAGGGTCAGTGTTCATATGGTCATAGGTGCAAGACTACTCCTTCCCTGAAAGTGATGTTTGTGAGGTGAAGCAAATGACTGTATGTTAATTTTCGCTATTTTTTTCTTGGTCACCTATGTTTTTGATTTCAATTTTATCCATATCATCCAATTTTCGCCGCCACGTTTATAGAAACATGAGACACCTTTGCTTCTTCTTAACCATGGAAATAGAATCAATGTTTAAGTTTCACGAGTTTCTGAACAAAGAGATATATAATGAGTAAAGAGGGGAGAGAAAAGAAGAAGAAGAAAAGACATTGTTAACAGCAGATAAGTTGGAGAGAGTGAAGGAAAGAAGGGAGGGGAAAGAGATGGAGGGAGTGATTGCAGAGAGAAGATGCATTGTTTGGTTATGTTTAGATTAAAGGTTTTTTAGGTATTTTGGAAGAAGAAAGTACTTGAACAGTTCAAAGTATGTGTAAATGTAAAAGGAGAAAGAAAAAGACAAAAAGTATTTCTTGATGTAAATTTTTCTTTCCTTTTTCTGATGTAATAACAGAACTTCCACTACTTTTTTCATATTTTCATTTACAGGCTGTCATTATATTGCGCGCCCTGAGCTTATGATGGCCTTGAATCTCATAACAATATATATTGACGATTGGGACAGAGAAGGGAACTAAGTATGTGCTGGATCAAAAGAGATATATCTTGAGTTGACAAACTGTAGTTTGAAATAAAGTGGTTAGGATAGTAACTGTATATCTTTTATAACAGTGATCTCAACAAGCCAATATATTTTAATTTTTTTTTTGAAAATCGTGGATAAATATTCCAAACTTAATTTGAACGTTTGCAAGATAAGTAAATATCCTTACACAAACATTTATAAGGTAAGTTACAAAAAAAACATTTATAAGACAAAATACTTTCATTCGTTAAGACAAAATACATGAGAAATTGGGTAGGTTCCACTGCTCTAACTTGTCTAGACTTCTTGCTTTCATTGTATTGCCAGGCTTTTGTAACTTGTCGATCAAGTTAGAGGGGGTAAGTCTTTTTTTTTGATATGAGGAGGTTCGGGGCCGAGTTCCGTGATCCCCCAGAACCGAAACCACAACATTAATATTAGTTTGTCACAACGGTCACTCTGGGGACCTCTGACACAATGACCAAAATCCTTTCTATTTGAGCTAATGATCTTTGATGAGAAGCAAGTCTTCATCCACACCTACTCTATATTTCAGCACTTACTAATTGCAAACATCACAAGCCTCCTTACCTCTTTGGAAAGCTGGAGCATTGAACAGATCTCCATTGCATGCACCAGTCATAGATTGATCAGGCTAGCCCTTCCCCGCCCCGAGTGATCATCTCTTATGATGCCTCCAGTGCTCAAGTTTGGGATTGTATCAACTCTGATTTTCTTTATTTATAAGGATAGTTCCTAACTTCCTATACTCTTTCTGGAAAAAAAGTAAAGAAAAACTTCAGCCACTTTCCCTTTGTAAATTTTTCTTATGTTTTGAATTAAATATAAGCCATCTTTAATTTGTTGGTGAACAAAAGTTTTTCTTTAGAAAAACAGTAAAACCGAACTACATCAATATGCAAAAATACATAAGAATAGAGTAACGAGCTACAGACATCTGACATATAACAATGATAGAAACTAATTAAGGGTTTGATTGTAAACAATTTCGAGGAGCTGTAAGTATTCTTTGGTTATAAAGTCCTGATAATTACGTCAAAACATAAACAAATGGTATTTGGCATTCCAATTTTCCAAACGATTTTTCCAACAAAGCTTTGTCTAGACTCTAGAGCATCGGACTCTAATAACAACCACAATTTACAGCCCTGACGGGTGGGTAACGCTTTGGTCTCGGGAATTCAAGCTCTCGAACTTTCAGTTCAGTCATAGTAGTCAATACAGTTTTCATACACAGTCAACCATGGATTCAATGCACTTATATGTATAAATACCTTCGTTTCTGCCACATAATTTATCCTCCCTCGACATATATGACGCGTCATGGCTAAATAGTTGTGTCAAAACGCACGTTGCAATTTACATATGGTCGTCCTAAGGCTATACGAACTCAGCCTAAATACTAAAAAACAGTTCCCACAATCTAAGTTAGGTATTTTTTTTATCCCTTAGAAATACCCTCACCCACTTAGAGAGAAGTGGATGGAGAGAGAGCCAAAAAAGTGATGAAAACTCGACTACACAACATACACACATTTCAATAGAGCTGTAAACTGGGCGAGTCCATGTCCATTAGCCCATATCCGTTTGTCAATTTATTATTTGTGGACAAAGAGTGACCATTACCATTAAAGACCATGTTCATTAAGGTCCAGATCCACTAACACCCATATTTATATGGGTTGCCATGGGGTCCATTAAGAACCATATAAGAATATTTTGAATTTCAATCTATAAGCCTAAAAATTCAAATATAAATTCATAAGATTAAAATTCATCCATAAATTCATAAGTGCAACAATACATAAGTTCAAAGATCACACAAATAGCATAAGTACATAGCATTAGTTTATAAATACTTAAATATTTTCATAAATAGCATCATAAATACTTAAAGATATAACTTCAAAGTTCAAACTCCATAAGTGCTCAACTTCATACATGTCACTTGCCTGCACCAAATCAAGAGATAATGTTATTAATTAGCCATGCGAGAGTCGACTAATACGTTCTCACACATACACATCACTCAAAGTCTCAAACATACACAAGATAGCAAGCAGACTCAAAAATACTCAAGCAAACCCATTACCCATATCACTCAAAGTCTCAAACGTATAAGCAGACTCAAGTCACAAACGTATAAGTAAACCCATCACCCATATCACTCAAAGTCTCAAACGTATAAGCAGATTCAAGTCTCAAACGTATAAGCAGACTCAAACATACACAACACAAGATAGCAATGTGAAAGCATAAGTAGCAAGCAGACTCAAGTCTTACCCATGAACTCAGACTTGACATGTTTCATTAACTTCTTCTCCAACTTCCTCCAACTCCAAGGGTTCAAAATCCACTTCATCACCTAAGAAAATTCAATTATCAGTTTCAAGTATAAGACCAGAGACAAATCTAAGGATATAACCAGAGACTAATGATCAAGAACTTACAGTCTAAAGACTCAAATCCTCTTAGCCAATTTCTTGCGCAAATCAGTGCTCTGACATTCGAAGGGAGAAGGCAGCTTATGTATTTGTTCAATACACGGCTTCCAATGCTGAAGGATGATTCTGAAGCAACCGTGGTGATGGGTATGCTCAAGACGTCACATGCCATTGATGTGAGCTCCTTAAACCGATTAGCATTGTCTCTCCAGTAGGAGAGAACATTCAAACTCTTGAAGGCCATCATGTCTAAAACTGGTTCTTCTAGGTACTTATCCAAGGCTGACTTCCCATTACCACCAGCGTTCTCTGAGAAGAAAGCATAGTATGCCTGCAACCCGAAATAAAAACAGTAATGCTCAGACCTTAAGAAAGCATAAACACACTAATGAACAATGCAATGAAACAAGCTTACATCATATCCTGGTAAAGTAGTCTGTGCTGCAGTTCCTGAAGTTGATCCTGAAGTTCTAGCTATGTTTTTCTTTTTGTTCTTCTTGTAGACATCAAACAGCTTCTTCAACTTCTTCTTAATATGATCCAATTTCGTCTTACATGTCGCTGCATCTAGAGTTGTGAAGTAATACTCTAGAAATCCAATCTTCAACCTCGGATCAAGCACAACAGCAATGGCTAAAATGTCACAATACTCCTCCCAGTACTTATTAAACTTGGGCTTCATTGAAGCCACCATCTCACTAATGACTTTATCCCCATTGAACTCATTTGCTCTCAGCCAGCTCTCGATATTCCACACTTGCATAAAATATAGGTTAGCTGTTGGATACGAAGAACCAAAAATCAAATTCGTCATCTCAGCAAATGGTGCCAAGAAATCGCGGATCAACACTGCCCTTTCCCACTCCAATTCAGTTGGACAGAATTGATATGTTGTCTCAATATCAGCTAAATGGCGAAAGGTTTCCCTATAGATGATGGCTCTATCTAGCATAAGATGGGTAGAATTCCACCTTGTTGCCACATCCATAACCAACCCTGGTAACACACCATTTTCTTTGGGTTCAATACCCACTGTCTCCACACAACTCTGAAACAGTCTCTCTCTTGATTCAGTCACTTTCACAAACTTCACACTTTCTCTTATTTTCTCCAATGCTCCATCAATAACATTCAGTCCATCTTGAACTATGAGGTTCAAGATGTGAGCAACGCATCTTATGTGGACGAACTCGCCGTTGCACACAAGATCTCTTCGAAGCTGCCTCTTGAGAATGGACTGCATGTTATCATTTGCTGAAGCATTATCGACAGTGACTGTAAAGACCTTCTTTCTAACCCCCACTCTCTCAACAACTCAACTATCTTCATCGCTATAGCTCCACCGGTATGAGGAGGAGGAAATGCACAGAAATCGAGAATCCTAGACTTCAGATTCCATTCTCCATCTATGTAGTGAGCCGTCAGACACATGTACCCTTCAACTGTAAGAGCTCTCCACAAGTCAGTTGTTAAGCAGAACCGTCCTAGAATTTTATTCAACTGCTGTCTCAGCTTCAGCTTCTCCTTCTCATATACCTTCAAACAGTCTTTAGCAGCTGTAACCCTACACCAGAACTCTATACCAGGATTCACATAATGAAGCGCTTCCCTAACTCTTATGTACTCAGCAAAAGAGTACAGCAGGTTATGCTCAATCAAGGCTATTGCAATCATCTCACGAAACACAAGCTGATCTATCTTCCTACCAGATCCAGGTGTACCAAGGACATGATTCAAAGTACATACTTTCATATGGCGCAAAAGCCTAGAGGTTCCACTCCTACGCAGGTTTAAGTAGTAGTTGTGTTTGCAGAATTTGCACACTACGTCATTCGAACCATCTGGATACTTCTCTCCTACTATACTAAAATGCTTCCAGCATCTAGAGGTTCTGCGTTTACCTCTTTTGGCACGGGTTTCAGCTGTGCTCATGAGAGTATCCTCCACTGCTACTGCTTCATCTCCATCTGAGTTTTCATCCATCAGCTCATCCCCACTCATGTAGTCTTCTGCGTCATTTAGATTCATTGTATCCTCGTTGTTCATCCTGAAAAAAAAAGAGATAACATGATAAAGGAGATGACCACTATTATGTAATATAATTGCTGGAGATTAAGCGTGACAGATAAAGCATCAATTAAGGGAGAGCAAAAAGGCAAGAAAAGAGATAACATGATAAATGAGATGACCACTTTACAGAACATAAAAGACTTTACAAAACAGAATGTGATGATAACTCGTTTTTTAAATATGTGCTATAGTAAGAAGCACATCTGATCATAGTTTAAATCATAGAAAAGTAGCAAGCAAACTCATAAAACACATCAAACTCATCGATGACCTCTACATATCTCATAACAAATCATCAGCTGATCATATCCCATAACAAATCAATAAAACACACATTCAGTTTTGCAAGAGACAAGTTACCTTGTGTGTCACTACAGAAACGCTCTCTCCCTTCATCTACTCTTGTCTTTCAAGTTTCAAGGACTCGAACCTACTCTTGCATGTTACAAAAGAACAAAACCATTAAGTTACATATCTCAAACGCAATACAAACGGATAGAACGAAACTCAAAGAATCAATCCATATCTACACAAGAACGGATACAAACAAACTGAATGCGTACAGATCAGTAAACTTGAACCTATCTCAAATCTCATAAACCCAATCTCAGATTCTCAGATCACAAACAAAAATCCATCTCAGATAAAAAAAAAACCCCCAACTCAGATCTCGAACAAAATCATCAATATGAACAAACCCAAAGGATGGAAACTGACCGGAGGAGAAGATGAGAATAGACGGAGTCACAGAGAAGAAGTTGAGAACAGATGGAGGAAGGGAGGAGAAGTGGAGAACGGCCGGAGGATAGGAGGAGAAGTGGAGAACATACAGAGGACATGAGGAGAAGTGGAAAACAGACGGAGGACAGGAGGAGAACTGAGAGCTTCGTCGTCGTCGCAATCGCCAAAGGAGACGCCGACTCGCCGAGTTTCGTGAAAAGAGAGATGAATTTTTTTAATTTTTTCTCCAAAATTGAAAACCCTAGAAATTTTCCTTTATTGGGCCGCCCAAGTCCACATTGCCTAATTCCATAAGAATCCATAGATAAATTGGTTTTCAAACTCTGACCACTTAGAGCCCACCTGGAAATATGGACATAATTAGTGGAAGCCCAAATGTATGTGGACATGGACGCTTATCGGACAGCCCACCCAGTTTACAGCTCTACATTTCATACTTCATAGTTCATACTAAAATCAGTACAAGCTTGAGTAAGAGATTAAGCATATGTTCTGATCACTGTTTTACCAAAAAAAATTGGTTGGAACTTAGTATTTTTCCGCATAGCTTCAACCCGCATTAGATGGATTACTTCCGCTTTTTAAACAACCTTTCTAAGTTCGCCTAAACATAAGGCTAGGCCTATAAAAACTTAAATATATGGCCCAATAATTGACTATGACATCTTTTGATATTTTTTGCTTTTCATCTAGTCGTTTTTTTTTTTCATTCGAACTTGAATGTCAAAGAATCAAGAAGAATAAATTTCATTTTGTTCTTTCAAAACCATTTTGTTTTTTCAAAAACGCTTTCTAATAGTAAATACATTGGCGAACAAAATCGTGCCCTCGCCCTTAATGTTAGAGTTATCCATGCTCACCAAACTGCCACACAACCTCCCCCATTTCTTCCATCCCGACATGTGTTGTTCGATATTGATCTCTAAATCCATCCCAAAACAACAAATTCAATAGCTTTATAAGTTGTTGATTTCTTAGAAAGATGACTTTTTTTGTACCAAATTAATCTACCAGTCTTACTCCAAGTAGTTTTAGTAAAGATTTAAAATACACTAATGAGCCACCAGCAGAAACACATTAAAATCTTTATAAAGAATATATAATTAACACAAACTTCAAAAGTAAATTATTTAATAAATAAGTATTTTGTGATAAGGAATGAAAGGACATAATTTTATTTCCATATTTGATAAAAACCCTTCAAGATCTATAAATAAAATATACATCTTCCAATCAAATTAGCTACAAAGTTTTTATATAAAATCAAGGGAAAAGAGTCTCTTTGGGGGTGATTGGTACTGTTTATAGAAGCTGTAGACATGTAGACAGTCTTTTTAATTTCTAGGGTCATTTTTTAAAGCAATCATGCTTTATTTCAAAGTTGTAGATATATTTTTAATTTCTATAGCCATTTTTAAAAGCAATCATGATTTTATTTTTAAAATTGAATCCAAAGCCAAAACATTAAAATAGGAAATATGTTAGATTTAGAAAACACATTTTTTTTTATGCCAAAAAAAAAGAACACTTTTTCTAGAATTTTTATTTAGTACTCTGAAAAAAATTCCTACAACAAAATAAATTAAATCCAAAGCTAAAAATTTAAAGCCTTAATCTTAGAGCAAAAAATAGAAAGCTACGGCTTCAACCGATCAAACCCTTCGTGTAAATTCTCATATTCTCTTCAGTCTTCTCATGTTATTTCCATGGTTCGTCTTAAAGAAATTTTACCGTTTTTTCATATTAAATGATTTATTCGAAATGAAGCTTAATTTGTCATGTAGCAATCATGATTTGCAGATAATCACATTTCTCATGCCTTAGTCTTCCTCTCTTAATACGTGCGTCTGTATGAATATAACGCCCGTATATTGGTCTATGTGTATATATAATTACACCAAAGCAACACACGATCTCTACTAAATTAGTGGATCGATTACATTCAGATCTGAAAACTAAGACTAAAACTTGTGGATCGATTTTGCTTAATCAGTCATCTCTGTAAGTGTATTAACACACACCATTCATGCCCATTTTCATTTGTTAAGTTTGTTTATATTGTTCTCCGAAAAATGTTTTTGTAGATGAAAATCCACATGAGTATTTTCTAACAGTTACATGTATTTTATGATGTTTTTCTTCTAATTTCCATAGAAAAAATGGAGAACGAATTGGATTTAACACTGCGGTTGAGTCTGCCAAGTCCTACTGTTGAGACACATCTGAGCTTAAACACTCTCACCACTGATCAGGTTTTATTTCATTAATATTTATCCTTTTCACTGATATTGATTGATGAAGCCATGAATAACATGAAAAATCCCACACAGAATTTTGTAGGAAGTGTTTTTATCGTTGTAATTTTGGTATAATTCAGTGAAATTTTAGTTGGAAAAACTGAAATATCTGATGAATTTACCCTAGAGATCTATGACACCAATCACCACTACATAACATTTGAAAAACATGACTTAGTACATGTTTATCTTAAATCTCACACAGAATTTTCATTTGAATAATTTCATGTATCAAATTAAACCAATAAACATTTCATTTTTCTTAACCAGTCAACTCTGAAACACATTAGTTAAACAATCAACATTCATTTAGAATATTGAACTCATATTAAATTCATTAATCTTTGTTTAAGGAAAAAAAACTAACCCCACACTGTTTTAAAGGTAACAGTTGCAATTTGGAGGAAAAAAACATTTAATCATTGTCATCATTTTCTTTTTGTAATTAATACCCTTTATAACAGCGCTACAAATGGACAATGATTATATATATATGCATTAAATGCTAATTAATTAATTAAAAATACACCATAATAGGGGAACAACTTCGAAAGTAACCGCCGAGACAACAACGATGTCGGTGAGATTCGTGGCCGCCGTCACATTCTTTGGAACAACGATGAATCGACCAACGACCACGAAGGTGGGAGAAAGAACGTCGACGTCAATATCCAATACTACAACTTAATCTTCAACCACTTCGCCGGCGTCGGCGAGACCTTGAACTTTGAACCTTTCCCGATGCAACCATCTCCGGCTCCTGTGCCGGAGACTCCTACGGGAAGTGACTATGTGCTGATTGATGTCCCTGCTAAGAGAGCTCAACGTAACTCTTTAACGTTTAAAAACGCTGTGGACGCTCATGCGATTCTAGGGCGGCGTTGGGGCTGCGGCGGCGCCTGTACAGCAGGAAGGATTAACGAGATGAGGAAGTGTACGAACATGAACTGCAAGGCAATTAACACTCCTATGTGGCGAAAGGGTCCTCTTGGTCCCAAGGCAAGTTCATTATCTTATCTCAAAATCTTTAACTTATTAACCATGTTCGAATAAGTTTAAGATATTAACTGCGCTGCTTAAACCTAAACTTTAACTAAATGAATGTTGTTAACTAATGTGTTTCAGACTTTATGCAATGCTTGTGGGATAAAGTTCAGGAAGGAGAAAGAGAAGAGATGCAATGGAACTGAGTGATTGTGGTTGTCTTTGTATTTGATTAATATACAAAAAGAGAGAAACTGAATCATTGTTAATTAAGCATTATATGTCTCTGATTAAGCTTTTTGAGAGGAAAGCTAAACTATGGAGATTTAAGCAGATTTATTGAAGTGTCATTTTCAATATGTTAAATATATGAATTTGCAGCTTTTTAATGAAAAAACAAAAAAAGTTCGATGTACCTACATTATTAGAGTTTTAACAAATTATGCTAAATAAAGGCAGTAATTCTTTAAATAAAATACCATCTTAATTTTTTTTTTTAGGTTTCTTTGATATGTTTCTATTCGTTGTTTCGAAATCAATATGTGCTTCCGTTTCGATGACAATAATTAAGGCTACTTAGTACTTATATATAAGGTATGAATTTTATTTTTGTTTTATTACTCTTTGTCGTCTATCTTTACTAGTTATCGCTTAGATTTCTCTTGTGATCGTATATCTCCGGAAAGATTTCGATCTTTATTGGCTTCTAGTTCTGAAAAGAAAGTGTTTTTATTAGCTTATGTGCTACTTGTGTCTGATTAAGCTTTTTGAGAGGAAAGCTAAACTATGGAGATTTAAGCATATTTATTGAAGTGTCATTCATTTTCAATATGTTAAATATATGAATTTGCAGCTTTTTAATGAAAACAAAAATAATGTTCGATATACCTACATTATTAGAGTTTTAACAAATTATGATAAATAATGGCGGTAATTCTTTAAATAAAATACCATCTTAATTTTTTTTTAGGTTTCTTCGATATGTTTCTATTCGTTGTTTCAAAATCGATATCTGCTTCCGTTTCGATGACAATAGTCAAGGCTACTTAATACTTATATATTAAAGGTATGACTTTTATTTTTGTTTTATTTATTCTTTGTCGTCTATCTTTACTAGTTATCGATTAGATTTCTCTTGTGATCGTATATCTCCGGAAAGATTTCGATCTTTATTGGCTTCTAGTTCTGAAAAGAAAGTGTTTTTATTAGCTTATGTGCTACTTGTTTTAATAGGATTTTTAGATGACAAAAAATATTTATTAGTTATTCAAAAATACAAAAGCATATTCAATGATGGAGAAATACTATATATCAATAATTTTAAATGAATGTCATATTTTTTGTTTGAAAAGAACATATCAGAAGTAATACATATTCGCACACTAATTTACATAAAATATCATTGGTTCATCTAGCTACTTTTATCAGTTTCAGTGTTTTTTTTTACATAAATTTTCAATTTTACAATAATTCACTTCTAGTGATGAATTCATTCTTCGTCATAAGTCATTTAAAATTGAAATATTGACTTAAAAAGAAATTCTTATTACTGATTTTGATGCAGACAAATTTCAAAAATGTAGTCTTTATTTTATTTTCTTTTTTTTTTGGTTAAAAGATGATTCATTAATTCAAAGACTAGAGTTTCTCCAAAGCGGAGGATACCAAAATTAAAGAGAGAGCTGATTTGGCAATTGAGGTGAAGGATCAACTCGACACGCGGATGTCATCGATGATACTTCGAATACTTGTCTCAGAGGAGTGTCCATCGAGATGTAGAGTGAGATTTCTGGAATATGTGTAGTATACCACTTCTTGAAAGTTCATCTGAATCCCACCAGAAATAGCTGCCTTAAGGGCCAGCGCCTCTGCAATTTAAGGCGAGGCAGCATGAGCTCTGCTATCAAAACACATCCACCTTGAACGAACCTAGTCCACAATCGCAAGATAAAGGATTCCAAGCAGCATCCGGTAGATAATCTTTACATTAGCGGGGTGATTAGCATTCATGGCAATAAGATTTTTCGGGTCAGCTTTAGTGGCAGGGAGATCTGTTGCCTGTTGGTAGTCTTTGTTTTCTCAAAATACATCCCATTGCACTAGCTAATTTTCCATTTCCTATCAATTTTAATGAATTTTCAAATGGTTTTGTACGGTTAGAATTATTCTATAAGGATGAGATTTACATATTTTGAATTCTGGTTATCAGGTTCTGTATAGAGATAAATAGATTCAAATTAAAATATATTGATATTACAGCTGTATGTTTACTAGAAAGGAACGTTATTCTTGTTTGTTTACTAGAAAGGAACGTTATTCTTGTTCTTTTTTGAGCAATAGAGACGTTATTCTTTAAACCAATGTAATTGGTTTTCTTTGTTTGTGTTCGAGTTGTTGCATATATTAATGATAAGTATCTAGTCCACAGCAAGTAGTTATAATTGCAAAACCAGTTACATTGGTATTAGAGAAATGTTGTTTTTTATTAGCGAACCCGTCAGTTAAAATAATGATATTGATTTAAGTACATTGATAGGAAACGGTCATTTTAAAAATCAAAATAACAAATATTTTATTTTTTCATAAACGAAATGAAATTGCAACATATGAACACAATTTTCCTAAGCAGCACCTTTATTCTTCTGTGTTACAAGAAAAAAAAAAGAGAGGATAAAATGCCTGTCTAATTCAATTTCAAAGCCTACCATAAACCAAAATAACAATCCTATCAGAACTTAATCCAATAAACATTTGTGTCCACTTTATAAAACATGCTTTGCTCGTTACTACCAAAATTTAAACCATAGGTTATAACCCAGCGGTTGTGGTCTAGTGGTGGTAGGTTCGGGAGCAAAAGGCCAAATATGGTCGCACCCTGAGTTCAATCTATCGGTAGAATTTTATACAAAGCTCATGGGCCAGCTGGCTTTCTGAGTTTAATGGACCGAATATTTAATATGATAGGGTTACCTAACGAGCCACCTCTTCCCATAACTCTGCTAGGTATCTGAGTTATCGAAGAAACATAGGTTATATACTTATATAAGCCTTGATAAGTGCTATGTACTCCGAAAGATAAGAATAGCCATTCACAAACCATATTCACTTGTTAGTCGCCAGAGCTTGCTCATTCGGTATTTCCACCATTTATGTTATTTTTATTGTTGCTTTCGATGATAGAAAAAACCTTCTACAACTTTTTCCTTTTAATATCACTGGACTTTTGTTTAGCTTCATCAATTTTATTGGTGTTGTCTGACAATCTTGTGAGACTTATTTTGATGCCAAGTCAAAATCAGATAAAACTACTTCGGTTGTTTTCCTATGTAGCATCAGCTCTTCTCTACTGCACCATTGTGCTTGTCAGCTATATATGCAACGCACTACAATTAATCTCAAATTCATTAGCTTAACTAAATATACAATTTAGAGAATTATTGAATATTATGTATCTTCAATAATTCTTACAAGCAAAATATTCTTACAAGTTGCTTCCAAAAACAACATATGTAACAATGTTTAAGTCAAAAACTAAAATGAAAGGTACGATGAAACCCAAATCCCCACAAACTGGTGCTGAAGTTCAGCGTCAATTAACTGTTTCTTCAAGTACTGGCTCCCCACTGGTACCTGAGAACACCAAAACTGTTCCTCTTGAACCTTCTTCTACTGTTCCTAGATCTGAAACTCAAAATTCTACTGTTGAAAAACCCTTGTTGCCAAACATCGAAAGCCACCAAAACTTCATTACCCTACCTCAGAAATCCTCCTCTCCCTTACAAACCAACAAAGCCTCCTCGATGCAGAACCGTGTCCAAGCTGAGAATCAATCCGACCACACCAGTTCCAACACTTCTGCTGAAACACCAGTTCCCTCTCTCCCAACCCCAACTTTTTGTTCCTCCAACCTCACCTCCTGTCCCTGTACCTTCACTAGTCCAAAGGCTTCGTCAAGCTGAGGACAAAACCCTTCGTCGCCGCCCAACTCCGGTCACTATATCGGAAAATGGAAGGCCTCGTATATTGATACTTGACTCTGTCTTCAAAAAAAGGACAGCAATTCACAAAGATTTTATTATTTGGTACTACAATGGAAAGGCACCTCCGTTTAATCAGATCCAGAGTATGTTCAACCATATGTGGGGCAAAGGAAAAAAACTTGAAATCCACAACAACCCTCTCAACAGATCAACAATTGTCAGGATTCCGAATGCTTACCTCAGAGAAAAGATTCTGGAAAAGAACATTTGGTATGTTGGAGACTCGATGTTTCACACCGCTCAATGGACATCGGAACGCTCAAAGGCAACTCCTCCTCTGAAAGCAATCAAAATATGGGCCCATCTCATTGGTGTTCCCTTGGACATGAGGCACGAAGAGGGGCTCAGTATGGTAGCGGGCTTAATAGGTGATCCTAAGGAGACTGATGATTTCACTAAAAACCTTGTAAGCTTGACTCTCTCTCATGTAAAAGTTGAGGTAGATCTTACTGTGCCTCTCCCATCTGTCGTTGAGTTTGTGAGACAGAGTGGTGAGGTTGTGGAAGTCTCGGTCCACTACCCATGGATTCCTCCAACGTGCTCCACTGCCACGAGCTTGGCCATATTGTCAAAAACTGCCTTCACTATATACCTCCTCCCCCTGCTCATGCCCCTTCTCAAAAACCAACTGATAAACCACAAAAGCCACAAAAGCCTTCAGAAAAGCCCCAAAAACAACCCCCCAACCGCCAAATCTCAAACTTCTATCTATAGAAAGAAAACCAAAGATCCCATAGACCTCCTCCCCTCCTCTTCAAATACTGACTTACCATGCATCCCTACCTTGCCACAGTTTACTCCTCCTCCTACTACCATAGTTCCTACAGCACCTATTGGCTCTGATGTTATGATCACTGACACCCCCCAGCACTCACGCCAACTCCCGGTTACTGTCTTTTCCATAGTCCAATCCTCTTTATCTTCACCTGATATACCCCGTCCTTCTTTAAAGCGATCTCGCTCCTCCGCAACTTTTACTCCTGGCCATGGCTCGAATCCAAACCCTTTTTGTTCCTCATCTAATCCTCCGATCCAAAACCTTTTCAACACCTCTGATCCACCTCTCACCCCTGATCCAAGACTTCCCTCTATAAAAAATTCTACTTCTGCTGATGATACTTCTCTTGTTTCTAAAGGATCCTCCCAATTAAATGGGAATCCTTTCTACCTTCTTTCTTGATGAGTGTAAAACTCTTTTTTTGGAACGTCTGTGGCTTAAATGACCCGGATAAGCATCGGCCTTTTGCTAGTTGGCTTCTCTTTCATAAGCCTCTTTTTGGTGCCATCTTAGAAACTCATATAAAATAATCCTTTTTGAACCCCCTAATATCCAAACTATGCCCGGACTGGAGCTTTACTTCAAACCACTCTGAGGATGAGGATGGTCGTATCATACTCATTTGGAAACATCCTGCTTCGGTTCAAGTCTTCAACAAGAGTAGACAATCCATAACCTGCTTAGTCTCTCTGCCTAACCTAACCCCCTTCTACTACACTGCTGTGTATGCGTCCAATGAATCAGAAGAGAGGAACGACCACTGGACTGAGTTAATTGAGACGCAAAGCTTGTTAAATCTTGATAACCAAGCATGGATGATTGGTGGCGACTTTAATCAAATTCTTAACCCCTCTGAGCATTATTCTCCCTCAGTAAACACTCCTAATAGCTAGATGTTCATCTTTCGAGATTGTTTGCTACAAGCTGGGGTGTTTGATCTGAGGTTTACTGGGCCTAATCTTCCTTGGACAAACAACCAGCCAGACAATCCCATCACAAAAAAGCTGGACAGATTTCTTGTAAACAGCTCAGCGGTCTCAGCCTTTCCTCACACCCATGCAACCTTCCTCCCCCAACTCTTCTCAGACCATTGTCCCTGCCTAACAGACCTTGCCTTTACCCTCCCCAAAACCAGAACCCAGCCTTTCAAATTTTAAAACTACCTAACCAAGCACCCAGGTTTTTCTGCGGTGGTAAATGATGCTTGGATTCGTGCCGGAAGCATGTGCATGACTATGACTCAGTTCTGTTGGAAGTTGAAAGTCACTAAGACAGATCTTAAATTACTAAATCGAGAGAATTTTTCAAAAATTCAAGAGAGGGTGAGTGAAACTTACAGTTTGTTACAACATGTGCAGGTCTCAGCTCTTCAGTCTCCTACCCCGCAGCTGTTCCAACAGGAAAGAGAACTCCACCAAAAATGGCTTTTCCTGCGAGAGATAGAAGAAGCTTATTTCCGTCAAAAATCAAGAATCAACTGGCTTCGAGAAGGGGATTTTAATACCACCTATTTTCATAGGTGATGTTAGGAGTTTTCAAGGCTCCTAAGACAAATGTTGTAGTATAGTGATTGTCGAACCAGTTCTGAGGGATATCAAAGCACTGAGAATGCAAGTACTCACTTAATCTAAGTGCAACCAATGATTTAGATGGGTTTTAAGCTATGACTAAAACTAGAAAGCAATAACAGAATGATACTT
>NC_027748.1:33617485-33631445 GCF_000695525.1 Brassica oleracea var. oleracea | reverse complement strand
AGAGTATTAAAACATAGGTTTAGAAAATAAAAACGTGCATCATGAAATGACCAAAAGGCCCTTGAGAAATCATAAGTTCGAGCAGAAATAAGACGCGGAGCGACCTCCGCTCGTCGCTCCGAGTAGTCGCTCCACACTTCGGGAGCGACCTCGCTGTGTCGCTGCGAGAGGTCGCTCTGGCTCCATTGTGTTGTCGTCATGCGATAGAAATGCGAGCGACCTCGGGGTGTCACTCTGGCCAAGTCGCTCTGGGCTTCGGGAGCGACCTGGAGTGGTCGCTCTGATAGGTCGCTCCGGGTCAGTTTTCGGCTTCCACCGGGATGAAATGGCGAGCGACTTCTCCGCATCGCTCTGGTAAGGTCGCTCTGAAAAGGCAGGTCAGAGCGACTTGCTGGTGTCGCTCCGGGAAGTCGCTCCCAACGCTCTGCTCGTCCAATGATCATCTTTACACCTCTTTCGAGCTCCAAACACACCCAAATGTCTCCGAGAACTCCATGTGGTACTCCAATACCTGATAAAGACTTATGTATGCAAAATGCAACCTAAACATGGCTAAATCCTAGTCTATATGATCAAAATGCACATGGATGAATGGATAAGATAATGAAAATATACAAGATATCAATAGGATGTGCCAAGTGAGAGCGAGCTACAATGCCATTAGGTCCTTCCTCTCCAGCTCAAATATCTTGATAACCGACCCTTTGGAGATGAGTTTGCTAGCGGTGGAACACTTCAAATCTGTTCTGGATCCTCAATGGTACTCCCCGCCAAGTATTCCTTCGTCTCCGGCCTGGTTTGCAGCTTTTCTAAACTACCAGTGTGCGCCTCTTCTAGCTCAAGCCATGCTGGTTCCCCCTTCCTCCGAGGAGATAAGGAAGCTGTTCTTCAAGCTAAACCTGTAAAGCCCCAAGGCCTGATGGGTTGACCTCTGGTTTCTTTAAGGGTGCATGGGAGACTGTTGGAGAAGAAGCGATTATCTGCGTAAAACAGTTCTTCACCTCTGCTTTTCTCCCTGCAACTGCAAACTCGACTATTCTATCCCTTGTCCCAAAGTTTCCAGGCGCCTCTAAAATCTCCGACTTTCGCCCCATCTTGTGTCTCAACACAGTCTACAAAGTCATATCTCGTCTGCTGGTTGCAAGGCTAAAACCGATCCTTCAACACCTTATCCTCCCATGTCAAACAGCTTTCGTTAAAGACCGTCTCCTAGTAGAGAATACTATCTTAGCAAGTGAACTCATACATGGCTATCACAAGAACAAAGGCCCCAAGAAGATTACCATCAAGGTGGACATTGCCAAAACTTTTGATACATTGTCTTGGGAATTCCTCTTCTCCTGCCTTGAAGGATTGAACCTGCCTCATCACTTCCTCTCTCTGTTCAAAGCCTGCGTGTGTAAAACTAGCTTTATGGTTGGCTATAATGGAACAGTAACTGGATACTTTAAAGGCAAAAGGGGTCCTAGACAAGGTGACCCCTTATCGCCATACTTGTTTGTGATTGCAATGAACCTCCCATTCATGTTAAACGAAGCAGCATCACAAGGAAGGGTAAAGTATCACAAAAACTGCGAGAAAATGAAGCTTACACACCTTTTCTTTGCTGATGATTTATTGATATTTATTGATGGATCCTTTGAGTCTGTTCAGACGGTGCTACAGGTACTTCATGAGTTTGAGAAGAGGTTGGGATTAGCGGTGAGATTTCAGAAGATAAGTTTTTATGCGTCAGGTATGAGTGCACAAGAAATAGATACAATTCAAGCTTCAACGGGTATGACTTGTGGTACTTTACCTGTGCGCTACTTGGGAGTCCCCTTAAACTCAAGGAAGCTCAATCTCGCCAACTGTGAGCCGTTAATCCATCAGATAAAGAAGAGACTTTCTTCATGGTCAGTTAAGTCTCTTTCCTTCTCAGGAAGACTACTTCTGATCAAGACCGTCATCTCGGGGATAACAACCTTCTGGTGCTCAGCCTTCATCCTGCCAAGAGCATGTATCAAAAGAATCAATTCTCTATGCAGTGTCTTCTTGTGGAAAGGAGATATTGAAAGTCATAACTCAGCAAAAATAGCCTTGGACACGGTGACACTTACTAAAAGTCAAGGAGGCCTAGGGATCAAAGATCTAAACACTAGGAACACGGCCTGTTGTCTCAAACTCATCTGGATGTTGTTCTTCCGTGCAGGTTCAGTCTGGGTCGCCTGGTTCAAAGAAGAGGTTTTAAAAGGATCAATTCAAAATTACTGGACCACAAAACCTAGTACCTCTTTCTCTTGGCTCGCGAACAAATTGTTGAAGCTTAAGACTGTTGTATATCCGCTGATCAAACTGAGATTACAGAATGGCACATCAGCTAGATCTGGACTGATAACTGGACTCCATTCGGTATTCTAACAACCTTCCTCAACAACTCTTCCTCCAGACTTGGCATCCCTGCAGCAGCTACAGTTACCTCACTCTCTCGGAATGGAATGTGGCAGCTCCCATCAGCGAGAACAGAGCAACAACTGCAGCTTCTCACATACCTAACAACAGTTACACTTAATCAGGAACAAGACTATTATGAATGGGAGTTGGCAGGCAAGACTATCAGTAAATACAGTACAGGAGATGTCTACACTTACCTTCGTGGAGAGATAGCTGAAGTCAATTGGTCGAAGTCAATCTGGTCTTCTTATGAAATCCCTAGACACTCTTTCCTCGCTTGGCTTGTGATCAACAACAGATGCCCCACTCGTGATAGGCTTATCGGCTGGGGAATTCAGGTTTCACCTCTCTGTCTCCTATGCAATCTTCAATCAGAATCTCGAAACAATCTGTTCTATGAATGTGGTTACAGTTTTGATCTCTGGAACCTCGTTGTAACTAAGTGTGGCTTAACACCCTGTCGTGATTGGGACGGCACGGTCCTTCAGATGACTGCACTTCCTCGATCAAAATCCCGCCGGCATAACACTCTTTTAACCCTCCTGGCGTGGAAATCAACTATCTACTGGAGCTGGAATAAAAGAAACTCCAGGCTGCACCAAAACAACTTCCGATCGGTCGACTCTTTGTTTGTGGCTCTTGATAGTCAACTTAGGAACAGAATCCAGAGTTTCAGAGAAACAAATCCAACCCTCTCTTCTGCGATGATTCAACTCTGGTTCCAATCCCCATAGCCAACCTCTCCTACTGTCGTAACTGCATCTCGGCACTCAACGCTTCCGTCGCAGACAACGCTTTGATCGTTTTCTCAAACTGGTCCCTTTAGTTGGTTCATGGGCCACTTAACTAATTTATGGGTTCACTTGGGTTCTAACTATGACTTTTTAAGATTGGGCAGGGCCCTGTAACTTTAAGCCCATGGCTTGTAAACTTTTTATTTCTTAGTATTATAAATGAAAGCCTTAGTTACTAAAAAAAACTAAAATGAATATTAATTTACTTTTAAAAAAATATAAATACATAAAATGAAAAACAATTATTATCAACAATGTATATCACAGAAAGTTTTTTCTCTCAAAGCATTTGTTAATAAAAATAAATAGAGCTATAAATTTATGAATTATAGTTTAGACAGAAAAGCAATTACAAAATGTCAGATGAGTAAAAAGTATATAGATAAAATGTCTATTTAAAAAAATATATCTAAATTTTGATATTTTACTTATTTAAAGAGATATGAATCCACAGAAGTATTAATTATATAAGAACTTAATTAAAATTAGAACTTTTATTAACTTATATGTTGAGTTGCTAGCTTATCGAGCATTAATTTGTATAAAAAGAGTATTTATTTGAGTTAAATTTTTTCTTTTCTAAAATAATTATAAAAGTTCTTTAGATTTGTTCTTCGTTTATTATTTTAGGGTTTTTGTGTATATCTTTGTTCTTGCAACTTAATTTTAATTATGTATCAAGTATCATCTAGAAAATTGTGTGGCAATAATAGAAAGAAGAAGAAATAGATCATGCATATATTTGGACCCGTCTACTTCCGTGCAATTAAAATGAAACCCTCTTCATTGCACATACAATGGATATGGAAATGATTAAAAGGTTCCGATGCCAAGGAGTGGAGGGAAATGGGAAAGATAAAGATGATGATGTTTTTGCTAATGAGATATCATCTGCTATTCGAAATGGTAGGTAGTGAATGATCGACATTGGTGCATTGCTTACCTTGTTTTGATGATTACTTAAACGTTGTTTTTCTAAGAGGAGAGTCTTTTTTTTTTTTTTTAATGTTAAGATTTATACGAAGATTTTTAGTTTTTTAGAATTGTGGCAAGCCATTTATTACAAGAAAATAAGAGAGAGCAAAGACAACAGAGCAAGAATTACAGACCCGCGGGCAACAAAGAGAGATAGAGCAGGAGCAACGAAGGTGAAGGCGGAGACGACTGATGGCAAGCAGGCGGTCCTTGATGAGACGGTCCACCCGAGAGAAGACTTCAGCAACTGATGTAGAAACTTGCTGGAAGATGTGCACGTTACGCTCCTGCCAGATGCAATACACAATTACCTGCAATATAAGCTTAGCACAGCATCCATACCAGCAGCTCCAGCGAGTTGGGGATGAGCAATAACACCAGCAAGCTTTTGGATAGAGACTGGAGCAAGCAGAACTGGACTGGTAGAGAACTTAGCCCAAATTGATGCAACAAAAGGACATTGAAAGAAAAGATGAGAATGAGACTCTGTTCCGAAGAGACAAAGAACACACTGAGAGGAGAGTCTTTTATTGTTTTATTACATACCCAAACGAAAAATCGAACACAAAAGGCCTGATAATGTTTATTTTGTTTTGACAAAAAAAGAAATGTTTATTTTGGGGGAAAAGAAGAGAGTATTTTTTTATGAAATAATTATACCCTAATTTGTATATTCCACATCAGATTGTAATAAATATCGTCTATATCTGGATCTGAAGTGTTTTTACAAAAAATCACAGAACACCAGTTTCAATATTGTTTCAGAATGTAGTCATGTGACCAGAGTGCGACAGAAACGGCTACTAAGTGTTATGTTTTTATGGTTTCATGTGTATGAAAATATGTGACTTATGATGAAAATTTGTTCCCTGAAATTGAAGATAAAGAAGGAAAAAGGTATAACTGTGAAAGGGGCTAACTGGTAGTAATCTCATTATTTACGTTGCAGTGGTAGTATTAGAGCTTGTTGGTTGGCTTTCACTTCTTCTCTTTCCTTGTCTCCAACGATTGGTTGTTTTGCACTAAACTTGAAACATAAGAGCAAGAGCAGACAAGTGCAAAACAAAGCCTATATGTTCCGGGCTTCCACAGATTCTTGGCCATTGCAGCTTCCCTAAGATTCACTTCTGGAGTATCCATTGGCTCCGGTGATGTAAGCTGCATCGTTGGAACAAGTACTTTGTCATTTCATATACAACCAAGTTTGGTACATTAAACCATATCACACTGATTCGTAAATACAACAAATTGAGGACTGTTTTCTCGGCTTTACATATATACACCCGAATATAGATCCCTCTATCGGATTTGTCGAGGTGGCGATTGGTGATATCTTACAATATTGCTTTTATGAGGCTTGATAATCTGATTGCACTTTCGTTTGATATAAGAATTTTTTTATTTGTCTTCTTTATTGGCAATTATGTTTTGATAGAATATGAAAAGGTTGCGAGTCATATTGAGCCTGGACGATAATGAGCTTCTTAGACAGATGGGTCAGTGTTGACTGGGTCGCTCGAGGTCTTGCAAATTACCAGTCTGTGCAAATTACCAGTCTGTGTTCTACTGGAGTAGTTTTTTTCTCCATGAATCCCACTTAAATACATCCAATCATGAAAATGATATTTGGTAGTTTTACTGATTTTTCACCTTTTGTTACTCTAAATATGTAGAGTAAACTAAAGTAATATAACAAATAATTAATTCTTGTCATACTTTATGTTTTCTCCTATTTACTTTGCTGTACTCTATTAATGCTTCCGTTATTGTTATAAAGAAAGCTCTATTAATGGTTTTAGTGAGATCCTAAACAACAACAACAAAAATTGTGGATGTATGCTAACATTATTGTGATGAATTATTAAAATTAGATATACAAAACAACAAAAATTAAAAAATAATTGTAGATTTATGCTAACATTATTGACTAATTTAACATATTTAGACTAACTTAGATCGATTAAACCAATTTCGAACAATTTAAAATTATTTGAATCGTATAAATCGGTATAAATCAGATTTTAAGAAAATCGTTTAGAATAAGACCGAATTGCCGCCTAGACCGATTTTTAGAACCTTACTAGATACAATAATCGGTCCAGCAAGGTCCAATAAAAGAGTTTATCGCACATTGCTTGTTATCATTGGAGAAGCACGGTCATGTTTACTCTTCGCTGAGTTTGTTGTGTTGGAACTCTGTTTTGACTTAAATAAAGAGGCTGACGTTTTTCAACTTTCCGGTGGCTTTTTTAGCCAAACCAGTGGTCGTTGTGACCTGATTGTACAGCGCGTTGGATAGCTTGCAACGAGTACTATAATGTAGTATATTCGTCAAAAAAAAAGATTAAATGGAATGAGAAATGATGTGATCAAGTGGTGATCTTGAAATGATCAAAGACAAAAATCCCAGAAAAATGGGTTGTCCAACATCGGCTGTGACATTGAATGTCCAGTTGTATAAATATGCCATCACATATGAAGTTAATTAAACGGCATGTAGAGAGAGATAGTTCCCCGTGCGCGCTGCCGCCATTCGCTTTGGCGTGGGAGAATATGCCCCTAGGGCCACTACAAGATGTTCTTTTTGATGGGTCAAGCTTATGGGTCAAGTTAAGCTTGACGTTTTGGCCTATTTCCTTCCCAAAAACAACATGCATTTCGTTTTAAAACGACAAATAATTTGTCTGATAAATAAAAAATATCATGCAGTTTATCCTCTCGTCATGATATTTAAACGAAATAATAAATAGTCTTAGAGAATAAATTTGTAACTCAACTTCCCGTGATTTCCGTGAGATTTTCGCCCACGTGCAACAGCTGTTGCTGGAAATGGCTCTCATTCTTCTCTTTAAATAAACCCGGCTCTCCTCATTCATTCGAAAAATTTTACATCGACAAACCAATAGCAAAATCCCTTAGCGTAAGTAGTTCGAGAGTATTTCGTAGTTCTATAGTTCGTATGGGCTGTTCACGAGTGCCGCGTGCCAGCCTATCATGGTTTTATCGTGGGACTTTAATTCATATAAGATCCGTCGCACTTACGGGCAAATATTAAGAATTAAGGAAAGATATTTATCTCGACTTACGGTCGATCTGTTTTTGGAAAACGTTTTCATTTCGTCTTTTCGATTCATAGGTTTCCTTAACATCGCGTTTATATTTATTGTTTATGTCAGTTTGATTTCCTGGCTGCTACATGTTGTTGATACAAAAACTATTAAGTGTGATTACTACAGGTCTAATGAAAGGCCCCGACCCGGTTTCCCTTACCGCCGGTTCGTTCTCAGTTCGCTTGCCCCGACCCAAACTGGCCTTTTACGAAATATTCCCTTTACTTACGATTTTTAACCAGCTTTCCTCTAAGAGGTTCAGTTCAGTACACATGGTTCGCTAAGTCTAATCCAGCAACTTAGCAGTCTACTAGTAATCACAGCATAATAAACATGTACCTTACTGCCTCGGTGCTTTGTTATCTGATAATCCATCCATACACTCCTTCCTTGCTGTCTTCCTGCTTCCCATCCGTCTTATCTAGCTAGCTCGATCAGATACTTAACCGAATCCCCTTGTTCCTTAGTCACTCAGCCAACCATCCCCACGTGACCCAAGTAAACAAAGAGAGACGGCTTGGTCTCCAACCAGCCATCTAGAACAGACAGTACGCTAGCCATGCTTAGTGCCCTAAAACCAGTCGTTGATCATAACTTGATCAGACAGTACATACTCGGCTCCACAGTCCCATATTTAGTCAGTAACAACACGCATCCACCCAGTACAAGTCTCGGTTCAGTCAACACCAATCCATCAAGATTCGGCCTATACCATAGCCGGTACAGAACGCTAAGACTCGATCCGAGCCCTAACCGCCAATATCACGTTCCACACCCATCCAGCCGATAATCACAGCGCACTGAAGAGATTTATTCCCACCACGTCTCATACGCCGTCAGCACAGCCAACACAACTTGAATATACGCGGTCATCCTTCTGATCGCCTTCCATCAGAACCGACTCTCTTTACCAGTCAGTCTTCCGGTATAAGCCATAACCATCCCATGCAACAGGACCCTGCCGATCTCGCACTCAATCTGCTCTTGTCCAGTTCGTCATTTGTTCGGCTTCAGACCAAGCCGGCATCTACTCAGTGCCGATCTCTAACCAATCGATCCATTATCCATCGCCTCTCGAATCCATCAGTCTTGACCTGATCCGTATACAGAACATGGACACATCGCCGACGAGCCAGATAGACTCGCGACCCCAATAGAGGCTCAGATCGACCATCCGGTCATGCTCTCTTGTTTCCGATCTGTCTCTCTGATCTCTCGGTTCTTTTCTCTTGTTTCTCTCCATTTTTCTTGTCCAGAAACTCGTGTGTAAAACCAGCCCCCCCCCCTTCTGATCCGCGGGATTTCAATTAAAAGGAATATGGGTGGTTACTTTTCGGCCCTAACCGCCCATAACCGTTTTACTCAACTGCTCCCGCACTTATTCCCATCAGTAACTGCTCTCGGGCGGTTTCTTATCAGTCCGTAACCATCCTTGACGGTTTCCCCAGTAACTCCTGGCAGTTCCAACTACTCTATATAACCGCCTTAGCAGTACCAGAACTCAACTGTCCGTAAACCGTTCCAGTCAGTTAAGCAGTCCAATAACCACCCGAAACCGTCTTGTAACTGTTCCGGTAACTTAGTGACCGTTCTCGCCATTTTCCTTGGCTAATCAGTTCATGTTAAGCTCAGTATCCGTTCCCGTCAGAATGTACACCAGTCAGTCTACACATTGACTAATTGATCTCAAATGTCAAGCCCAGCTGTCTTGTCTGAATCCGTCCAGCTTAGTCCGACAAGCTCAACTGCTATGTTCGGACAGACAGTATCGTCTTAATCTGACCAGTACCATCCAGATGACATGTCCAACATGTCTGTCCCTTCTGATCAATCCGACCTTGGATTGATCCAGTTCAAACTGCGGGACGGGGATGCTACAAGTCTCCCCCACTTGGAATGAATTCGTCCTCGAATTCTGCAGTTAATAGAACTTTGTTCTATCCAATCAGAATTGTTCCAACATGCGGCACTCATGCCTTAAATTCAGTTCTCATACTTTCGGTTATTCGACCATTACTATTTTCAAGACTTTCTGGTCACAATCCCACTCAACAGATTCGATCTCAGCTATCGATTTCCTCGTTTCAGTGTCTTTCCACATACTTAGTCTCAGCAAACTCAGTTCAGTTCAGCCACTCAATAAGCATAGAAGCTTCTACTTCCGGGCAATTTCTCGGTCTTGGACACACACTTTGGTGAGAACACTCTACTCCCAACAATGTTGACCAGTTTTCCTTAATTCTCGAAGTTTGAACTTACTATCACATTTAAGTTTTTCCAGTCTCTTTAACTGGTTGCAGTCACTCATGACCCAACCTTAGTCTTTCTCGGACCCAGTCCCAACTAGTCTCTGTCCATCCTGACTTGACTGGTTGATTTTCGCAATCTAATGTTTCCTTAGCATGGCCTACCACCGAATGCTAGGAACTTAATCTTTTCCAGAACACATTGATCTCAAATATATATCCTCACAGTCGTTTCCTCGGATCAATCCCTCATCCTAACCATTCCCGACCACTTATGATCGACATCAGCTTTTCTTAGATCTTTACTGATCTTTATTGACACCTCCGGATCATTCTTGATCCTTACAACCATTTCTTACCGGATCCTACACTTGATCCTTTGCAGAGTTTTCCTTTCAGACTCTCAGTCCTTCCGGGTTCACAGTTTCCAAAATGGCAAACTTTTCTAGTTCCCATTATTTAGTTGCGGTTATGTCTTAGAAACTCAACAGTTCCTAACGACATCAGTTCATCATACTAAACAGACAGACGTCCTACAGTCATGTGATGGCAAACTCTCACTAGTTCTCATCCATGCTTTCATCGCGATCGGAAACCCACAGTAGTGAACTCCTTGAGTTCCAGTGACAGTACAATTATGTCTTGGAAGGTACATCTCCCACAGACATCAGATTGGGTTTCCACAGACTACAGCATAGACACGCGATGGCAAACTAATCTAGTTCCCACCGACACAATAACAGTTACATCTTTGCAACTCTCCGTTTCCCCACCGACGTCAGGACAGAAAACGCGATGATAGACAGTCACATCTTGGAAACTCTCGGTTTCCATAGATGCCAGAACAGACAGTATCAGAACAGTTATGCCTCAGCAAACCCCCTTGGTTCCTAAGGACATATCATCAACACTAACACTAAGGTTTCAGCATTCCCACTTGTCCAGTTAATCAGACTCTTGGTCTGGTCTAGCATTATCATTCCAAGTCATCGAGCAGCCGTTTTACAATCCAGTTAAGTCTTAATGAGCATCTCAGCCATAAGCACCTAGACTGATATTGACTCTCGCATGAAAGGAATTGATAATCTAAACTCAAATGATCATCCCACATCATCGAGCCGTCATCCAAAATCCAGCAAGCCTTAGCAAGCATCACAGCCCCTAAGTACCTTGTCTGATCTAGACGCTCATGATAGGATCCGATCATTTACTACTTTTGAAACTCTGACCACAACTCATCATCTATAGCATCTTGTACCTCCGAGTAGTTTCTTGATCATTTAACAAGTTTTGGCAAGTACACCTGACTTCCAATCTCTTGTTCCGATGATCTCAACTCTCGGACCGCACAAACCTACTAAGACAATCAAGCTTAGTCAGCCTTGACAATTCCATTGTCTATTTCTCTTTATCCAAATTTGCTTACAATTGCCACTTGCTATGTGTCAGTCTGACTCAGATTTTTCCAGAATCTTTTTATGAAACTTCCAGTTCCATTTTCCCGGACCAGCTTGTCCATTACCTTGAAAATCTTAGGATCCGTCTAAGCTTTCTCAGCAGATATTCCATTCGAATGTAAGTCTCTGTACTTCACATTCCAGCATCAGTGCCTTAGCCATTAGTCCTTAGGCTCTTTCATGGACGACTTGTCTAATTCAGTTTTTCCGATTCCCTGACTCTTTCAGGTTATCTCTTAGCAATCCATCTATCGCCTCAGCCAGTTCATTGAGATTCCATCTCAATCCTCGGACCACCTGTCCAACTTTGTTTCCGTTTACAACAATCAGCTCATCCACTCGGCTATTCTGCCTTGAACCTTTCCGCTGAAGTCTTCTTTCCAAATTCAGTTATGGACGTCTTGTCCATACAGAGTTAAACTCATCAGCTCCTTGGTTCCATATCCGACATCATTGTCCTTGACAGATCCTTGTCTTACTTAGATTTTTCTGAAGCATCCTTGGCTTCCTCGAGCCACTTGATTCAATCCTAACTCCAGTCAGCTGATTATTCTTAAGCTTTAGAATACACTTCGTCAATCTTTCCCGTTTCTTGACTTCAGAATCCAGATCCATTGACTTAAATAAACCTCTCGGTTGTTTCCAACACTTAGAAAAATTTATTGGATAATTCTCTTGAGTAATCCAGAACACCTTAAGCAATCCGATCATTCTCCAAATGATCTTAACTCAGACTTCATTCAACCAATCCAATCATTCATCAATGATCTTATCTCCGGTTTCTTTCCAGAAAGACTTCTAACTTACATTTGCCCATACAAAGTGTAAGTCCGACTTGATCACTCCCAAGATCAAGTCTCTCGTCAGTTCTCCAATGCTCACCCTTAGCAGTTTCCGCATCCGTTTGGTCTAGACAAATCTTGTATCATCCTTCAAACTCTGTCCTAGAACCGTAATCGCTCTGATACCACTTGAAAGGCCCCGACCCGGTTTCCCTTACCGCTGGTTCGTCCTCAGTTCGCTTGCCCCGATCCAAACTAGCCTTTTACGAAATATTCCCTTTACTTACGATTTTTAACCAGCTTTTCTCTAAAAGGTTCAGTTCAGTACACAGGGTTCGCTAAGTCTAATCCAGCAACTTAGCAGTCTACTAGTAATCACAGCATAATAAACATGTATCTTACTGCCTTGGTGCTTTGTTTTCTGATAATCCATCCATACACTCCTTCCTTGTTGTCTTCCTGCTTCCCATCCGTCTTATCCAGCCAGCTCGATCAGATACTTAACCGAATCCCCTTGTTCCTTAGTCACTCAGCCAACCATCCCCACGTGACCCAAGTAAACAAAGAGAGACGGCTTGGTCTCCAACCAGACATCCAGAACAGACAGTACGCTAGTCATGCTTAGCGCCCCAAAACCAATCGTTGATCATAACTTGATCAGACAGTACATACTCGGCTCCACAGTCCCATATTTAGTCAGTAACAACACGCATCCACCCAGTACAAGTCTCGGTTCAGTCAACACCAATCCATCAAGATTCGGCCTATACCATAGCCGGTACAGAACGCTAAGACTCGATCCGAGCCCTAACCGCCAGTATCACGTTCCACACCCATCCAATCAGTAAATGCTCTCGGGCGGTTTCTTATCAGTCTGTAACCGTCCTTGACGGTTTCCCCAGTAACTCCTGGTAGTTCCAAATACTCTATATAACCGCCTTAGCAGTACCAGAACTCAACTGTCCGTAAACCGTCCCAGTCAGTTAAGCAGTCCAGTAACCACCCGGAACCGTCTTGTAACTGTTCCGGTAACTTAGTGACCGTTCCCGCCATTTTCCTTGGCTAATCAGTTCATGTTAAGCTCAGTATCCGTTCCCGTCAGAATGTACACCAGTCAGTCCACACATTGACTAATTGATCTCGAATGACAAGCCAAGCTGCCTTGTCTGAATCTGTCCAGCTTAGTTCGACAAGCTCAACTGATATGTTCGGACAGACATTATCGTCTTAATCTGACCAGTACCATCCAGATGACATGTCCAACATGTCTGTCCCGTCTGATCAGTCCGGCCTTAGATTGATCCAGTTTAGACTGCGGGACGGGGATGCTACACCTAACCTCTTCCATAATGCTAATGATCACATCCAACCCTTCGACAACTTAGCCAAACACGACGCACTGGTCGTCGAATTCTGAGAGCTCCCTCATGAAGACCATGAACCGGTGCGCTTTTTGATGTATGTACCATGGTTACACATGGAGAGGATACCTGGACCGGTGCGCTTTTTGATTGGATTGAAATTGGAAAGCTTTGGTTTGAAATAGGAAAGAGTTAGATAAAAATTTCCAGATAAAGCTCGTTATGAATTGTCACTCAGATGATTGCCGCTTATTGAAACCAGGTACTACGGACAATCACTAACGGGGTTCCAATTTAGCCGGCAACAATGTTGGCTCCAACTTTATCACTATTCATGCTTTATCGTTATTCAATGGTACCTAGCCCATACAAACTCAAATTCGAACATAAACACATCATAAAGTTGTAAGATGAAAACCTCTCAGATATCTATGAAATTTGACCGCAGTTGGAGATCACCGCAACGGGTATTGAAGAATTTGTGCTCAAATCCATAATGCTCGTGACTGTAAAAATGAGGCAATAAGAAACAAGATGGTGGGTTAAGGTCTCAAGACAATGGAGATGCCACTACAAGGGACAAGCATGCATGGTGGGTTAAGGTCTCAAAACAATGGATTATTAGTTTATCATATCTCATCTACCATTTACCATACTTGTAACCACTATATATATGAGATGTTCTCATAAGCAAATTAATCAAGTGAATAAGATTATGCTTCTTTTCTCTCTCTCTCTCTCTCTCTCTCTCTCTCTCTCTCTCTCTGTCTCTCTGTCTCTCTCTCTCTCTCTCTCTCTCTCT
>NC_027748.1:33615142-33617001 GCF_000695525.1 Brassica oleracea var. oleracea | reverse complement strand
CAAATGGGGTCAGGAGGATCTCATGGTGCTGTCTATCTTGCAAGGCTCACTTGATACTCCTATCATGGAGTCTTACTCACATTGTGAGACTGCAAAGAAGCTATGGGATACCTTACACAAGGTATATGGCAACACTTCAAACCTCACCAGAATTTTTGAGGTTAAGAGGGCAATCAACAACTTACAGCAAGAGGAGATGGACTTCACCAAGCACCTTGGGAAGTACAGCCAGCTGTGGTCTGAACTTGAGATGCTGAGACCAAGTACCACTGATCCTAGTACACTAGAAGAGAGGCGTGAGCAAGACAAGGTCTTTGGATTGCTTCTCACACTCAACCCAAGCTTCAATGATGTACTTAAACACATATTGAGAGCTAAAGAGCTTCCAAGCTATGATGATGTGTGTGCTCAACTTTGGAAGGAGCTAGGCTCAGATGGTCTCTTTGGTGGAAAAGAGGAGCTGTCTATGGCAAACAAAGCTGAGAAGATGGAGAGTGCTTCTGGCAACAAAGCACACTTCAAATCAAGAAGAGGAGGAGACAAGTCTGTGACTTGTGAGCACTGCAAGAATCTAGGCCACTCCAAAACCAATTGTTGGATCCTCCATCCTCACCTCAGACCTGCTTCAACCAACAGATACAACCAGGCCAAAGCACATGAAGCAAGAGCTCATGAAACCACAGTATCAGGCTCCATGCACATAGGAGAAGATGGAAGAGCTATGATCTCAACCACCCACACTGGTGGATCCACATCCCATGCCATGTCTCAGCCATCCCCTGATGATGCCTTCATCCGCAAGTCAGACATTGAAGCGCTTATCAAGGCTATCAATGCAAACTCTGGTAACATCAGTGTCAATGCTTTAAATTCTATTCACAGTGCTTCACATACTACTAGACCTTTGATCATTGATTCTGGAGCTTCTCATCATATGATTAGGGATGCTAGACTGATTAGTGATGTTAAACCTGCTCTAGGGAGTGTAGTGATTGCTAATGGTGATAGAATTCCAATTGAAGGAGTAGGAAACTTGAAACTGTTTGATAAGGAGACTCAAGCTTTTTATATGTCTACTTTCACATCCAACTTATTATCTGTCAAGAGAGCAACCAATGATTTAAATTGTAATGTTATTTTCAGTCCTAATGATGTGTGCTTTCAGGATATTAAGACCAGGAAGATGCTGGGAAAGGGTGTGAGCAAGGGAGAGCTTTACTTGCTTGAAAACACCAAGCTTTCAGATTTATCTTGTGCTTTCAATTCTGCTTCTGTGTTAGCTAGTGATGTTTTATGGCATGCTAGATTAGGTCATCCTCATTCTCGTGCATTAGGATTGATGTTACCTAATCTATCTTTAAAGAATGGAAGTTGTGAGGCTTGTATTCTTGGTAAACATCAGAGATCTGTTTTCCTTAATTCTAAGACTATTTATGAAAATTGCTTTGATCTTGTGCACTCTGATGTTTGGACAGCACCTTGTGTGTCTAGGGAGAACCATAAATATTTTGTTACATTCATAGATGAAAAATCAAAATATACATGGATCACCTTGATTCAAACTAAAGATAGAGTTTTAGAAGCTTTTATTAACTTCCAAAACTATGTATCTAACCATTTCAATTCTAAGATCAAAATTTTTAGGTCTGATAATGGCGGGGAATACACAAGCACCACTTTCAAACATCACTTAGCAAAACATGGCATAATCCATCAAACAAGTTGGCCATACACACCACAACAGAATGAAATTGCTGAAAGGAAGAATCGCCATCTTATGGAGGTTGCAAGGAGCATGATGTTCCATACCAATGTTCCAAAGAGGTTCTGGGGAGATGCTGTGGTCTCAGCATGTTATT
>NC_027748.1:33614105-33614573 GCF_000695525.1 Brassica oleracea var. oleracea | reverse complement strand
TCACCTTGATTCAAACTAAAGATAGAGTTTTAGAAGCTTTTATTAACTTCCAAAACTATGTATCTAACCATTTCAATTCTAAGATCAAAATTTTTAGGTCTGATAATGGCGGGGAATACACAAGCACCACTTTCAAACATCACTTAGCAAAACATGGCATAATCCATCAAACAAGTTGGCCATACACACCACAACAGAATGAAATTGCTGAAAGGAAGAATCGCCATCTTATGGAGGTTGCAAGGAGCATGATGTTCCATACCAATGTTCCAAAGAGGTTCTGGGGAGATGCTGTGGTCTCAGCATGTTATTTGATCAACAGGATCCCCACCAAAGTCCTCCAAGATATCTCTCCCTTTCAGGTATTAAACAAAATAAAACCTCCAATTGATCACTTGCGTGTTTTTGGGTGTGTGTGCTATGTCTTGATACCAGGGGAACAGAGAAACAAGCTTGAAGCCAAGAGTG